>NC_091515.1:26028571-26337477 GCF_947461875.1 Haliaeetus albicilla | reverse complement strand
ACCATAACAGATGGAGCCCAAAGTCATGGACTAAATGAACTCAATGGACATTTTGTGAACATTTGTGGACATTTTACAGACATTTTACAGGGGTGGTCCATAGACTAAGAGAATGATATCTCTGTGTTATATCAAAGGATAGGAAGTGGGGGGAGTGATAATGAGGATGTATTGGATAGTGTGGGACCTGAGCATGACGTAAATGGTATGGAATAAGGGGTGGAGAATGTGCTGGTTTTGGCTGGTGGGATAGAGTTGATTTTCTTCATAGTAGCTAGTATGGGGCTATGTTTTGGATTTGTGCTGAAAACAGTGTTGATAACACAGGGATGTTTTTGTTATTGCTGAGCAGTGCTTACCCAGAGTCAAGGCCTTTTCTGCTTCTCACCCCACCCCACCAGCAAGTAGGCTGGGGGTGCACAAGAAGTTGGGAGGGGACACAGCTGGGACAGCTGACCCCAACTGACCAAAGGGATATTCCAGACCATATGACATCATGCTCAGCATATAAAGCTGAGGGAAGAAGAAGGAAGGGGGGGGACATTCAGAGTGTGATGGAGCCCTGCTTTCCTGGAGATTGCTGAACACCTTCCTGCCAATGGGAAGTGGTGAATGAATTCCTTGTTTTGCTTTGCTTGTGTGCACGGCTTTTGCTTTACCTATCTGTCTTTATCTCAACCCATGAGTTTTCTCATTTTCACTCCTCCAATTCTCTCCCCCATCCCACTGGAGGGGGAGTGAGCATGAGGCTGTGTGGTGCTTAGTTGCCAGCTGGGGTTAAACCACACCTTGTTTCAGAGGATAGGTTCCTTTCAGCTTTAGGTGGACTTGAACAGCTAAATATTAGCTATCCTCTGGCACTTAGGTGGTGGTCTGCTTGTCATATGGACTTGAAGGTAATTCAGTTCTTTATTACTTCTGTGCTTTCTTCTCTCTGCTAGGCAGCGAGCATGGAGTGGAAGTATGATTTCATTCTCTCTGTGAGAGAAAAACTTACAATGACATGTTAGATTGACAGATAAAAATCTTTGGCCTTCAGAAATTCAGAATTTATTCTAAGGCCACATTTTTAGACAAAGTTTATTTAAATGAATAATCATCAAGCAATCAAGCCATCTAAATGTGAAATATGGGGGAACAATTATCCAGTGTTATATAGACAAGTAACTTGGTGTGCACCTGGCAGCCAGCCAAGGTCAACCCACCACAGTAGCAGACCTTGAAATAATTTTCTCATTATTTTCAAATGTTGTAATGCATTCATACACCTTCTTTATGTGGTCTTTGATATATGAAAAAGATTAATGCATCTTTTAAATATCTGTTGTTCCTGATAATAATCAGAGATATCAACATTTTGAAACTGATACTGTTAGCTTCCTACCAAGGATCAGCCTGTCACACCTTCAAAACAAATACAGAATGAGATTATGATCATGATCTTATATCACAGCCAGAAATTATTCATAACAGCTTTTATAATCAGGATACATCTAGTAGAGTTTGAATGTCTAGTTGAACGAAAAGGAAGCCAGCTGTTCCAGAACTGACATTGCAGAATTAGTGCAGATTATATTTATTTATACATTATATACTTATACAAATATTTATTAAGAAATATCTAAGAAATGTATTTTTTATGGCTAATTTCCATCTTGGACTTCCATTCAGAAGTAACAGAACAACATGGAAAAGCTATTTCTATGACAATTTCTGTCAGGAATAAGGCTCGTCTTTACCTCCTTCTTGCTCATTTTCATTGGCTGGATTTATTACATTTAAGAGCATGATCTTTCATTTTGATGTTTTACAATAGCATGTGAATATAGATCATGTTGAGAAATTTTAATTAGTACCAGAATTTTAACAAGGCTCTTATGTGAAATTTAAGGTTCATATACATTTGCAATAACCATGAAAGCTTTAAAATTCTGCTTTATCTTTTTGCTGCAAAAAGAGGTGTCTGACAGGTATAAAATATCATGATTACTTTTCTGTTTCCCTTGTGTCTCACCTGGGGTAGCAAAGGGGGAATAGTTATGCTCCTTCATTGTGCGAAGCAGGAATGAGACTTCTGAGAATATTCTGGGAGGGCTCAAAGTTTCCTCCCTCATCTCTGCTTTTTTTTTTTCTCTCCCCAGTGCAGAGTCTCACCCTCTCTTTCCTAACAGTTGTATTTCAAAACAGTCAGTGGGAATTTTCTCAAGGCATGTATTAGCCTTGTCTGGCACCTAGCCAGCAAATAACCCACTCTCTCCTTGGGATGTTATTGCTACTACTTTTATTATTCACATTATTATAGCACTTTACTGTGCTAGGTGTTTACAAGCATGTTTAAAAAAAAACCAAACAACACAAAAACCAAAAAAAAACCAAACCCAAGAAACCCCAAACAAATCCAAAGGTACTACCTCTCTTTATATCATTCCCCTGTGCCCAGCTGCTCTACTTTCCTTAGTGCCTCAAATGCTCTCATGCAGGGCCTGCAGAGACATCTGATATGGGAGCACAGGAAAATATAGGAGTATTGTGAGTCATCTTCTGAAAGTGCAAGTGCTGTCCAGAAACACTGAGGTGAAAAGGGGTTTAAAACAAATCAACCCAGAAATTTCTTCCTCATCTACCTTATGGTGCACAGCATAAACTAACAATTTATTTTCACTTGCTTCCTGGATGTTTTTTCTGGGATGTTTTCTCTGTTACTCTGATGAAAATATAGTAGGAATTTAGACAGGACATTTGCAGGAGGTAGAAATAAATGGACGCCTGTAAAGTTGAAAGCAGACGACAAACAACCCTTTATTGCTAAAACACACACATATTTATAATCACATATTCTGCAAAGTCATTGTACACGCGCACAAGCATAGAATATGATTGGTTATACCATCACTGTACACGCGCATAAACATAAGGCATAATTGGTTATACCAACACTGTACACGCACATAAACATAAGGCATAATTGGTTATACCAACTAAAACATGCGAAACTTATCTCAGTCTAATTGGTCAAGATAAACTGCCGAATTGAGGTTCTTTGTGCCAAGTTCCCTTTATTGTGTAATGCGCACTTGTGTTCTTCTAATTGGCTTTATTATCATATTCTGTTCAAGGTCTTCTAAAGGCGTCGGGAATGCTCTTGTGACCATTAGCTAAATATGTGTCCACAATTCCCCCTTTTTTGTTTTTCGACAAATTAACACATGCTTTATTGCCTTTTGCAAAGATCTATGAACACAATTAATTAAACACGGTAAAAGCAACATTATACCTAATAAAATACATAAGAATAAAAGAAACCCCAATTTTTAACAAAGATACTAACCAACTCCTAAGTCCCCATCCCACAGGTAAATGCTCTAAGCCGAAATGACAGCTTTCTTAATTGTGTTAAAGCTCTTGCAGCTCCTTCTTGCCTCTGCAGTTCTGTTATCTTGTTTATTAATTGCTCCACTTTCCAAGTTCCTCATGTCCGTTGTTTTTCTGGTGGTTCAAAAGTCCGTTCATACTGCAGCTGTCACGTACTCCGGCCCACTCATGCTAACCGCGGCCTACTTATGCTAACTCTAAATAATCAGGCTCAAAGAAATGTCCCCCATTTTCCATGAAATCTCCCACAGACATTCTTGAATAATTTACCATTTCAGTTTCATTAGTGTTCTTTGGCACTGCATTAATTTCTAACGTGTGGCCACAATGTTTAACTTAAAATGGATCTGATAAAAACATGGAAATGGAGAAAGCATTTGCAGAAAGATGGGCTTGAAACAAGCCCCAAATAAACACATCCTGAAAACACTCTTTGGATCCTGTTCCAAACATTATATTTGGTATCTTGCCTTAGTGTGCCATCTCACAAATCCTGCTTATCCTACTCTAGTGACATAACAACAGGAGAAAGCTGCCAGGATGAGCACAGACTTCTGTAATTTGTAGGGCAGGTCAGGCCATGGCAGCAAAATTGCTGTGAAGGTTGCTCCTTAATGTAGGCACTAGTCAGCCAAATATTTAGGCACATGCTTAATATTATACGTGTCCTTAAACTTAACCTCATTCACTAAAGCACTTACAGGCTGACTGACAGTTGAGCAAATGTTTATCTTTCTTTGACATGAAGTATCGCTACAGTTGGAATATGGTCCCATTTTTACATGGCTGGAATTTTTGGGAGAGAAGCAGCTAAAAAAAGCCCAGACAACCTTATATAGCTTGAACTACACTATGATTCTGCAATCCTGTAAATGTTTACATTGCTCATATAAATGTGTATGGACATGCTGAAAAAGCCATTTAAAATGACAAATTATTTAGAGAAAAATAAGATCATATTACTTGACAAGGTGAGACAAATTTCTAGAGCAATCCTATTTTCAAAAATGCATTGGTTAGGTGATAGGTATAACTGTCCATATTGGATGATCTGAGTCTGCTGGTGAGTGGAAGGACTTTTAAACAAATCTTTGCTAGTTCTAGGTGGTTTTCATGCTATGCTCAGCTATTCATAAGGTGATTGAACCACATGCATGTACATTACTACTGTTAAATTTTAAGAAATAGAACTAATTAATCATTATTGTTTTCCTCAATTTCCTTTTAATTTGTCTTGCATTTTTTGAGCATCCTGTGGCTTATGAATGTCAAACACCTGCAACACCACTAACTGGTAAACTGAATGTAGTGATATGATGCTATACATGTACTGCTTTCCAAAATCAAATGAATTCTTTGTTTTCAAACCTCTCTGCTACACAACACTTTCATTTGTCTTGGAATAAAATCATATTATTTTATTTCTATCATATATTCTTACTAATGCTATTATGGCCTGACTATATGCTTGCAAGCCAAGCAGAGAGAGATTGCATCAGGACTGTGAGCCATTAGTGTATGCACTCCTCCAACACACAGTCCTGTTGAGAGAGCTTGCCATTTTGTGGGACTGAGCTTCCTCTGACAAAGAATTAATATCCTTAACACTGCACAAGTCCTTCCTTACACTTTGGCTCATGTGGGTGGCGGTGCCAATGCTCCGAGAAGGAGATCTGCTAGGTCTTAGTATGGTCAGAAAATGACACTTTTATCTATTTGACTCTTACTTTGGCATGATGGGGAAACAGTCCTGCTGTACTGCTTGGGGTTTAGCATTATTTGAGGAAACTGGTTTTGCCTTGCTGTCAGTTGCTCAGCTTTGCAGTTCTAAAAGAAGCTCTTCCTATACCTTTGCTTTAACATAAACAAACAGGAATAAAGCAAAATTCCTTGAAACCCAAAATAATGCAGGTCTGTAATACTACCAAGGTTCTTTGAAGACTGGTCTGGTATCATCTCTTTGCAGTGAACCAAAGAAATTCTCAACGGGAATAACCAGGTAGAAAGCATGTTTACAATTTTGTTCATGCCTTTAGAAAAGCACATCCAGTTATTGGAGATATCTTTGTATGTAAATACATAAAACACAAATTTTATACATTTTTATATAGACAAAATATATATATTGACTAAAAAGTTATAGATGATTCCTTTGTTGGATTGTTTTTCTTCAGATTAACTGGGCAAAATCTCAATGAAAAATCAGATTAAGATATTGAATATAATTTGAAAACACAGCTTTTTTCCCCTCATATTTATGATCAGACAAGTACTGATTTCCCTCTTCTAGACTGTTCAAAAGGTACTGTTTATTAAAAAGAAAATAAACCATTCAGAAAGCATGAAAAGCTGTACTTGAGCTCTTGCTTCTCCTTGATATGTTTAACTATCTGTATAGATTTAGATGGATTTTTTCCAAACTTTCATCGAGTTTTTAACTTCCTGTCTGGCAACTGCTGGCTACTGAAGTGCTGAGCACAGCACTTGCTGAGAACCAATAAAAAGTCAAAGACTTGATGTCAGGCTCTCTTAGACTTATTTAATCACTATAAGTGGAAAGGAAGACAGATTTTGATTAAGACCAGCTAAACCGATCAATAAAGGCCTTGAACTTGCATAAGTCATTACTGGATACTTTCAATAACAGTGATAGCCTGTACATAGGAAGGAATATCCTTACATTAGTACCTTAACATGAGACATACATGTGGACAACCACTGAACACGTATGTATGCTCCTGTAAGAGGGTGTGTTATAATTCTTAATATTATGCTGCTGTTGCCATTGGGAGGTATAGCTCTAGCTAATTTCTTTTAGTTGAATCTGTAGGAAAGCTGAATTCTAAAATTACTCCAGCCACAAAGTCAGCTTCATTGGGGACCCAACATAAATGCCTCTATGCAAATGCACATAGCATCGGGAATAAACAAGAGGAGTTAGAGATGCGCACACGCCTGCAGGGCTGTGATTTTATTGGCATCACAGAGACGTGGTGGGATGGCTCCTATGACTGGAGTGTTGGAATGGAAGGATACAGGCTCTTTAGGAAGGACAGGCAGGGGAGACAAGGAGAGGGTGTCAACCTCTATGTCAATGACCAGCTGGAGTGCATGGAGCTCTGCTTGGAGATGGATGAGGAGCCGACTGAGAGTTTATGGGTCAGGATTAAAGGGAGGGCAGGGACAGGTGATGTTATAGTGGGGGGTCTGCTACAGGCCACCCAACCAGGAAGACCGAGCTGATGAGGCCCTCTATAGACAGATAGGAGCAACTTCACGTTCACAAGCCCTGGCCCTCATGGGGGACTTCAACCACCCCGATATCTGTTGGAGGGACAACATGGCAGGGCATAAGCAATCCAGGAGGTTCCTGGAATGTGTTGATGATAACTTCCTTCACCAGGTGATAAAGGAGCCAACGAGGAGAGGTGCTAAGCTGGACCTTGTTCTCACCAACAAGGAGGGGCTGGTGGGGAATGTTAAGCTCAAGGGCAGCCTTGGCTGCGGTGACCATGAAATGGTGGAGTTCAAGACCCTTAGGGCAGCGAGGAGGGTGCACAGCAAGCTCACTACCCTGGACTTCAGGAGAGCAGACTTTGGCCTCTTCAGGGATCTGCTTGGTAGAGTACCATGGGATACAGCCTTGGAGGGAAGAGGGGTCCAAGAAAGCTGGTTAATATTCAAGGATCACCTCCTCCAAGCTCAGGAGCGATACATCCTAACAAAGAGAAAGTCAGTCAAAACCGCCGGGAGGCCTGCATGGATGAACAAGGAGCTCCTGGACAAACTCAAACACAAAAAGGAAGCCTACAGAGGGTGGAAGCAAGGACAGGTAGCCTGGGAGGAATACAGAGAAATTGTCCAAGCAGACAGGGATCAGGTTAGGAAAGCCAAAGCCCTGATAGAATTCAATCTGTCCAGGGACGTTAAGGGCAATAAAAGCTTCTATAGGTATGTTGCTGATAAAAGGAAGACTAGGGAAAATGTGGGCCCTCTTCGGAAGGATATGGGAGACCTGGTTACCCGGCATATGGAGAAGGCTGAGGTACTCAACAACTTTTTTGCCTTGGTCTTCACCGGCAAGTGCTCCAGCCACACTGCCCAAGTAGCAGAAGGCAATGGCAGGGACTGGGAGAATGAAGAACCGCCCACTGTAGGAGAAGATGAGGTTTGAGACCATCTAAGGAACCTGAAGGTGCACAAGTCCATGGGACCTGATGAGATGCATCCGTGGGTCCACAGGGAACTGGCGGATGAAGTGGCTAAGCCACTATCCATCATATATGAGAAGTCGTGGCAGTCCGGGGAAGTTCCCACTGACTGGAAAAGGGGAAACATAACCCCCATTTTTTAAAAGGGAAAAAAAGGAAGATGTGGGGAACTATAGGCCAGGCAGTCTCACCTCTGTGCCAGGCAAGATCATGGAGCACATCCTCCTGGAAACTATGTGTATTGGGTTTGTGTGGAAAGGGTTTGGTAGTGGGGGGGGTTACAGGGGTGGCTTCTGCGAGAAGATACTGGAAGCTTCCCCTGTGTCCGACAGAGCCAATACCAGCCAGCTCTAAGATGGACCTGCTGCCGGCCAAGGCCGAGCCAATCAGCAATAGTGGTAGCACCTCTGTGATAACATATTGTCCTGGTTTCAGCTGGGATAGAGTTAATTGTCTTCCTAGTAGCTGGTACAGTGCTATGTTTTGAGTTCAGTATGAGAAGAATGTTGATAACACACTGATGTTTTCAGTTGTTCCTATGTTCAGACTATAGTCAAGGATTTTTCAGCTTCTCATGCCCAGCCAGCAAGAAAGCTGGAGGGGCACAAGAAGTTGGCACAGGACACAGCCAGGGCACCTGACCCAAAGTGGCCAACAGGGTATTCCATACCATGTGACGTCCCATCTAGTACAGGAACTGGGAACTGGGGGCAGGGAATTGGCTGCTTGGGGACTAGCTGGGTGTCGGTCGGGAGGTGGTGCGCAATTGCACTGCGCATCATTTGTACATTCCAATCCTTTTATTATTGCTGTTGTCATTTTATTAGTGTTATCATTATCATTATTAGTTTCTTCTTTCCTGTTCTATTAAACTGTTCTTATCTCAACCCACGAGTTTTACTTCTTTTTTCACGATTTTCTCCCCCATCCCACTGGATGGGGGGGAGTGAGTGAGCGGCTGCGTGGTGCTTAGTTGCTGGCTGGGGTTAAACCAGGACACATATTTAAGAAAGTAAAAAGTTGCTGGGACACAGAAACAGCAGCCGGAGAGAGGAGTGAGATCATGTAAGAGAAACAACCCTGCAGACACCAAGGTCAGTGAAGAAGAGGGGGAGGAGATGCTCCAGGCGCCAGAGCAGAGATTCCCCTGCAGCCCATGGTGAAGACCATGGTGAGGCAGGCTGTCCCCCTGCAGCCCAGGGAGGTCCACGGTGGAGCAGATATCCACCTGCAGCCCGTGGAGGACCCCATGCCAGAGCAGGTGGATGCCCGAAGGAGGCTGTGACCCCGTGGGAAGCCCGCGCTGGAGCAGGCTCCTGGCAGAACCTGCGGATCTGTGGAGAGAGGAGCCCACAGAGGAGGTTTTCTGGCAGGACTTGTGACGCCGTGAGGGACCCACGCTGGAGCAGTCTGTGCCTGATGGACTGCATGCCGTGGAAGGGACCCAAGCTGGAGCAGTTCATGAAGAACTGCAGCCCATGGGAAGGGCCCATGTTGGAGAAGTTCATGGAGGACTGTCTCCCATGGGTGGGACCCCATGCTGGAGCAGGGGAAGAGTGTGATGAGTCCTCCCCCTGAGGAGGATGAAGCAGCAGAAAATAACGTGTGATGAACTGACTGTAAACCCCATTCCCCGTCCCCCTGTGCCACTGGGGGGGGTTGGTAGAGAAATCTGGGAGTGAAGTTGTGCCCGGGAAGAAGGGAGGGGTGGAGGGAAGGTGTTCTGAGATTTGGTTTTATTTCTCATTACCCTACTCTGGTTGATTTGTAATAAATTGAGTTAATTTTCCCCAAGCTGAGTCTGTTTTGCCCATGACAGTAATTGGTGAGTGATCTCTCCTGTCCTTATCTTGACCCATGAGCCCTTTGTTATATTTTTCTCCCCCCTGTCCAGCTGAGGAGGGGGAGTGATAGAACGGCTTTGGTGGGCACCTGGCGGTCAGCCAGGGTCAACTTGCCACACTATGCTAAGGCACATGGAAGACAGAGAGGTGATTGGTGACAGCCAACGTGGCTTCACTAAGGGCAAATCATGCCTGACAAATTTGGTGGCCGTCTACAACAGGGTTACAGTGTTGGTGGATAAGGGAAGAGCAACTGACGTTATCTACCTGGACTTGTGCAAAGCATTTGACATTGTCCCACACAACATCCTTCTCTCTAAATTAAAGAGAGACATGGATTTGATGGATGGACCACTCGGTGGATAAGGAATTGGCTGGATGGTCACACTCAAAGAGATGCAATCAATGGCTTGGTGTCCAAGTGGAGACCAGTGATGAGTGATGTTCCTCAGGGGTCGGTATTGGGACGGGCGCAATTTAACATCTTTGTTGGCGACATGGACAGTGGGATTGAGTGCACCCTCAGCAAGTTTGCCAATGACACCAAGCTGTGTGGTGCAGTCAACACGCTGAAGAGAAGGAATGCCATTGAGAGGGACCTTGACAGGCTTGAGAGGTGGGCCCGTGCAAACCTCATGAAGTTCAACAAGGCCAAGTGTAAGGTCCTGCACCTGGGTCAGGGCAATCCCAAGGACAAATACAGGCTGGGTGATGAGTGGTTTGAGAACAGCCCTGGGGAGAAGGACTTGGGGGTGCTGGTTGACAAGAAGCTCAACATGACCCAGCAGTGTGCATTTGCAGCCCAGAAAGCCAATCGTATCCTGAGCTGCATCAAGAGAAGCATGACCAGCAGGTCGGGGGAGGTGATTCTTCTCCTCTGCTCTCGTGAGACCCCACCTGGAGTACTGTGTTCAGCTCTGGGGCCCCCCAACATAAGAAAGACATGGACCTGTTGGAGCGAGTCCAGAGGAGGGCCACGAAGATGATCAGGGGTCTGGAGCACCTCTCCTATGAAGACAGGCTGAGATAGTTGGGTTTTTTCGCCTGGAGAAGAGAAGGCTCCAGGGAGACCTTATAGCAGCCTGCCAGTACTTAAAGGGGGCCTACGGGAAAGCCGGAGAGGGACTTTTTACAAGGACATGTAGTGATAAGACAAGGGGTAATGGCTTTAAACTGAAAGAGGGTAGATTTAGATTAGATGTAAGGAAGAAGTTCTTCACTGTGAGGGTGGTGAGACACCGGAACAGGTTGCCCAGAGAGGTTGTGGATGCCCCCTCTCTGGAAGTGTTCAAGGCCAGGTTGGATGGGGCTTGGAGCAACCTGGTCTAGTGGAAGGTGTCCCTGCCTGTGGCAAGGGGAGTTGGAACTAGATGATCTTTAAGGTCCTTTCCAACCCAAACCATTCTATGATGACACTCAGATAGCCATATATAAACAGAAAAGGAGACTAAATGTGTAGTGAGCAGTTGTGCAGTGATTGCTGGAGGTGACTTATCGATATGACACCCTCCCCCTCAAGGGAAGGTGACCCTCCAGGGTAGAATGCAGTGGACACGTAAAGAATCAGTTCCATGGTAGTTCCCTAAGCAACATAACCTGCAACTTTAGATGTTAGCAACACCAGGGGAGCTTGGTATGCTGATTCTGAAAAGTAACACAGAGGGTGGAGTGGAGCAGAGACGCCACGGCCAGGCTCTGTGATTGCAGGGATAGGGAACTGGAATGATAAGAATGAGAACAGTTGGTCCCTGCACTGAATCCACTGAAGCAAGGAGGTAAAATAATGGGGGTTCTGTCAAGCTAATGCCCTACTTCTGATTTATATCACACGTGCCCAGTTCTGGAGTAGTGACACGCAACATAATGCCCTTTGGGTGAACTTTGCTCATTATAATATCATTATAATACCAAAACACACCTCCATCCCAAAAGTTACCCACCTCCAAGGTGCGACCACCCCCCCACACTGAGCATGCGCTCTGAATTTTCTCTAGCATATACCTTTAAAAGCAAAGCGAGAGAACTTTATACCAATCAAAGTAAAGGTATGTATGACTAGAGTCACTCAAGCTCCACCTAAAAAATAAGAAAATATAAAAGGGCTTAAGAGAGGAGAAATGTTAGGGACGATACCATCATAGACAAATCGGGTTGACATCGCTGACTTCTGGGATCAGTCAACGGGCTGAACCTCTCTTCCCCCCCATAGGGACACCTATTGGGTGAGATTCAAACACTCAGCTGTACCGAGTGCTTCCCCAGGAAACTTAGAATTCTTTAGAGCTCTTTTCTTTCATAATTTAATGTGCTTGTAGTCAACTGTATTATCATTTGCATGTGCTTTGCAGACAGTGTATTTATCACGGGCAATCCAAAAGAACCTGTATTGTTGCTTTAATAAACTGCGCTGCTCATTAATTTAGTCGTGATAGTTCGTTAACGCAACCAAACTCCCTAAGTCTGGCAATTCTCGTGCATTGAATGTGGCTAAGCCGAGAGTGCAGTGTGGTACAAGTGCATCCGTCATTATGATAGTTACGCGACTGGACTTACAGCGCTGAATTGGACGTTACTCAGAAACTAAACCTAGCTGCCCCCAGCCCCTCTGACATCTGAGGATACGGTGGAATGCAGCGGGGTTTATTTTCTACCAAATTCCTTTACCCTTGTGGTAGGTTGACCCTGGCTGGGCGCCAGGTGCCCACCAAAGCCGCTCTATCACTCCCCCTCCTCAGCTGGACAGGGGAGAGAAAATATAACAAAGGGCTCGTGGGTCAAGATAAGGACAGTTTAATAAAGTGAAAGCACAGGTAGTGCGTGTGAAAGCAAAGGAAAACAAAAGATTTTATTCTCTACTTCCCATCAGCAGGCGATGTCTGGCCACTTCCTGGGAAGCAGGGCTTCAGTACGCATAGTAGTTGCTCCGGAAGACAAAAATGCCCCCCTTCCATCTCCCTTTACTTAGCTTTTATATCTGAGCTGATGTCATATGGTACGGAATATCTGTTTGGTTAGTTTAGGTCAGCTGTCCTGGCTATGTCCCCTCCCAAGATCTTGCCCAGCCCCAGCCTGCCGGTGAGGGGGACAAAAATGTTGGAGAGACAGCCTTGATGCTGTGCCAGCACTGCTCAGCAGTAGCCAAAACACTGGTGTGTTATCAACACCTTTCTAGCTACTGATGCAGAGCACAGCGCTACGAGGGCTGCTATGGGGAGTATTAACTCCATCTCAGCCAGACCCAATACACCTTTAACGCAACAGCAGTGTGACAACTTTGCAATGTGCAATTTTCACTAATTCTGTTCTTGATATACTAGTCCAAGTTCAAAAAGGGGAGAAGGTCAGGGTGGAGGTACAATACTTCAGGATCCTCTAGATCCATTGGATAAGAGACTTAAGCAAACAAGAAATTGCTTTCATTGATTAAATGTATATTGAATTAGTAGGAAAAAATGACAGGCCCTGCTAAGGTTGTGTCCCCTAATCACTGTTTAACTCAGCATGACAGATTCAATCTACTCAGCCCAAAGGAAGGCCAAAGATGTCACTCATGGACTCTGCATGATGCTAGAGTCATAGAAGAGCAAAATCGAAAAGTTGCACTTTATCAACTCACAGCCTGGAACCATTGTTCTCATTTAGGTTGTGTTAGCAGGCGCAAGGCCACTCTGCATAATAATTATAGGTATCCCACAGGCAAAGGTCTTTTTGCTTTTAAGACTTGACAGAATGTGTTTTGTAGACATGACCTAGCAGATGGGGGACTTCTTTCTTTTCCAAAAAGCCACCTAGGAGAAACGTATAAAGAATCCTGATAAGGGATATATTTTCTTCTAAAGGAGTAGGTTGATTACTGTAAGCTGTTCTTCTTTTTTTGTTCACCTTAAAAATAATTGCTGGTTACCTTAGTGGAAAGAAGTCAAGTACAGCAACGGAAGCAGGGATAGACCTTTTGCTCTATCCTGCTGATTTGTGTCACCTACTACACTGCCTTATGTATTGATCGTAGAAAAAATGAAGCAGAAAATTAAGTCTGAAAGGTGGTTTTGTCCTGCTGTCACTTTCTACAATATTTAGTTCAGTTGACATGACACTGTGCCTTTTGTTACATAAAACTGTCACATTGTCCCCTTCTGGTTAGCTACAGGTGCCAGCCAAATCAATAATGTCTGTCAAAACTGTCAACTAATGAAGACAGCCTAAAAATATCTGTTATAATAGATAATATTTTAATGACCATTAAAAAATACAACAAAATTATGGCACCAACAATATGAGCAAAGAAATAAGATAAATTAAACTGTTAGCCCAGACAAAATGAACAAGGATGTTCACAGATATATTGTCATTACCGGACATTTTAATTTTTTCATAACCATTTTTGTTGGTTTGTCATGCTACTAGCCTTTGAAGACAGTTTTTGAGTACTGAGGGACACCTAAAACACATTAGTATATGTATTTAGTGTATTTTGTTAGAGTTGTTAGATACTATTGCATTGTTTTGCTTCAGTTTTTCCAGGCAAAACAGAAAACACAGGCAGCTTTAAATAATACAGAAGGAAGCCAATGGAAAAATAAGGGAACTTACTGTCTTTTCCACTTTTCCACTCTTTTGCTTGTACAGTGGTGTGATACAGAAAACTAAGGCAAAGGATACTGAGATTTACAAACCATAGTTAATGTCTTATGATGGGATTTTCTTTTTACCTTCCATTATTTCAGACTGAAATTCTCCAGATACTTTTTTTTGTTTATAGTTTCCTCCTAGAAGCTCTGGTAAACATGTAATTTATCTAGAATGCAGAAGAAACGATTAATGCCCCAAAAGGACACAATTTGTCCAAAAGATGCCGCAATGCTGGCCTGTGAGACTGTACTTCCTGGCTGGATGCTGCAGGAAGACACACAGTCAAATTTGCCTATTTTTCTCCCAAACAGTCAGAACAATAAATATCAGTGCTATCCAAGTATCTTTCCAAACATTGTCCTTTTGTTTAGCTGATATGTTTTAGTCATTTTAACTTCAGACTTACAAAACTGTGGCTTCTACAGTTATTTCAGATTATTTCTGCAAGGCCCAGCAGGAAATGCAGGACTGGTATAAATGTTCTCAGTTATGTCCTGTTTTGGAGGGATAAAAGGAAAACACAGATTTGCAAGTTTTATGTAATTTTTTTGCCTGGACAAAGACACCTTTTCTTCTGAAATTTATGCCTTCCATGTCTTCACAAATATGATTTCAGCCCCATCCTACCAACTAATCAGTTTTACCTAGTCAGGCAAAATCATGCATGCTTTTTTATAGGTACTTTGACCACGTACAAGTTGAAGGGGAAAGGAAAAGTTAGGAAAAAACAGCAGCCACCAAATCCAAGAACCAATAATTCTTTAAAGCAAATTGAAACTTATTCATAGACTGTCCTGTGGCTATAGGTGCATATATGGGAATTCCATTTTGCACTTTTTCAGCTCAGAAAACCTCTCTGTAGATTTTGTTCTTCATATGTTTCTCCTGCTTGAAATGAAAATACTGAAATACTACCAGGATTATGACCATAAAAGACTTAAAGAGATAGAGTTTTGGGGAGAAAAATTAAATTGCAGGCTTTCTCTCTTTTCGTGACAATTAATTATACCTAAGTATTGTACATGATAAAAATATACCGCAATAACAGATATGTAGATTGAATATCCTGGGGACTTCAGACATATCCAAGTGATTTGAACAGACTTTCCTGTTTAATCTCCCACTCCCAAGAAAATAAAATATTAAAATAATAAGAATCTGGGACTGATAGCCTCACAATTTTCTATATATTTTAAAAATATAACTTCTGAACACAGAGCTTTAAAAGAAATATCAGGATTTTCTAGCCAGGAACATATGCTTCCAAATATTTTGCTTTGTGCAGGTTTTATTTTGAGCTTGGGTTTGGTTTTTTTTGATCCCAGATACCTGTATCTTCTCCAATAGACTGGTCCAGTGTTTAACCAGTCTCATGAGGGAATGTTTAAGGGGAATTTCCATTGTTGCTCCTCATTCCTCCAGCCTGTTGGGGTTCCTCTGAGCAGCAATCCTGCCATCCTGGGTACCAAAAACTCCCCTCAGTTTGGTGCTATTCACAAACTTGCTGAGGGTACCTTCACTCCCATCATCCCAGTTGAAGATAAAGATGTTAAAAAGTATTGGCCCCCTCAGCCCCTAGGCAATACAACTTTTAGGCAATTTCCAGGTAGTATTTGAACTGTTTACCACAACCCTTAGTTCCTGACAGTCAAGCTAGTTTTCAGCCATGTTGCACTCCACCATCCAGTTCATATCTCCTCTTCTTGGCTAAGAGGATACAATGGGATATTGTGCTAAAAGCCTCACTACAGACAAGAGCCACCTTCTGCCCTAGTCCACAAAACCAATCATTTCATCATTAGAAGGCAACCAGTTTCATTAAACATAGTTTGCCCTTTGGTGAATCCGTGCTGGCTGTTCTCAGACACCTTCACTTTCACTTGAATTTCAATGAAATTGTGAGTCAGTATGAGGGAAAAGTATTTTGCTGTGAGCGTGGTCAAACACTGGAATGGGGTCTCAGAGAGGTGGTGGAAACTCCATCTTTGGCGATATTCAACACTCAACAAGATGTGGCCATGGGCAAACCTGATTCAGCTGGCCCTGCTCTGTAGTTCCCTGGATCCTCTTTCCTGCCTTTTTGAAGATCTGCTTCTCTGGTCTTGTATAAGTCCACCTTATTTACATAGCCCCTATTTGATCCTCCACTGCTGTGGCAAGTACATCTTTCCCCAAGCTTCCCCGCTAGGCATGAAGACTGGGAGGCTGGGGAGCAGACCTTGCTGTTAAGGAATGAGACCCCTTAGTACCTCAGCCTTCTCCATTTTCTCCTCATGACCAGTCTGCAGCAGATGCCTACCACGATATCCCTTGGCTCTGATCCAGACCCATAGGATTGTCCATTCCGTAACACAGCTCCAAGAATTTAAGCTCTTGTTTGGACTGCAGCTCCATCCCTGTCTTCCCATGCCTGCCTCCCCCAGGCTCTAGCTCTTATCCATCATTGCAGCACTCATCATGCAAGCTATTCCTGAGGCCTGCAAACCTATCACGAGACTGTTGTGCTACATGCTGGTACCACAGCTCATTCATGAGTAACAATGGCCAAGGGAGATGCTAGGCAAGAAATCATTGCTTATTTAGGTGATAAATCCATGATAACAAATAAGAAATAATGTTTGTAACAGAATATTTTTTTAATTATTATTTTGGACAAGGAGTATCTAAGAAGATGACATTTTAACTCTTCGAAATGGGTATATTCTTAACAAAGAATAGAGTAGAATAAAGTGTTGAAGTCCTTGTATTCTGTGTTTTCTGTTTAAGGTCTTTAATATACTGTGGTAAATGGCCTGTATATTTAAAAAATTTAATTTATTAGACTTTTTTTAAACTGCAGATTTTGTTCATACTTTCTCAATGTTTAAGGTAGCATAAAGTCAGAGTTTTCATTCTTGTGCAATAATTTCTGCTATTTCCCTGCGCAATAGGACAAGAAAGTCCTATGAGAAGAAAAACACAAGTGACAAGGTTTTATCTCACCTGATTTGATCTAGGATTTAATTGTGTGGTGTTACAGCATATTTGCAAACACATTCTAACTAATGTAGCTACAAAAAACAATAATATATTTTAGCGTGTATGATGGAGAATTAACATTTTGAAAGGTTAGTATGCTACTGATACAACTGAAGTATGTTCAGATAAATGGAGATTATTCTCTTCTAGATGAGACAATCTGTAACGTTCTCTGTTAGTAGCTTGGAATACTAACCAGGGAAGTTACTCAATTATTTGCTTACTTCTATATGCCTGCAAAAAAAAAACCTGTATAAGTTGCCAAGACAGTTTTCCACAGTGTTTGAAAAAAATAAGCTTCTGTATTCTCAAAGAATATAATTTTTCTGGATCATTTTGTATAGACTGATTTTTACAAAAATAGGCAGAAATTTTGGCCTACAAATTTCCCAAGGTTCATACATATTTTTTGGAGGTCCATACTCCACATTTCTTACGTCCAGGTCTCTAACATTCTTCCCTGTCACTATTGTTCTTTCCCCCCTCAAAATTGGGGACTAACACCATTTCTAGGAAAAATTAATTTTACCCACATAAGAAAAGTTTTGGGGGATTGTCTGCAGCATTTGTTTGTGGTGGAGTTAAGAACTTCTTTTTTCTTCATTTTTTTTTTAAGCTCTTCCAGAAAAAGATACTTTTATGTAGTGACCCCAGGAGAAAAAGGTATTTTCTTAGTTTGTAGATTTGGGATCATTTTCTATCTTTTTTTTTTTTTTTAAATACAGGATGACCAAATTGAGTTCGTTTTCACCTTCTGAAAGTGTAACTAACTGGAATAACTCTTTGTTTATGACAGTTGAATTTCAGCCAAGAAGAAATTAGTAAGTCTTTGATTCTGATTAATGTACTCGTGACAATTCCTCTTGTGGTGAGAGTTGTCTGAACTGGGAGTCTTCATTCAGTCCTATTTATTGATGATCACATTAAAATTTTCAATAATATAGGGTACTTCGACTCTTTGACCACTTATGTGTATGGATTGTCCGGCTCATAGTTCACAACCAAGTTTCACCATGTCTAGTGCACACAGGCAACTCATGGGGGGGTTACAAAAGTGACCCAGCCTTGGGTTGCCTTGAGGCCCTGTCTCTCTGCAGAGACGACTCACGGGGAGCTGTGTAGACAGCTTAGCCCTGGGTTGTCTGATAAACCCTAAAGTAAACAGGGCAGTGGCTGCACCATTCAAAGAACCAAAACCTGAACTGAGCCTTGAAATCCCTTAGCAAATAGTATGCCCTGAGTCTCAATCCAACCACTATTCAGTTGCTGAGGAAGCAACGTAAAAAAAAAACAAACAAACAAAAAAACCCACCAAACCCAAAACCTGGAGGGTTTCAGCTTCAGTTTCAAATGACAGCCTTGTGTATTCAAACAATCACAGACCAACAAAGGAAAGATAAGGGAAAACTCCACTCAGATATACATAATCCATTTAGGCCTATATCATAATCCACTCAGATGTAGTCATACACACCATTCCACAAGTCAGGGGATAAAAACTCTAAGATTCAGGTTGGAAATGGGGGAGTCACTTCTCCAACTATACAGTTGGCTTGCGAAGGAAACACACACACACACACCCCCACACCCCCCTTGATCGGGACGCCGGTTGAGGTAACTTCCCTGGGATTGAGAGCCCTTACCTGGAGGGGTAAGTGAATATTGTTTATGCTTTAAGTTTGTAAATGCGTTTGTGGTTGTCTGTGAATCGCTTGTGGTTGTAATAGTGTACTACTCTTGCCTTAAAAAATTGCAATAGTGCATTCCTCCATTGTATCTGTAAAACCTGCAATAGTGGCGTGTTAAGTCTGTAAGTGAAGTTCAAATAAGTCGTTTGCTTGAACCTTGCAGTTAAGTCTGCAAGTGAAGTTCAAGTCGTTTGCCTGAACCTTGCAGTTAAGTCCTTTTCCGTCACATTATGCTACCTTTAAAGGACCTCATCAGTCACCCAAGAAGCTTCCACATTGAAAACACACATTTGCATTGATTAGATACTTTCTTATGGCCCTTGTAAGGAAGTCTAAATAGGATGTGCGGCCAAAAAGATCTATGACTCTTGCACAAGGTGCTAATGAAGAGTTGGATTGTCTCAAGGATTGACACAGCTGCGCTCAGGAGTGGGAAGGAATGATGTTTCCTACTTGTCCATCCCTTAAGAGCATTGTGGGTCTGGACACCAGTGAAGAATTAATCAAAGACTTAATGAACAATATTCTTCCCCCATCAGCAGATGGATGGGGAACATGTGAATGGTCTACGTAATGAGCAGGGCTCTCCAAGTGAAATTCAAGGAGTAATCTACAACCTCCAAAAGGGTTTAAACAATATTCTCTTTCCTGCATATCTGTCAGACCTGAAGGGGAGGGAAAAAAAGAAGAAAAAACAAAAAAGCAAAAACAAAAAAAGCTCTAAAGACTGAATTATGTTTCCTTTTTGAATGATGATAATCTTTAGCCCTTCCTCTCAAAAAAATCATAACTGGACATGGGAAAATTATCAAAGATTTTTGATTTACTAGATGAAGTACAGTCTCTTAAGTTCACATTTAGTTCCCCAGTAGATCATTTAAGAATTATTATAGCTTAAAACTGTTATTTTTAAGCCTTGAAGTCTGTATGGCTAATTAGTAACATGAACTGCTAAAGACAATTCCTAAGGTCTAAGACAAGGCCTAATATCCAAAAAGAAACTGGTGTACAACTGATTAATCCATTGTTTGAATATGCTGTACAATTAATAATATGCTAAATCTTACTGACATTTAACTTCCAGCAAATGGCCAATACAATGAAAATATTCCAAGTAAGAACCTGTTTACTAGCAATAGAGGAGTAAAATTTTCTGCATTTGAACTTCCACTGACAGTTTAAGTTTTGGTAAAAAGGGATGCAATTTTTTCACAAAAAAGATAGTACATCTTTAACAGATTTTATTGAATGACCTTTATATTGCAAAGGAAGAGTTCTAGATTTCTGCACAGGAATATATTTCTCATTCTCTACTTTCTAACATGTGAGAAAGTTGGCTTCAGAGACTGCTGTCTTGTTTGTTACCATTCAAGTATCATTCAAGTAAGGTGTCCAGCTTAATTTATTTTTGTTTTAAATTCTGTTTGTTCTATGTCATCTTGATACTTGTTGTGGTTTAACCCCAGCCAGCAACTAAGCACCACGCAGCCGCTCACTCACTTCCCCCCACAACCAGTGGGATGGGGGAGAAAATCGGGCAAAAGAAGTAAAACTCCTGGGTTGAGATAAGAACAGTTTAATAGAACAGAAAAGAATAAACTAATAATGATAATGATAACACTAATAAAGTGACAGCAGTAATAATAAAAGGATTGGAATGTACAAATGATGCGCAGGGCAATTGCTCACCACCCGCCGATCGACACCCAGCTAGTCCCCGAGCGGTGATTCCCCCCGCCCCCACTCCCCCCAGTTTATATACTAGATGGGACGTCACATGGTATGGAATACCCTGTTGGCCACTTTGGGTCAGCTGCCCTGGCTGTGTCCTGTGCCAACTTCTTGTGCCCCTCCAGCCTTCTCGCTGGCTGGGCATGAGAAGCTGAAAAATCCTTGACTTGAGACTAAACACTACTTAGCAACAACTGAAAACATCAGTGTGTTATCAACATTCTTCTCATACTGAACTCAAAACATAGCACTGTACCAGCTACTAGGAAGACAATTAACTCTATCCCAGCTGAAACCAGGACAATACTATTATTCATTACAGTAGATCCTAAAAAACAGTAAATCCTTGTCCCTAGAGAGATTAGTAGCTAGTTATGACTCAAAGAGCTTGGCAAAGCAGGAACAAGTCTAAATAAAAGAAAATTAATGTATAATGAGCAGAATCAAGTGTGAAGAATGTGGCATAGAAATCATCTCAGTTTGGGGAAAAGTGGACAGTTTTGAATAATATAAATAAACTAAATGGCATAAAATGGATATGAGAAAAACAACCACTGAAGGGAAGTGGTGTAGGTATCTAGGGGGCAAAAGGGACAAGTGCAGAGGGAGGCTGAGATGCCAAGAATGCTCATCTTTTTCTTTATTAAAACTTGTGGTGTTCTGGGTGCTTCTGTGTATTTCACATTTGTGGCAGAAATGAAAGGGAGTATTTTTTTTAAAAAGTTTGTTCTGTTCTTCAGCTGCAGTAATTTCCCTGACCTCCATGGTGCCCGAGTTCTGGAGATGTCAGGTTCATTCCAAGTGAGGAGGCAGTTCAAAACATTGAGTTACATTCAGTGTAAAATGTTGAGCACCAGCAAAAAGCCATTTATGAATCAGTTCAGGCCAATAATTATGCAGACATTATTTGGCATATAATTATGAATAGCAAACATATCCAAGAAAATTGCAATTAATTCATAGATTTGCACAATTTGCAAACAGAATAAAAAGCAAAACTTGTCACTTTTTTTATTATGAACTATACACCCTGCTCAATTTACAGTCTATACAAAAACAGTCTATAGAAAACAAAACTGTTAGTTGATCCTCAAATATGCTTTTCTCATATTTCCTTTTTCTTCTTTAGAAGCATTGTTTATCTGTAACATGGCAACATTTTGTTTCAGAGCTTTCCATTATGTAGTAATTTAAGACTGGAACTGAGGAGGGAATGGTCATTTTATTCCATGGGTTTGGGTGGAGAAATCTACTAGTTTTTGTACATAAAGCAAATTATTCAATTCAGATAACATCTGGAAGCACAGTGAGGATTTTTTTTGTTTGCTTTTTTTTTAACAGACCAGGTCTTTTTCCATTATAGTCTTCTTTTCACAGCCTTAGATATTCAACATGTAATCCTACTGAGATAATGATTCATCAGTGTATTCTGCCTCTACAAAAGATGAGATGAAACAAGACAGTTTTGCAGTAATATTGTTTCAGATACAGTTGTAAATTCTTGCCCAACTGTCGTGGTTTAACCCCAGCCAGTAACTAAGCACCACGCAGCCGCTCACTCACTTCCCCCCTACCCTGTGGGATGGGGGAGAGAATCAGAAGGAAAAAGGTAAAATTCATGGATTGAGATAAGAACAGTTTAATAGATCAGAAAGGAAGAAACTAATAATAATAACAACAATAAAATGACAATAATACTAATAAAAGGATTGGAATATACAAAACAAGTGATGCACAGTGCAATTGCTCACCACTCACTGATCAACGCCCAGTTAGTTCCCAAGCAGCAATCCCCCCAGGCCAACTCCCCCCATTTTATATACTAGACGTGACGTCACATGGTATGGAATACCCTGTTGGCCACTTTGGGTCAGCTGCCCTGGCTGTGTCCTGTGCCAACTTCTTGTGCCCCTCCAGCCTTCTCGCTGGCTGGGCATGAGAAGCTGAAAAATCCTTGACTTGGTCTAAACACTACTTGGCAACAACTGAAAACATCAGTGTGTTATCAACATTCTTCTCATACTGAATCCAAAACATGACACAATACCAGCTACTAGAAAGAAAATTAACTCTATCCCAGCTGAAACCAAGACACCAACATAGCATTCCATACTCTTTAAAGAAATATTACCTTTTAAAATGAATATTTGTATCAAGAATATTTACTTCTTATTAACAAAACATACCTCCTTTTTGAAAATTAGAATGACAGCTATCTTTCTCCTTATTCTGTCATTAATAAAAAAGTGAGTCAAAATACTTGCATCATTTGCTATTGTTTATGTACTCAGGGGTAGCTAGAGACTTTATTGTTGACTTATTTCTGAAATATTGTTTGCATGAGTACATAGACTGTGAATTTGGTCCTCTTAAACTTTCCTTTGGATTTTAGAGTGAAAGTATTTTTTCAAAAGATGTTTTGTATTTAAAGGGGAGGTATCTTTAGAGCCAAAAGTGGAATGTCCTTTTCCAAGCCATTTGGGGGCTAGATTTAATGAAGTTTTAGCTGCCTAACCTGGGGGCCAAACATGGGGACCAAAACTGCATCTCAGAGAACTCCTGTCTACATGTTTCCTAGCCCCAGAGGCCACAGAACATACAAGGTGTCTTTATTTTGATTGGAAAGTTCCCTACATCTCAGTGGGTTGGCACCTACCTCCAGTTTATGCCACACCACAAACTGGAACTTAGGCATTTTTCTCTCTTTTTCCAGTGGACACTAAGCTATTTCAGAGTATGCCTACTATACATTGACCAGCTAGGATTATTTACAAAATATGGCTACAGGAGCTTTCTCTTCAAGCATGGCCATGTAATGCTAGTTGTGGTACTATTTCACAGCTTTTACTATATTGCTTACAAGTTAGGTCCGTAGGAAGTGGTAATCTTGAGCTTAACACATCCGTGAGGCCTTACTCCTATCATGTAAGACCTAGAATTCTTCCCACTAGATTATTCCTGCCTCCATTGAGTACTGAGTTCAGTAGAGCTTGTCAACTCTACCACACATTTTCTCCTAGCGCAGCCAGGAGGATGTGCTGAGAGCTCATCAGGGGTGCGTGAATCCAGAAAGGCACAGGCGCAACGTGTCCAAAGCTGTAGACTGTGCGCCAGCCTGGGTGCATTCGCCCTATGTCCCATCTAATGTCACGGAAAAAGACTTAACTGCAAGGTTCAAGCAAACAACTTATTTGAACTTCACTTACAGACTTAACACACCACTATTGCAGGTTTTACAGATACAATGGAGGAATGCACTATTTTTTTTTTTTACGTTGCTTCCTCAGCAACTGAATAGTGGTTGGATTGAGACTCAGGGCATACTATTTGCTAAGGGATTTCAAGGCTCAGTTCAGGTTTTGGTTCTTTGAATGGTGCAGCCACTGCCCTGTTTACTTTAGGGTTTATCAGACAACCCAGGGCTAAGCTGTCTACACAGCTCCCCGTGAGTCGTCTCTGCAGAGAGACAGGGCCTCAAGGCAACCCAAGGCTGGGTCACTTTTGTAACCCCCCCATGAGTTGCCTGTGTGCACTAGACATGGTGAAACTTGGTTGTGAACTATGAGCCGGA
Source organism: Haliaeetus albicilla (assembly GCF_947461875.1). Classification (NCBI taxonomy): domain Eukaryota; kingdom Metazoa; phylum Chordata; class Aves; order Accipitriformes; family Accipitridae; genus Haliaeetus; species Haliaeetus albicilla. The sequence goes on along the minus strand of NC_091515.1, from coordinate 26,313,413 downwards.
CAAACCACACGCCATGCTGCTGAAATGCAGCCCGCACCTGAAACTGTCTGACTGCCCACACTGGGTCTGCCTGGGATGGAATTAACTTTCTTCATAGCAGCTGTATGGTGCTGTGTTCTGGATTTGTGATGAAATGGTGTTGATAACACTCCAGTGCTTTGAGTATGGCTGACCAGTACTTGCACAGTGTCAAGGCTTTTGATTTTTCTCAGTCTGCTGCTGTTGTGGTTTAACCCCAGCCAGCAACTAAGCAGCACACAGCTGCTCACTCACTCCCCCCACAGTGGGATGAGGGCAAGAATCAGAAGAGTAAAAGTGAGAAAACTCGTGGGCTGAGATAAAGACAGTTTAATATGTAAAGCAAAAGCTGTGCGCACAAGCAAAGCAAAACCAGGAATTCATTCCCCACTTCCCATGGGCAGGCAGGTGTTCAGCCATCTCCAGGAAAGCAGGGCTCCATCACGCGTAATGGTTACTTGGGAAGACAAATGCCATAATTCTGAATGTCCCCCCCTTCCTTCTTCTTCCCCCAGCTTTATATGCTGAGCATGACGTCATATGGTCTGGACTATCCCTTTGGTCAGTTGGGGTCAGCTGTCATATCCTGCTCATTGGTATGTTGGAGATTGGCCAGCCTCTGAAGAAATATATGCCTTCATGAGATTAGCAAGCCTCCAAACTTTGAGGTTTTGAACTGCTATACTGATCCACCCCCAACCTATATATTATGGTGCTTCTTTAGCAACTGAAAATTCCTACACTATCATTTTTATGCTTATTTGCTCCATTTGATGGCAATGTAAAAAAGAAAACATAACCTATGCAGACAAGGAATTATAAAGACTGGTGTCCAGAAGACATTATGAACAGAAGAGCCTTTTTCAGATTTAGAACTGCATCTTTTGCATCAAAAGCAGAAGCATGTTAAACCTTTTAGTTACCTTCTCTCTAGTTATTAATATAGATTTTGTATTTTGCTTCTTTAGAGCAGTGAACAGATGGCACTTGAATCTAGTCTAAGCTTGTTTAACTAATTTCTGCCAATGGGAAGGGCCTATTTCCTTCAGTTATGATGAGCAGTAATGATAAGAAGGTACCTTTCTAATTGACTGTGACATGCAGACATCCTAATCTCTTTCTGCCCAGAGATTTTTTCAAGACACATTTCTCCTGTTTTATGCAGCAATGAATGCACTTAGTTATTTGCCTTATTAACTATTTACGGTGCGACTGAAGAATATTTTTCTGAAATGAAGACTTTTTGCCTCTATGCTTACCTTTCAAGTTTAAGCTATGCAAAAACTCTGGGAGAGAAGTGGGTGTATGAGGAAGCAGGCTTCCATTGCCAAGTGCTGATGGCATTCACGTAAACATGGAGAACTCCTGGGACTAACTTCTGCTCCCACTACCATCTATGGTTTTTGTGGGTGGTTGTTTTTCAAAGTCGCCAGTTCAATGAGCCTAGCTGATCATTCTTATACAATTCTCTAAGTTGCTTAGAAGCTTTGATTGGCTGCTGCATGCAAGCATTTGGTGTCCATGCGCACAAGCATAAAATGTGATTGGTTATATCGACACTGTACACGCGTATAAACATAAGATACAGTTAGTTATACTCACTCTGTACACACGCATAAACATAGGACATAATTGGCTATATTAACTAGAGCATGCGAAACTTGTCTCATTCTAATTGGTCAAGATAAACTGCCGAATTGAGGTTGGTTGTGCCAAGTTCCCTTTATCGTGGAATGCGCACCTGTGTTTTTCTAATTGGGATTTTTCTTTTTCTGTCTTCTTGTTTATTCTGTTCAAGGCCTTCTAAAGGCGTCGGGAATGCTCTTGCATTGTAGCAAAAAGATTTTGTTACACAGCTTTGGTTTAGCAGCAATTTAGGATTTATTAATATTTTTGAGATAAATCACAAGATTAGGTTGTATGACTTTAACAGTACTTAATTATGAGCCAATTTAACAGTGATTCAATGGAATTTGTTACAATCAAATTTGCAACTTAGTTAAAGATTCAGAAATGGCAAGGATCACCCAAAACTTACAGCAGGGTTAGAGGTTAAATCAATTCACACACACGGACAGATGAAACAGTTCTGAACCACACAGAGACAGGCGAAATAGTTCCAAACCAAACTACAAATGTACATGTACAGATACACACACACACACACACAGAGGTTAACCTACAGTTAAAATTTCCCTCTCGTGTTTCACAAATTACTCACTTTTATGTGCCAGAATTCATCAACAGTCAGTAAACTTCACAAAATCTGGCCTTTAAGTCCTCAAGAAATCATCAATAGACAATCTTCAATCCTCACAAAATCTACCCTGATGATACCGAAAAGCCGGTCGAAGAAACTCTCCAAGACTCGTTTTGGAGTTTTAGAAAGCAGGCATTCTTTATTGCAGCACTGGATGCACAGGGGGATAGTTCCACCTAGCATGCATACCACAGCTTTAGCACTAACAGGTTATATAGAATAACTAATTGCATATTAATCAGATTAGTATACATATACATAACAATGATTATAACTGATTATCATAGTACTGCCTACATCCAATCATGCGCAATGAAGGATCCGATCCATTTGAGTCGAAGGGCTGCTTTTATGACCACCGACCCATTTGAAGTTCTTGCTGGCTGTCCTTGAAGTCTTTGTTCTTGTCCTTGTTCTTTGATCTTGAAGCTTAACGCAGTTTCAATCACATGTGGTCAGTTTCAGCATTGTTCTCATCTAGCGTACAGGAACATCCAGTCATAAGAGCAAAGAACTGCAAAACTTATGAATAATTACTAGTTAATCACTTGACTAGACTTTGTAATTATCTCCCTGGTTACCCTTTGTCTATTGTTTCAACCATAATGTTAATATATGATCATTTATCAAATCTCACTTGCACAGTCACCTAGCAGCAAACCAGTTTCCGCGGCTGGTACAAAATATTAAAACCATCAAAATATTTAGACATGCCATACAGAATGTATGAAAATATGCTATCACTGAGAGGCATCCCAGCTCAGAAGGAGATACTGGGCCACACAACCCACTGCAGTCCTGGAGACCTCAAAGGGTCTCTCCTTGGATTGTTATTTATAGGGTCTCGAGATGATTGGCTTTGGTCATTGTTTTACATTCTGGCCACAATTCGTGCTGAGTCATCCTGATGTACCATTGAGGGAGCAGATGGCCTAGGTGTGGCCAGGGGGTGCCTGGTGCACCCATAAGTCTCTGCACTTGCAACCAAGATAACAGCACAATGAGAGGTTTTCCCAAAGCATGCATGACTTATCCTGAGATCTCAGAGTGGGCGGGGGGGGGGTGGGGGTGCTGCACCACCACAAACATTAGGTTCAAGGGCTCAGTATTTCTTTTTCTAAATATCATTTAGTCCCTCCAGAGCTGATATTTCAAAGCTTCCACCCACACATCAGGCACTAGGTGAGGAAGAACATAAACCTGCGACGTGGAGGAAGAGAGCCTCACCTCTCTTCAGCATACTATAAGATATGCTGATAACCAGTACTAGAAATACCCCTTGGCATGAATCCCATATGAAGAGACTTAATTAAAGGAAACCTGGAGCACCAATTTTGATCCTTTCTATTCTTCCTGATTGATGGTGCAACCCTCTTGGCAGGAAAATGAACCACTGACCCGATACAGAGTGAGTTAGTGGTCAAAGTAAGGAGGGGATACCTCCTCAAATGACCACCGAAGACCACCCGAGACCCCTGCGCATGCAGAGAAGGCATCTGATGTGTCATGGTTATGTAGTCCTATGCATATGCATTAGATAGTTTCAATGTGTATTAGGTAGGAGTAGTTTAATAAATTAGATGCAATTGTTACTGTATAAAAGGAACACACCTGATGAATCTGGTGTTCTTGATTTCTGGAAAGTCCACTGAGCACCCTGCGCAGAATAGAGCAATATCTCTCCTGAGTGTGTGAGATTGGTCTATTGCACACTGGGTAACTGTTACAGAGGCTCACACAATCAAATCTAACAGGTGTTAAAAGTCAGATTTATTCTTCAGTAAAAAGTTAGTTAGAACTCTGGTAACATTTGTAAACCACAGGCTCAATGCTGTAAAGGGAATTAGTACTACACAGCCAACTTAAGAATTCTTAAGATTAAAAATGATGACTCAAAATGTGCATATCACTCATCTAAAAGATGAGGGCTCTCAACCTCAGGGAGTTACCTAGGGCGGTGTCCCAATCCAAGGGGAGAGTCCCCGACTGCAGACCTGCTGCTCCGAGGAGGACTGACTGACTCAAAATGTCCTTCAGTGGGACCCCGTTTATACCCTTGTCGAATCTGATCTGTGGTCATTTTAATCCCCATTGGCCAAAAGGTCAACACTTCCATGTACCTGGCACATCTCGATTGGTCAGTTCAGTTTTCAACCTGCAGCCTCTGTTGCAAATATTCTGGTAAAGAAATCAAATTTAATCACATACAAGAGTTAGGTTTGATTAAGAAGTAAAATCGTGAAGCATAATGTATAGGATTGTTAAGTTTGAAATGTAGCCATAGAAACTTTAGGAACTGTGTTATGTGTGACTATAGGAACCTTAATATTGTTAAAGTTTGAAATAGCTAACCCTATAAACCTCACCAGGAAGTTACTGGTCTTTCTATGTTTTGTTTCAAGAAACTAAGGAAACTGTCATGGACACCAGTTATGCTGCTTGGAAACCCCCTTACCCTTCCCATCTTGATTTGAGTATCGAAGATTCCAATCAGTAGAGCTAAGTGTAACTGACCAATGATTGTTTTTAAATAAGAATATTGATAAGGTTATATAATCAAAGGACCAATTATTATAAAGGTTAAATTTAAGAGTGAGCATAGTATGCATTTTTATGTAAAGAGCTTATCTAACAATGACCTGACAGAAAAAGTCTATAAAAACTGATGGATTTTGATACTAAGTTGGACACGCCTTTGGAGGAGCAAACCCCCATGTTCCCAGCGCTGCAATAAACGAAGTGCCTGCTTCTTAACTTCTCATTGGTGTTAAGGAGTTTTATTCCGGATTTCAGTAACACCTCTAGGGTTTGGGTTTTTTTCCTCTCCTCCCTGCCTGGAGAAGTTTCGTTTTCTGTCGGGGGGGTGTACTGCCACAGTAACGAATCCGCTTTTAGGACAACAGTGTGAGAAGCAGAAAAGGCCTTGACACTGTGTAAGCACTGCTCAGCAATAACGAAAACATCCCTGTGTTATCAACACTGTTTTCAGCACAAATCCAAAACATAGCCCCATACCAGCTACTATGAAGAAAATTAAGTCTACCTGATGCCTTGAACAAAGGCAGGAGAAGGAAAATTTTACTGTATCGCTGTACTAATGAACTTTTGCTTGCTTGAAAACTTCAAAATTTTGGTATGTACTAATTAAATAAGAAAAACCTTGAGCTTTGTCAATGGTATGTGCTAAAGGCGCCAACAGACAGGAGGCCTCGGGCCTGATGTGCCTTGGGCCCTGATGATAAGCTTTGAGTTCTGCTGAGTTTTTGTAATTAAAAATTACCAAGGCCAGTTAACTAGGAGAAAGAGATGACCCACACTGTGTGTGACCAAAGGGTGGACACTATGTAAATGATAATATGAATATGTATGACTGGAATAATATAAATTTTGCTTGCTGTAGGTAACACTGTGCACGATAGGTGGCGCGATCCCCCGTGCACCCAGCGCTGCAATAAAGAATGCCTGCTTTCTAAAACTCCAGAATCGAGTCTTAGAGAGTTTCTTTGACCATCTTTTTCGGTAACGTACGCCAGCCAGAAAATAACATCTGGCCTTGGCAGTGATATTTATCACAACATTTCAATTAAAACTTGTCAGCCACATAAACAATGCATTGCGCTGTTGCAACTGACCTTACTGTAGGAAACATATGGGAGGGAAGGGTGAGGTATGCTGCCAGCTCTTCTGTGAATATGAAGGATACAACACAAGTCTTTCTGGTGTTATTTGAAATTTACTAAGAGCCTCATTATCATTCTTTCTCAGTAAGGAAATTACTGGCTGCCTAATGATGTTGATAATAATTCAGTATATGTTTTTCATTTCTAAGTACATGTACATTAATATTAATGTAGCTCTGTTTACATCTTGTGCTTCATGATGAATGAAAACTGCCTTATATAACAAATAACTATTTGGTTTTCTAGAATATTAAATCTGAAAGGGAATGGAGCTAAGTTATGTTCTATTTTGTGGTATCTCCCCAAACAATAAAGAAGGAATTGTCCATGCAAGCCATGTGACTTGCTAGGTAAAGCTTCTATAAATGTTATTTTCTCTTTTACTGAGCTGGTTATCACAGCTTTTCCTCATGGAGCATGCAGTGTGCAGTGGAGAACTTTGCTTCCCAAAGCCACAGCTCTGCCAGGCTGTGGGGGTTTGGTGAGGAGGCAGAGCTGACCTAAAAGAGCATCTCCTGAAGGGAATGGTCTCACCTCTCCTTTCCTCCCAACATTTGTTGCAGAGTCTTGCCCCATGTGCATCAGCTCCAACCAGGTGCTGAGCTGCTGCCAGGCCAAGCACAGATGCTGGGGCCAGGCCAGGGACAGAGATGCTAGCGGGGCAAGGACCGAGTGCAGGACCAGAGCAGGACAGCCCCTTGAAACAGCTGAGCCCAACTTACTGCACTGCTTTCCAGCTACTGTGGCTAGGGGAGGAGTAAGATTTCACACACTTTCTGCTGGCTGATTCCAGCCGTTACAGCAGGCCTCAGCTGCTGATAGGAATCAGCAGGGCTTGAAAAGAGGGAGCGAGAAATACCTCCATTTTCCCTCAGACAGTGACAAATTATATTAGCATATCTGCTAATAAGAAACCAGAGTTCACCTTCTGTCAGGCTCTGTGGAAGAAAGGACCCACAGGAGAGCTTAGAGCTGCCCTCCACTCTTCTGAGACCTGTGCTCAGTCAGGATTTTGGAATATTAGGTGACTTCTTTAGGTTCCTTGCTAAAGATGTGTGTAGGGTTTAGGGTTATTCCATGCGGGACCCGGATGACAGGACACCAATATGATGATTAAAGTCGCCAGTTTATTGAGCTTAGCTGATCATTCTTATACAATTCTCTACGTTCCTTAGAAGCTTTGATTGGCTGCTGCATGCAAGCATTTGGTGTCCATGCGCACAAGCATAAAATGTGATTGGTTATATCGACACTGTACACGCGTATAAACATAAGATACAGTTAGTTATACTCACTCTGTACACGCACATAAACACAGGACATAATTGGCTATATTAACTGGAGCATGCAAAACTTGTCTCAGTCTAATTGGTCAAGATAAACTGCCGAATTGAGGTTGTTTGTGCCAAGTTCCCTTTATCGTGGAATGCGCACCTGTGTTTTTCTAATTGGGATCTTTCTTTTTCTGTCTTCTTGTTTATTCTGTTCAAGGCCTTCTAAAGGCGTCGGGAATGCTCTTGTGACCATGAGCTACTTTCAGGCCCAGTAACTAAGTTCCATATAATTGAACCCTACATCTCCCCCTTTTCTGTTTTTCGTCAATTAACACAGCCTTACTTGATCGATCAATTAATTTTTAAATACATTGCAGCATACAAGGATGGACCATCTGTACATTCTTGTGCCGTCTCGCTCCGCAAACTCAGACCAGCAATTGGTAGGTGTCAGCTTTATGTGGGCGTCCCCACGGAGGCAACGATGGCCTCACCGTACACCAGCCCGATGCTCTTCGGAAAATCCTGGTATTTATACATTTGCAGAGGAACAGGTTTCAGCACATGTGGCCAGCGGGTGCCAAAATCCACCTCAGTTGCAACCTATGACGCATGTGCTCGCTGGCCAGGCGCGCTGCATGAGTCACAGCCATCCTGTCTATTGGTTTCATGGGCTTTGTGATGCGGTTGCAATGCACAGAGAATCTTGACCTGTTATGTTGGCCAAGGTGACCTACACGTTAGTTTTTGGCTGAGGTGGTATTCATATTGCCGCACCCTCTAGGATGTTCCAGATGATGGTGGTCGTACAAATCGAGCGGGAGTCCATTGTGGGCCTGCATCTGTGGAAACACAAGCATAATCTCGCCCCCAGGTTATTAATGGAAATGGACCTTCCCATTGCCCTGTTTCTAGATTCTTAACTAAAACCATGACCTTACCCCTAATTTTGGCTTTAGCTAACTTTTCTTGTGGAGAGAGATTCCCTACTCTTTTTTTTTTTTTTTTTTTTTTTTTAAAGGAGCATTAACAGATCTAGTCACCATCATTCACGAGCATCGAATCATACATGGGATAATAGCCAAGAGTATGAATATAGGAGACACCAAGAAAACTGACCACTTTAACATTTGCCGTATCCAAGGCCCAAACCCCAATGATCCTAACCAGTCACTAAATGGGTCAGTATAGTATCCGATCTTGTTTAGGTTCTCTTGTAATTGACTTAACTGTTTGTGAATGCTTATAGAATGGTCCGACAGGTTCATGCAACACATTCCTTCAAACTCTTTACACCCATGTCCTATCTCCACAAATCAAAAACTCTCCTGGGGGCAACAACTTTCCCCCCGCAGTATTTACATCCAAACTTGCAGTATCAACGTCAGGCCATAAAGGTAACCCTGTTATGTTCTGCCATCCTATAAAGTATGACCCTGATCGCTCTTTCTCCTTCTTTACTAAAACGGTGTCCCCCCCAAAAATATCACTCCTATACCCTTATATGGTTGTAATTGTGATCGGAGATATCGACAATCTTCTAAATGGGAAATATTGGCTACCTCAACCGGAGGTAAAGAAAACATTAGATCCAATTCCTGAAGGGGCAAGCTCGCACTAATCAGAAGGTTTTCCACAAACAATTGTTGCTGTTTAGCTCCTATCAAAGAGGGCCACCACTTTTCGCCAATCTTTATGCACATCACCACATCGCTTGTTGTCATCATGTTGATTTCTCAAATTCTATATTGTAATTAGTCTGGTTGTACCATGAGCTGTAAAATTTAGGGTTAAAGTCTGGATACCCTATTAGACATGTGCGAAAAGGATCCCCTGGTGTAGCTAAGGACAGACAAAAATCAGTCCGTCCGGTACTGTTTGCCCAAGTTACCCATATATTCTGTCGGGGGTCAATTTTAAATACAGATCCCGTGACTAAGGTCATCGCAATCATTATCACTACCATTTGCTTTTCCAAATCCCTTTTTTTTTTTTTTTTTTTACTCTTTTTCCAGTCTTTATCATAAATGACTACATATTGGGGTATCTTAATACTACTTCCACACTCGGCTCTTATGAGTAATGTTTCGCCGGACGCCGATCAACATTAAATCATATATATTTGCTGCAATAGCTCTAAGCTGCTTATTCTTTATACGATTAGTAGCATACACAAAGCCAAAATCAGTAAGCGATCTATTGAAAAATCCTCTGCCCACTCACACAAGGTTAGTTGGTTAGTTAAATTTCTATCACAGTGATCACACAAAAAATTTTCTATCCCTTTCACCCACTCGCACTAAGATGCATATCCAGGGCCGGCACCGTACTCCGTGTTTTTCACACGCGTTCTTAATTTCCGCATTGACTGCCAGTCTCCGTCGTGATTTGTCTAGGCAGTCTATCTATCTAGGGCTTCGGGACTTGCTGAAGTCTCCACTGCCTCTTGTTCCCGATCTTCTGAGTTGTTTGTGATATCTGATTGCTCAATCCATGGCTTGACCCATTTCGCTGCTATCCAATGGGGCTGTTCGTTACCTGTGGAAACACAAGCATACCCTCTTCCCCACGTGAATAACTTGCAAGGTCCCTGCCATTGCTGTAAAACTGGATTGAATATTGAAACTTGCAGCTGGTTTTTATCAACATTTTTGCTCCCACACATATGCCTAGTAATTGGGATCTGATCCTCAGTACCACGTGGCTGTAGCCAATTCAAAACATATAGTGCTTTGCTTATTAACTCTTGGGGGGTACAATGCTGCATGTCTTCCCCTGTTTTTAAAATGTTTAAACGATCCTTTAAGGTCCGATGTGCACGTTCAACGATAGCTTGACCAGTAGAATTATGGGGTACGCCAAAGTTATGAGTTACCCCCCACAGCTGTAAAAATGTTTCTAATGACTGTGCACGATATCCCGGGCCATTGTCTGTTTTAATTTCTGTTGGCACTCCCATGGCAGCAAATGCTGCCAAAAGGTGCTTAATTACGGATCTGGCATTAGTTGATACATGAACAGTAGCCCACATAAGGTTCGAATATGTGTCAATAGATACATGAACGTATTTATATTTCCCAAAACTGGGATACTCTGTAACATCTGTTTGCCAAATTTGCAATGGTGATAGTCCCCGGGGGTTCACCCCTTGTGGTTGTAAGTTTGGAATGTTCGCACAGTCAGGGCAAGCAGCAATAATAGTTCTGGCGTGCTGCAATGGGAGATCAAATTGCTTACTCAGCGCTTTTGCTGACTGATGATAAAATTTATGGGATAGCAGTGCTTGTCCAAACAAATCAGGTTTGGGTGTATTAAAACAGATGTCTGCATTGGCTACTACCAGTCGATCCGCGCGCGCATTACCTTCCACAATAAATCCTGGCAACGTTGTATGGCTACGAATATGATCGATAAAAAATAAGTCTGTTTGTCTTTCTAATAACGTCCATAATTTCAAAAGTGCCATAAACAGCTGCTTATTACTTACAGTTTTTAGCAAGGATCTATGCATACGTTTGACTATCCCAACGACATATTGAGAATCCGAAACAATGTTGACAGGTGTTTTATCCCATTTTTTGAAAACAGAGCATACGGCTAATAGCTCAAGCACCTGTACTGACCCCTCTGACAGAACGACTTCGGATTTCCAGGATCCATCCTGAAGATATACAAATCCCGCTTTACCTGTTCTGCTGCTGGCATCAGTAAAAACGGTAATTGCTTCCAGTGGGCTTTCCCTGCAAATAGAGCGTGGTTCCATTGTCAACATTGTTTTAAACAATGGGTGAGGGGGATAGTGATTGTCCACTTCCCCCTTAAAACCCATCAGAGCTACTGCAAAGCAGTCTTTTTTCATCATGGCATTATTCACAATATCAAGCGACACAGGCAAAATAATTTTGTCCATTTGCTTCCCTGAAATTTGTGTTGCCCTTGCCCCTGCCTTTTGAATGCACATTCCCAGGGCTTCAATTCTAGTTTTTGACATGCTAGCAGGCAAGAATATCCATTCTAGTATTATCAATGGGTTTTGTTCCCGTCGCTCATCCCACTGGCCCAAAATTCCTGCAACTTCCTTATCTGAGTTATATACATATAAATTTATGGACAAATCAGGAACGTATCTGCCAGACATGGATGATGTGATTTTCTGCTCAATTGCTGTCAAGGCTTGCCGCCCCGGTGCACTTAGTTGTCTTGTAGAAGTTAAGCTATTGCTGCCCCGCAATAAATCCAGCAGCGGCTGTAAGTCTGTATTTGTAATACCACAATAAGGCCGAATCCACTGTAGGTCTCTGACAAGCTTTTGTACATCATGTATATTTCGTATGTCTTTGTGTAGCGACAGCTTTTGTGGACAAACAGAGGCTTCCGCAACTTGCAAACCCAGATATAGTGTTAACGGCGTTCCGTCTTTTTTAAACCTTGATCGACAGTCGCTGGCTTTGTGTCCGAACTTGTCGCACTTGTTACAGATCCCAGAAAAGTTTGACTGACTGCCGTTAGTTGGTGCTGGCATAGATCGAGGCTGCGTTGCTATGCGCTGAGGGCACGTACATTTCAAATGCCCCGGTTGACCACACCGATAACATGCTAAAGGGCCTTTGTGTGGGCTGCGGTCTCCTTTTCCCTGTTGCACCATCAGTCGTAATGCTACCGCGAGCGCTGCAGCGTGAGCTTCAGCATGTATTTTAGCTTTCTCTTGTTCTTGTATTATAGTAGCCAAATCCTCGTTTGCAGTATTTGAATCAGGGTATATGCGAGGTATAATTTGTTCATGTTGAACGGTGGTATCTGGGGGCTGTTTTCTCGTAGGCGGATTTTTACTCACTTCCTGATTCTGTAGGGTTTCCTTTAAGCGTACGGTTAGGGAGGCTTGGGAACTGTCAGATGGGTGATTAATATCGGCAGTCCCAGGGAGTGGAGCAGAAGTCAAGGGCACAGGAGCAGGCGGACAAGCTCCAAAAAGTCTCTCTCGCTGCATTATGTTTTTCTCCCCGCTTTTCCCTTTCGCTTGCGGTTGGAGAGAGAGCAGCAAAAGCAGACGCAGCCGCTTTACGATCTGCTTTCATTTCTTGCAGAGTTGTCTTAATCAATTTCCATAAAGTTGCAAGACCTTTAACTTCTTTAGACCCGTCACTAATTTCATCCCATAGGGAGGTTCCGATAGCTTTCCAGGTACTAAGCTCAAAAGCTGTACCCACACTAAAAGGTTTCTGTCCTTGCTCCATTGTAGAAGCCGCTTTAAACAAGCTTTATCATATTTTTTGCCTCTCTCTGAGAGTATATGTTGGGGGAGCTTAACTACCGCTTCTTCTTCTTTGGAAGGCGTATGTGGGGAGAGATTTGAAGGAATCAGACAGGGCGGCGGGCACTGCTCCGTTGTTAGAAGGGGATGTTCTGGAACTTGTAGGCTATAAACCTTGGGAGGCCTGATAAGGGAAACAGAGAGGCGCCGATGTGTTGGAGAATTACTGACCCGTGAGTCATGCTCGATAAAGGGCTGGAACTTAGAGTCTTTTGCAAAAATAGCTTAGTTGCTGACAGTCCAATTGCTAAAGTTTAAGTAGCTACCAATTAGCACGCGCTGATAAGGACTTTGGAGCATAATAACCAATCAGTTTAAAAAACGCATCTTCTAATTTTCTATATAAATGAGTGTTATATACAATAAAACGACACTCATTGCTTCCATCAAGCTGTGTCCCATCTCTCAATCGCGGCAGGCGTAGACCTCATCTCCTCCCCTGACCGCTCACCTCCTTTATGGGCGAGTCCTTTTTAATATCTGTCTCTGTTTTTTCAACCAGCCTCATAAATGTCTTTACGGCTGCCTTTTCCTTCGCAGATGCTGCGATATCCATGCCGCCTTTTATCACGTAAGCTTACGATTCCTGCCTCTCTCGAGCAGCCTGGCGCTTTTCTTCTAAGCCCACCAGCATCCACGGCAATTTCCCCCGCCTTTTCAGTCATTAGCGGTCCCCTCTTGTTCCTTACCGGATCACGTCAGAGGTCGCCAGATGTAGAGAAATTCCATGCGGGACCCGGATGACAGGACACCAATATGATGATCAAAGTCGGCAGTTCATTGAGCCTAGCTGATCATTCTTATACAATTCTCTACATTCCTTAGAAGCTTTGATTGGCTGCTGCATGCAAGCATTTGGTGTCCATGCGCACAAGCATAAAATGTGATTGGTTATATCGACACTGTACACGCGTATAAACATAAGATACAGTTAGTTATACTCACTCTGTACACGCACATAAACACAGGACATAATTGGCTATATTAACTGGAGCATGCAAAACTTGTCTCAGTCCAATTGGCCAAGATAAGCCCCTGAATTGAGGTTCTTTGTGCCAAGTTCCCTTTATCGTGGAATGCGCACCTGTGTTTTTCTAATTGGGATCTTTCTTTTTCTGTCTTCTTGTTTATTCTGTTCAAGGCCTTCTAAAGGCGTCTGGAATGCTCTTGCGACCATGAGCTACTTTCAGGCCCAGTAACTAAGTTCCATATAATTGACCCCAACTGATGTGCATGCTTTTCTCCTGACATACATATCTAGCAAGCCTAGTTTTAGGTCATAAGAGTTTTAGAGTTACATTTTCTTTAGCAGTTTTTCTTCAACAGTTTTTCACATTTTAATTTTTTTTCTTCAACAGCTTTTTAAACTACTCTTCAAAAACCTCCAACTGTTCTTTCAGTGATAAAGACCCCCCTGCACATATGCACACACACACAACTTCCTGTAGGATAGAAATAAACTCACTAGGAAAGATTTTCTGTAGTTTCTATTGTTATTCTAACAGCCATGTTCAGGCTGCTCAGCCCAGATACTCTCTCCCTCCCACAGGCTGTATTCTGCCAGGTGACTGCAGGCAGAACTGCCACGAACAATGGAAAGTGCATCAGTAAATCAAGCGTCTGAAATACATATTGCCTTTAACACTTAAAACCAGTAGCAGCTAATATACCACAGGTATGCACCAAGTAGTATTATGGGAAGCCAATGTGTAGGCAGAAGGAATGATTTCAGTTTCAGGTCAATGAAAGAAATTTGCTTTTAATAAGCTGAATTTGATTTATAGATTTATTCCTGTTACAACTAGTTGTAAACAGACCATACAAAAGCCTGCTACTAAAATCTCATGGCTTGTATTTTACCACTCTGATCAGAGAATGCAGGCAAGTTAAATTTTCTCATGCATGGCTACACTTCATCCTTGTTTGTGATCAGGCTATTTTTTATTTAAAACAATCATCATTTCACAAGTGTTGACATTTTATGACTTGAATTTTATGGTGTCATCTCCTTTCAATATATAGAAATATTCCTTTGCCATTAGATGTGGAAATTTTCTTATGGACTTCCAATAAAGGGCCATATCTCCCCAGGCTTGATTTAGTTCTCTATGCTGATGTCAATCACTACCTGAGATTTTGTCTTTCCCCGTGCTCATCCTGTCTAACTTTTCTCAGAATATGGGACCTCACCTGCTCATCTAAGTAACTGGACTAATTCCAGTTTAAACAAGAATTTAATACAGGAAGTTCTTGTGGCTTACATTATTCAGTGGCTCAGATGAGCCGACTAGAGAGTGCCTGCTCATTTTATAACCTATGCACCTATAATTCAGATTACACTGAATTGAGTCTAGACTCAGAAGTTTCTCCGCAGAGTCAGGATACACAGTGAATTAGGAAGAATCTGACAGAAAGAGAAGTTAACAAGAGGACTAATGGGATCCTGTAGCGTTCGCCGCATATCAAGGTGCCACGGTTAGATCACTGATCACCCCCCAGACCAGGGAAAGAGACAGATAACACACACAGTGTGAGCGCCAACTTCCGCCTTTTATTGCGCAGTCAATTCCTTTTATACTAACAAGGATAGGCGGGATTACAGACACATCATAAGGCTGCGACTAACCCTCTAACTTTCCGTGACATCGCGAGATCTTCCGAACGCCGAACCCTACATCTCTCCCCTCCCTATGACGAGTTGGCTTCTATTGTTATGAACAATTCCACACCAAGAAATAACTATGTAAAGTACTATGAGTATAAACATATCTCTACAACTAAGTTGAAACACTCTATCTTAAACACCCGTAAATGTCCCATTTACCCTGCAGAGCAAAGAGCTCCTTTATAGAAATTCACACAGGAGGTAGATTGAAAGTTATACAGATACATCATGAGGCTTGGAAAGAATTACTTCTATTACTCTATAAAGTTTATCGTTGGTGCGCTGATGTTAAGGCTTAATGTCTGAGGCACCTAGATTCCTGGCTGCGAGCTCTGACAGCTGGATTCCATAAAGGCACGTATTGATGGACTCTGAGAGGGATGTCATCCAGATACACATCAGGGTCCCCCAGTTGGCTTTGCATCCACTGCCAGAAGCTTGTAGCAGATACCCAAGGTGTCACAAGCCAGGAAAGGATGACAGCGATCTGTAAGGAAAAACACTCAAACACTATGAGGTTAGGGCAGGACGAATCATATGACAAGGAACCCATTTCAGTAGCCCTTCAGGTGTCTGTACACAGGCATACCCTCGCCCGAGACAACGCAGCTCAAACGGCCCTTCCCATTGGCGTGTCTGAAAGTCACGCACGCGGACCAACGGGTAGGGACCTTTCTCTTCCGTGTTCATAAAGTGTCGTTGCGCCGCCGTCTGCTCCAGGTCCCCTCGAACTGTCTGATTTAATGAAGTTAACCCAGTTAACAGAAGACGCTGTGTACGGAGAGCAGGTGTGTTTTCCTGTAACCAGGAGGGCTCCTCCTGCTCCCCCTCCCTAAGCCGATCGAGTAAGGCCTTTAAGGTTCGATGTGCTCGTTCTACAATGGCCTGGTCAGTGCTATTATGAGGGATGCCATGTTTACCTAACAAGCTGGACAAGGTAAAATTATTACAATAACTAAAATCACAATAACTACAATAATGCCCATAATTCTTTGGGCCAACCCGTTACACCTAATGACCCAGACCATGAGGACTATGAGGAAGATGAACCATCCATACATTCTTGTGTCATCTTGCTCCACGAACTCAGCCCAGCAATCGGTAGGTGCCAGCTTTCTGTGGGCGTCCCCACAGAGGCAACGATGGCCGCACCGTACACCAGCCTGATGCTCTTCAGAAAGTCCCGGTATTTATACATTTACAGAGGAACAGGTTTTAGCACATGTGGCCAGCGGGTGCCAAAAGTCCGCCTCGGTTGCAATCTATGACGCATGCGCTCGCTGGCCAGGCGCGCTGCACGAGTCATAGCCATCTTGTCTATTGGTTCGTGGGCTTTATGATGCGGTTGCGGTGCACAGAGAATCTTGACCTGTTATGTTAGCCAAGGTGACCTATACATTAGTTTTTGACTGAGGTGGTATTCATATTGCCACACCATCTATGATGCTCCAGATGATGATGGTCGTACAGATCGAACGGAAGTCCGTCGTGGGCCTGTAGCTGTGGAAACACAATCAACCTCGTTCCCAGGTTATTAATGGGAATAGACCTTACCCCTAATTTTGGCTTTAACTAACTTTTACGTTTACCCCACACTATCTTCCCATAATCACTCCATGTTTAACCAAATTATGCTTAACACACTTTTTACCCAAAGCAAGTTCTATATACAATAAGGCACGTTGTTCTAAAAGCCTCTCTGAAGGACTCAATGTCCGCTGGTCCTCTAAAGTGTAATACTCTATTAGTCAGAATCTGTCGGATCAGTGGCTCCAGCACCCACCGGTGCCGTGCCAGTTGCCATTGGGACAATTCCGGGTCCAGCATCAGTGCAAAGCCATGGCTTGACCCACTTAGCCGGGATCCAGCGAAGGCCTTGATCTGTAAGCAGACACATATACCCTCTCCCAGTAAGTTTTACTTCTGCTGGTCCGCACCATTTCCTGGATTCTGGGTCCTTATACATTACCATGATTCCTGTACTTTGTTGCGTCCTTTTCGCCTGTAAAAGAGCATGATGCACTACCATTGGTGGGTCTTTGTGATCACCTGTCAATCTAAGATAATTTAGCACAAATAAGGCTTTGGCCAATTGTTCCTCTGGGAGTAAGCCCTGGGTTCCCCCCTTTTGTTTTTGCAGCATGCTCTTTAGGGTCTGGTTGGCCCGTTCGACAATATCTTGTCCTGTGGGAAGATGTGGAATGCCCGTACCTTGGTGAATTCCCCACAAATTACAAAATTGAGCAAATCGTGTAGAACCGTGGGCTGGGCTGTTGTCCGTCTTAATTTCTTTAGGCACACCCAGCACTGCAAAAGAAGCGTGAAGATGTCATTCAATATGTAAGGCCTTTTCTCCAGTTTGTACCGTGGCCCACATGGCAGCAGGATAGGTATCAATACACACATGCACATAACGCTTTGCACCAAACCACATGACATGGGTGACATCCATTTGCCACAACTGCAATGGCAAAAGACCTCGTGGGTTAACCCCACAGCCCAAGCCCAGCCCTTCCTTTTGACAATCGGGGCATGCTTTAACGATACCTTGGGCATCAGTGAGTGGTAAGTCAAATTGCTTTGCTAACATCCTAGCGGGTTGGTGCAAGAACGCATGTGATTGCCGTGCTTGTTGAAAACAATTCCCTGGAGGAGGCTCCCATGCCGCTGCAACCAATTGGTCAGCTCTTTCATTTCCCTCTGACAAACCTGGTAGCTTTTGATGACTTCTTATATGTGTTATAAAATACTCTACACTCCGAGAGTTCAAGCAGCGTAGTAATGACAAAAACAACATTCCCAATCTTTTGTTTGTGACCTCCTTTACCATGCTCTTTCCATCCTTTGTACCACCCCAACTACGTAAAGAGAATCGGATACGATATTCAGCGGCTCCTTAGCCCAATGCTGCAGTGCCCAAATCACGGCTTTTAATTCTAGCATCTGTAAGGAATCCCCAGGCTCTCCTTTTTCAACATGCTCACACCACTGATCGTTAGCATCTTTCCACGTACAGGCGGCCGTACCTGTCTTTTTCCCAGCATCAGTAAACACTGGTACCCCGTGTACAGGTGTTTCCGACCTCCATGGTTTTTGCTCAAAGGTTTGCTGTTCCAATAGTGACCACAACTTATGCTTTGGATATTGATTACTTACTGTACCTCCAAACCCTGCTAATGCCACTTGTAACGCTACAGAATGCTGAATTCCCCATTGCAAATACCATTTTACCAGAGGTATCAGCAACATTTCTGGTTCCGTTCCTGCAATCTCTACAATCCTCGTTCTTCCCCTAATGATCAGTTGTGCAAATAATTCCAATCGGGTTACAATACATTTGTCTGGCCGTATGGCCAAGAAGACCCATTCCAAAATTCTCAAGGGATCTGAGCGCTTTGTGTCCCACTGACAAATTACCGCATAAGGATGTTGCCTCTGAGAGTCCCCTGTATTAATGAGCATCAACATGATCGGTAAATCCTCATAGCATCTGGATGCAAAGCTAGATGCAATTTTCTTTGACATATATTCTAAGGCTTTTTGCTGTTCTCCTGTCATTTCCCGTTTCTCATATGCACGTGCGCTCAAACCCAAGAGTTCTACCAGAGGGGCCATATCGTCATTAGTGATACCGCAAAGATTCCGCACCCGCTGGATATCTCCCACAAGCTTCTGGACATCACGCACCGTTGAAATTTCTGATGTTATTTGAACCTTCTGAGGTTTAACATTGCTAGCATCTATGTGCCACCCCAAATACTTCCAAGGTGCTGCCTTTTGCACCTTTTCAGGAGCGATTATTACTCCGCGATGGCTTAAGATGTCCTGCAAATGAGTTAAAATTTCATCCTGTGGCAAGTTCCTTCCCGCTATCAAAATGTCATCCCTATAATGATAAATAATTAACTGAGGAAACTGCTTTCTTACAGACTCTAATGCCCAGGCCACATACACCTGACACATCGTGGGGGAATTGTGCATTCCTTGCGGTAACACGACCCAATGGTATCTCTTATAGGGCTCTGTCTTGTTAATTGATGGTACCGAAAAGACGAACCGTTCAGCATCATCTGGGTGCAAGGGAATGGTGAAAAAAACAATCCTTTAGATCTATAATTAACAAATCCCATTCTTCTGGAAGCATAACTGGAGACGGCAAAGCTGGCTGCAGGGATCCCATACTGTGCATCACTGCATTCACAGCTCTGAGATCATGTAACAGTCTCCATTTCCCAGGGTTTTTTTTGTTTTTTTTTTTTTTTGGAATGGTAAATATTGGTGTATTCCATGGACTAGTAGAAGGAACAACATGTCCCGCTCTCAATTGGTCCTTAACTAACTCTTGTATTTTTAGCAGCCTTTCAGAATTTAGCGGCTACTGATCAATCCAAACAGGCTCATCTGTTTTCCAGCTAATTTTCAGGATTGGCTGCCCCTCAGTGACTGCTCCTAAAAAGGATGAGTCACTAACATTGCCTTCATTTGGCTCAATAAATCACGGCCTATGAGGCCAAACAATTCCTTTGGGGTAGTCATGACATACGGACGCGTTGTAACGTGTTCACCATCAGGGAACACAAATGTAATGGGTAGCTGACTTATTAAGGTGGCTTGTGTGCCCCCTATCCCTGCAATGCCAAAATTTGGATTGATCAATGGCCATGATGGAGGCCAAATGCATCGTGAAATAATCGTAACATCAGCTCCTGTATCGATTGTCATCAGTTTCTTGACGATAACTCCGTCAGGCCCTTCCAATTGCACTACCTTTTCTGGTTTACCTCTTGTTATGTCCATGGCAAGGTATACCTGTGGTTTCCCTGTGGAGCCGAATCCACCATCTCCACGTTGTACTTCACCTGGGTTTGGAACACACGACCTGAATGGAACTAATTGTGCTATTCTGGTACCTTTAGGAATAGAAACAGGAGGGATTAAAACATGAATCATAATTTTCACAGTCCCACAATAATCTGCATCAATAAGCCCTGGGACTACCAAAATTCCTTTTAGAGCTGTTGAAGATTGTCCCATCACAAATGCACTAAGCCCGAGCCCCAATGGTCCCTTTATGTTGAATGTGTTCTGCGGTTTCCACATCCACTCTGGAGCTCCCTGCAGTGGCAGATCTGGTGGTCGTGAGGCTGCCTGAGGGCTGGCAGCCCAAGCTCCTTGTGTTTGTGTCGTCGCACGAGGGGCCTTCGCGGTCGGTGTAAAGTTTCCCTTCTTCCTGTATTCTTGGTGGTATTGTCATCTTTCTTAGCAGAAGCTGTACATTTGCTTCTAATGTGTCCACGTTTGCCACAGTTAAAACACTTGACCAAGGGTGTCTTACTGGCCTTGTGCTTCTTTGTAGCTCCTTGTGGAGCTGCAACAACGTAGACTGTTTTCTGTGAGTCCACTGCTCGATCCATGTATTCTATCATATCAACGACGGCTGCATTTGTCGGCAAATTACACAATGCTTTGTGTGTCTTTTCAGTAGCATTTTCAAAAGCGAGCATTTTGAACATGTTTTCTTTCATGCCCTCGTTCATGTCAGGGTGGTCATAGATTGCCCTATGCAGTCTATTAATAAACTGTGCGAAAGGTTCTTCATGCTCCTGTTTCACCTGAGTAAAAGTATGGCTTCGCATATTGTCTGGTATGGAAAGAAAAGCTTGATATGCCAAGATCTGTGATAGGTGATGAACCTCAGTGATACATTGTAGCTGAGCATTCCCTGATGCGAAGGGTCTAGTACCCATCAGCATCTGCGTGGTTACTCCCCATAAGGGATCTATTTGTTGTCGTGGTGTTGCTTGTTCCCGATCACAGAACGTCTCCCACTGCCGGAAAAACACTAACATTTGGGAGGGCTCCAAAACCAACTGTGCTATCTGTTTAATATCTTGAGGTATCAGCGTATCAGCAGAAAAAATGAATTGCAGTATTTGGTGAGCTAACACAGATTTGATTCCATACTGACTCACAGCATTCTTTAATTTCCTAATGACCTTCCAGTCAAACGCTTCCCATTTTTTCTGTCCATTTAATGCAATAACTGGGAATGCTTGGAGCATAGTCCCTTCTATAATGGCATCTTTTATTACTCCCCTCCAATGCCTCTGCCTTTCTTCTGCAGCGGCTACTGCAGGCGACTCCGCGTCTATCGCGGGCGCAGTTGGTTTCACCGTCTCTGGTTCCGAGAGGCGGGATGGATGAAAGGGCGGTGGCGGGGGCGCGGATGGTTCTGCCCGGGGGCCGGCCGCGGCTGGCGGCGGCCATTCCATGGCCGGCTGACACGCGCCGCTGCAAGGCGGCGGAGGGGGGGGCGGAAAGGGAGGGGAGGAGGGAGGGGCCGGAGGAAGCGCCGGAGGGGGAGCAGCTGACGGCTCAGCAGGCACAGGCTCAGGCAAAGGCTCAGGAGGCTCAGTCCGCTCTCCCGGCAAGGGCGCCTGATTTCCCCCTGCGGGGGGGTGTTTCCTCCTCTGCCACAGTCTCCAACCCCCGCTGCCTCCCAGTTATCCCCTCCGCGGGTGGCCGTTCCTCCCACTCTCTCAACTAACGGTACAAATCTCCCCCAACATCCCCGCCTGGATCCCAGTCCAAGAGGCATTCCTCCAAATCCTTCCGAACCTCCCGCCGTAACTCCTCCCATGGACACCGCAGAGGGGGCTCGTCCGTCCCCGCTGGTACCGTCCCTACAGGAAAACCTCCATCTCTGCTGTACTCTCCGTGTCCACGCTCTCCGTCAGAGATGGACCGCTCTGTGAGCCCCGCTCCACAGCCACCCACTCCGTCTGAGTTTGACTCACTGTCCCTGGGGGCACTGCCCCCCGTTGGTTTTGAACCGGCGCTTTATCCGCAAACAAAACAGCTCGCGCCACCGACCAACACTCCCCAGCTTTCCGTCCTGCCGTAACTACCTCCTCCACTTTCCCCCAAGCTTGTAATCGTTCCGCAGCTCCGCGCTCACCCACGAGCGCCGACTGGAGCAACAGCTCCCGAATCTCTCCCCAATTTGGGGGGCTTAATACTTCTTTGGGAGAGCCCATCCCTCCCCGGCGCAGCACCCATTGGATGCATTCGCCCGTGGGGCCCCTCCTAATCGTTCCGCGGGTACCCACCTCATCAGCCAACACTTTCAACATCTTAATCACTTGCGCAAGTCCCATCGTCACCTAGTGCGACCGATCACGTCGGGGTCACCATTATGTAGCGTTCGCCGCATATCAAGGTGCCACGATTAGATCACTGATCACCCCCCAGACCAGGGAAAGAGACAGATAACACACACAGTGTGAGCGCCAACTTCCGCCTTTTATTGCGCAGTCAATTCCTCTTATACTAACAAGGGTAGGCGGGATTACAGACACATCATAAGGCTGCGACTAACCCTCTAACTTTCCGTGACATCGCGAGATCTTCCGAACGCCGAACCCTACAGGATCCCACAGAACAGCAAGGTCCAAGCACCAAGATACCTTCTTCATCCAACATACTGCAGACCATGACAGCAGTCATCTGCTAGCAGAGATGTAGGTGTGATGCAGACAGGCAGCATGTCCACCTTTCTGGGATGCAGGAGATGGTCCTGAGAAAGCATGAATGGGGTACTGACCCCTTGTGGCATAGGAACAGCTTGGGTGAGACAGGATTGTTCCCTTCATGAGAGAGGACTGCTAATTCTATGGACAACATCCTTTGATAGTCCCTGCAGAGCAGTTCGTATAACTTATTTTTCACCTGTGGGAATAAATTGGAAATATTCAGGCACTGGCTTCTCCCACTGGAGCTCACCAGCAATCAGGCTAGATGAATTTTGAGACTTAGTGAACATTTATGTATGAATAAATGCACCCTCTAAAAGACAAAGAGAGACCAAGAAAGAAAGAAAATAATAAAGACAGGCAAGAATGATACCTCATTGATGGATAGGCTCATTTGCTTGGCACATATGGCTAGCTTTAGTTCTCTGCTACTCCATTTCAGAGCGGTAGGCAGGCATTCAACATAGTACCTGGGGAAAACAGAGAAGCAGCCAGTCTGTGATTCAGATTGGATAGCTGTACAAGGCAATACAGAGACATGAAGTGACCCTGCTCTGAATCTCCTGCCGAACTAACTCTAAAGTAATTATTGCATCCATGAGTATTTTGTTCCAACTAGCAATACGCTAGTAATTTTAAAATTAATTTCTCCTCATCTACTATCAGCTTCACAGTAAACACATGTATTTTTTTACATGTTTTCAGGTTCTACTTCATAAAACCACCCTCGAGAGGCCCTGTTTCCAGGGAAGACATTTTACACAGTGTGCGTATAGGCACTAGTATGCCATTATTAAGATACAAGCTTGCGGGATCTTCCCACAGGACAGGAGTGTTGTTTTCTTTTGGTCTCTCTTGCTTTATTAGATTCTATTATTTATAATGTGATTCATGCTTGAGTCTGAACCAGTGTAGACTAAAGAGTGCTATTTGGTACAATTATTATTGCCCATATTCTTTCCTGACTATGAACATTCCACATAGAGATGTAAGGGATAAAAAAAACCACAACCCACTTCATTATCCTTACACAGAGTACATAAAAGCCAGCCTTCACTTTGGTGAGCAGAAGATCTGCTTCCTTACCTGTTCTCCTGGGCATGTACATCCATTAAGTAGTCATTGGATAAAACATAGAAGCAGTTCTGGGAGCAGAGCTGTGGTCCCTTACCTCACAAGTGAGTGCCATAAACACTGGGCTAGAGCATCACACTCACTCTTGTGAGCTCTTTCTGGCCAAATAAATCTTGAATTCCTTCTGCACAGTGGCACACCTTCAGCAGAAGGAGTATGCCTGCCTTGCCTCCTCAGGCAGCTTTTGTTCCAATGGCTTTAATAGAAATTTGAACACCTATGGCAGGAGATGGGATTGAATGTCTGCCTCACTTTTTTGGTTTTTTAATAATAACTCGATCCACTGAGCTGCAAAACCAGCTTTTGCTTTGGTTGTACTTTAGATCAAAGTGTCTGATGCAACAGTACTTTGCAAAGATGCAAGTCCTGTTGGGGTGTGTTAAGCTCACTCACTAAAGGTGCACACAAGTTTGAGACTCTCTAAGGGAAAGATAGATGGCTGGGAAACTTCAAAGTCACAGAGTAGTTTATGAGGTTCAGATACCTCCAGAGTTAGCTGGCAACTGAGAGTCATAATTTAGGGTTTCAGTGACTAACTTCTGTCCAAGTCTTGCTTGCTTTAATTCCTTTATTGGATTTGGCCCTAACACAGTGTGGGCCTCCTTTAGGCCCACTATGATTTTGTGGTAGGAATATAGCAAATTGGCAGATACTTAAATCAATATTCCCTCCAGATGAAAATCCCTTCCTATTAAATCTGCAACCTGATTATAATTTTCTTCTATAGCCTACTCTAGAAATACAGTGACCAAGATTAAATGAATCATGTTCTGCCATGACTTAAATATACCATGCAATTTAAATGAAAAATGTGGTTGAATGTAACAAGGTCTCTGGTTTAAACTGTGCTATATTTGCATTCTTATCTTCATTTTAGAATGTGCCTGATATACATAAATATACTCAGGAGCAATAGAATCAGATAGATTAATGATTGTGATTGAAAATAGATATTCACCTTGACATATCATATAAATTGAAGATTTGAGTGAGAAAGTCTGTTATGTAGCAGAGATGTCTCTGAGACAGAAATTGAGAACATTAGGACACATAGTATTATCTGAAAAGTGTAATTGTAAAACTACTGGAGTAGAATATATGCCATTTATTAATTAGTTACAATTATATGGGAAAAAAAGATAATACTGTCACTGCCAGAAATGGTTAGTAACTGCTTAGCAATTATTTTTTAACCAAATGGTTAGAATAAATATTAAAAAGGTATTTAAAAATTAATTTAGATATTTCATATTACATTTTCACTTTAATATTAATTTACAACTTTCTCACACACTTCATTTAATGTAATTTTACTGAAAAGTAAAGAGAAGATCTTTCAGTACTATCTTGTTCTGATTCCATTAGCACTTTTCAGAAGTCTACAAAAAGAAAAAAAATTATACAGTTTATTTGTGCATATAAAGGCACACTATCAAGAATTATATACTCTAGCACCTTGCTGAAATAGCCATTTCTATCAGAAGAGCATGGAGAAAGGTGCAAGTCAAGTGAGGAAAAACAATTAGCTTTGCCACCTCCAATATTTCAAGATCCTACATGACATATTTTTTCCTTAAACCAAGGCTTCTCTTTCACTGAGCTGCAATAAAAAGATATTTTATTTGTTCAGGTTAGATTTTTGTAAACATTATTATTGTTATCATGTTAATTTTAGGCCTTATCTTGTAAACTATTATATGTTTACCCATTTTGCAGACAGAACAGGTTCCAAGTCAAGTGTAGTCACATGCAAATTGATATTCTTCTACATAGCTACCTCACATCTTTATGTTTCACTAACTATTTTAATTCTTTATTGTTATGTCATAATAACACACAGTTATTGAGAAACTTCAGGAATGCCAGCAGCAGAGCCATTCTACTCATAACACTACTGCTAGTGAATAGACACTTCTGCTGAAATTCAAGCAGGTCTTACTGAAGGGAAAATGATACCCCTCCTATAAGACTGCAGATAACTCACAGGCCTTATTTTTTACTTCCTGAAAATTTTAGTTAATGAAATGTATTTGGCCTCTGCCCTTCACATTTACCCTACATGTAAGAGAGATTTATTTTTATTATTGTTTTATTCTTGGCAAAAGATTGGCCAAAACCATTTCTGAGACTATGAAAAAAATACATCTTTGGTATCCGCCTAAGTGTTTGGTTGTGTCCCTCTACTGGTATAATAAAAAAAAAACTTGCTGCTATCATTTTGCGTATTTCTCCTTTCCATTCTGATGATGTTTCTTACATGTCTTACCATGAGTTCAGGAATTTCAGGTTTTAGGAAAATCTAAAGGCAATTGTTTAAATCACTGGAAATGTGTATTTACTTAAAATATCTCTTCAAATATTGATTCCAAGAATTTATGTGGAGATAACATGCCTTAAATAAAAAGAAGATGCTATAAAACCTGAAATGTTCAAATATCATAGTAATCCAAGATACAAATTCATCCAAGTGAAATGGACCTGTCTTTAACTCATGATCCTTCAAGTCTCCATTGAGATTGAAAATATGACAATCCATGACTAAATACAGCAAGAACTAAACAAAGCAAGAGTCATTTCTCTGCATATTTCAGACTGGCTGAAAGTGCTGCTCAGAACTAGAAACAATCTAGATGAGTTCTGGCCTACATTCAGTAAGTTACATCATGAGCTGGACAGAACAAATCCGATTCATATTTGTTGTTCTTGCTTTGACCTCATTAACTACAAGCATAATTCAGTTTGCAATGAATAGGGTACTATTTTTTTTAAACCAGGAACTGGACTGGGTTTAAAAAGAAGAAAATCACTTATGCAACTCTCGTATTTCCATATTCTAGCAAAGGCCACAAAAATCTCATGATGTTTTTAGAATTAAATTTCCACCAGGAATAACAGAGAAAGTTATATCAAGAATTACCATGTCCTTCTGCTAGACTGGGGCTCTACTTTTAGGCCATAATGCCACAAAGCAATTAGGCAAGTCTATGCTTCTATGTGGTATTGACCAGGATATCTGGGCTTGTTATGACAAGGTGCTGAAAAGACTTAATATCTATCCAGTATCTCACCAGATCAGGTGCTAAATTTCTTCTTTACACATGATCCAAATATAGCAGGAATGCAAAGGAATAATGCCTCCACTAGCCCTTTTTCACTCTATGCAGTTGGGTGAGTAGATATGTTTTGTGTGCTCAAAAAATTCAGGATGGACCCAGAGAGAGATCACATGAGAATCTGACACTGTTTCCCAATGACTGCAAGCCATACATGAAGAGTTTGTGTACTGGCTTGGTAAGAAGGAACTAGCAGTGCAAAGAAGACAGCGGCAGGCAGAAGAGAGCTATTTTATATAGACAGATGTTCTGTCAATCATCTTGTTAAACTGTGTACAAAATAGAAGAAATCTGGGGGAAAATCAAAGATATTTTATTGCATGTGTTTACAAACATTTTCCTTCTGACAAAAGCATGTTCATGGGATAATTTTTTGCAGATTCCTGATTTTGTATTAAGTTCCTCTTATAATACATGCCAGGCAGTTATCAGATTTAATATGGATATGCATTTGCTTTGATTTTTCTCAAGGATTATGGGATGTGTTAAACTGCATATAGTTCTGCATTATGGCTGAATACAAATTACAAAATATATACAAATTCGCATTGGTTTTAACAATGTGTGCTGGTTTTGGCTGGGATAGATTTCTTCACAGTAGCTAGTATGGGGCTATGTTTTGGATTTGTGCCAAAACCAGTGTTGATAACACAGGGATGTTTTCGTTATTGCTGAGCAGTGCTTACACAGAGTCAAGGCCTTTTCTGCTTCTCACCCCACCCTACCAGCGAGCAGGCTGTGTGTGCACAAGAAGCTGGGAGGGGACACAGCTGGGACAGATGACCCCAACTGACCAAAGGGATATTCCAGACCATATGACGTCATGCTCAGCATATAAAGCTGGGGGAAGAAGAAGGAAGGGGGGACATTCAGAGTTATGGCATTTGTCTTCCCAAGTCACTGTTAGGCATGATGGAGCCCTGCTTTCCTGGAGATGGCTGAACACCTGCCTGCCCATGGGAAGTGGGGAATGAATTCCTGGTTTTGCTTTGCTTGTGCGCACAGCTTTTGCTTTACATATTAAACTGTCTTTATCTCAGCCCGCGAGTTTTCTCACTTTTATCCCTCTGATTCCCTCCCCCACCTTGCTTGGGGGAAGTGAGCGAGCAGCTGTGTGGTGCTTAGTTGCTGGCTGGGGTTAAACCATGACACAATGTTAACACATTCATACAAACCACGAAAATTTATAGGTAACTCAGTACTTCTAATTATAGATTTCCATGATGTTTGTGACAAATACATGCTAATAAGAAAACCTTCCGTGGCAATTTATGTTTACAATTCTGATGTTTGTTAAAGTTAGTTCCCTTTAATGCCAGTCTATTTGATCACTATTTTGTGTACAGATAGTAAGAAACTTCTTTCATTACTATACCTTTGTATATAAGCAGTTATCTTTTACACATACAAATCTCATTGTGTGTTCATGCAAACAATAAACTATGATAATTTTAAAAAGAAACTTGCCATGTCTTGATGACCAAGTTCACTGAAGTGTCCTCTGCTGAAGATGGGGAACAAACAAAAGGTTTGTTTTGTTCATTAGAACAGCAATAATGACAATAAAGATGACACAAAGGAAGAAAATCTAAGAACATATATTATCTATCATTTAAATGACATGGAATTTTCTTTCTCATTTATTCTCTTTTTGTTCCCTTTACCAATTAGGAAGTGAAGATACATGAAACATTTCCTGTACTTTAAATGACAGAATCAGACCTGATTTTTTTTAATTTGTAGTGGCTGATAATAGACAGTGAGGAATTTCTATCTGTTTCACCTCACTGGAGAAATTTTGAGGTCTTGTCGCTTTCAGAGAAATTTGAGCTGCTGCCGCTGTCATGGTATATAATTGAGGGAGAGCTTTAATGCAGATGCAGTGCCCTAATGCAGAGCGAGTCTTAAGTCAGTAACAAATTTATATAAAGTAGGATGCATCTTAGTACCTACTATTTACATCACTAACTGCTGATCCCTACAGACTGTGATTGATGTGTTGCTGATGCTGCTGTTCTGCCTGACGCTCGTGCAAGGTAAAGATATCCCATCAAGATATAGAAGAGATTGGGCAGCAACACTGTAGAGGGAAATGACATTAAACAAGCACTCATGAGATTTAGTCACTTCCAAAGCTTCTCTGTAGGCAGAACTAAGCTTCTAAGTGTTGAGTGGAGTCTGAGAATAAGGCATTTGACATGCTGACCTTTTCAACAAAGATAAAATGCATCATTTTGGAGTGTTTCGCCCCACCTACCTCACCCTTTTTCTCTCTCTCTAACTTGAT
This sequence comes from Haliaeetus albicilla, assembly GCF_947461875.1. NCBI lineage: Eukaryota > Metazoa > Chordata > Aves > Accipitriformes > Accipitridae > Haliaeetus > Haliaeetus albicilla. The sequence goes on along the minus strand of NC_091515.1, from coordinate 26,284,139 downwards.
TTTCTAGTAGGCATTTTATTTGAATGAATATTTCAAGAGGTCAAGGTGGACAAATTTCAATGACCAGCACATTTTTTAAAATGTCATACATTTCATCTGTTGTTTAAAATCAACCGTAGTTTGGATGTTGTGGTCAAAAATGTTATATCTTTTTGATGCTTTTTCCTTCATATGAAATTTAGAAGAGTTGATCGACTGACTTTGTAGAAAGTCTTTAGCTAACATAATACTTTAAGGACATATTTAATTGGATCATAGCTTGAAGTGGTAGCAAACTGAGTTTGCCCTTCGCCTTAACGTACCTAGGAATCCTCATCTATATTCCCGACTGCTATTGAATTTTCTAGATTTCATTATAAAATCAATAACCATTGCACATGGTAAAATAGTTTACAAGAGCTACAACATATTGTGGACTTCTGAAAACATACTGAGCTCGCTGAAGCCACCCAGGCAGCCAATTAGGAGAAAACATCTATTAAGGAAAATCAGGGCAGTCCCATTGACTGCTATTAATTTTCTTAGCCCTGTGAAAAGACAATCAATTAGATAAAGAAGGCTAATGTTAAAGCTGCAATTTAATAACCCCTAAAGAAAGGAGGAGGGCTATTGATTCCTGACATGGCATGCGGAGCTTATTGAAATGTACTGAACTTCACCTGTCTTATAATCAGGCCTCAAGAAAAGAGGAAGGTCTTTTGGGGACTGAATGTAACTTGTGGCATAGAATATCAACTATTAAACTGGCTTGGTGATGTCAGACCTAAGAGATACAAATGAAACAAAACTTTAGAGGAAACACAAGCCCAGGGTTGAATACTAAATCACAGGAACTATTGACAGATGCTATCTTGGTGAAGGTTGTTTCTCTTTTTCATACAGAAAGCACCAGAGTACCACCTGTCATTTTCAAAAGCAAAGTCAGTTTTGCCAACCAGCCATGAATGACAAATAAAGCTTTATATGAAAGACAAGGGCACATTATGTGCTATTGTGTGTTCTGCTAAGTGCTAATTTATCTGGCTTGTTCTCTTCAGCAAACACACGCACAGACACATGAAATAATCCGTCTAATTATGTAGCTATTTAGGAGAAAAACAAAGCAAGGTGTTTTTGTCTGGTACAGAAGGTACATGATACAACAAAGGTTTCAACAAAACCTAACACAGTTAATGAAAATAAATGAAGTGCTGTAAGATGTAACAATTTTAGAACAAATAAACTTTTGCCAGTTTTATATTTAGGGTAGACCTAGCTGCTTTTCATAAATAGGTGAGTACTATAATTCATTTTTTGAGAGTCCCTAATTGGAAATGGCTAATAGGTCTTGTGGCTTTCTACTATAAAATCTGGTCTAAAATACCTTATATAGATATTTTCTTTATGCTTTTTTTCTATTGCTTGCATCTGATCCTTTCTCTCTCATTATATATATGCCCTCTTTTTTAACCAGCAGACAGCTGCTATTCACAGTAATTGCCAGGGCAGTCAATTATACTTTAAATAGGCCTACTTGAGGGCAAATGAGTGTATGGTGGTCTAAATTGTGCTGGAGACATATTATACACAATGACTGTCATTTCAAGCATCTGGAACATGACAAATATTATTTGGAAGCAGTGCAGTGCCTATATAGTAAGTGTGCTCATTACTATATCAATATAGCAATACCCAGTGAACTGTGCTTGCATGTTTTGTAATGCAGGTGTGTATATATACTTGTACACACACACACATATAAATATATATATATAAAATGCACACAAACGAACACCTAGACTGTATGGCAAAGACCTGATTTCCTCAAATGCATGTCTGTCTGTATAAACTGAGAGAGGGTACAAGTGATCCGATATAACAGGGTTTTTCAAAGATTTACTTTTTCCTAATATTATAGAGTAGTATGGAACTCCATACAAGCAATAAGCAGTTAATATGTTTTTCTTCCTTGCCTGTGCATGTGTTATAAACACCCTTCCTTTACTAAGGTAATAGTAAGGCTCTAGAAAAGTCAGCCAGGCTAGAATAACATTAAGATCAAGATAGTTAAAGCTGCATAAGAAATGTGCAACAACTCAAGACAGCACTGTGTACAACATTATGTGAATAATAATGAACCAGCAAAAATCCAAAACATCAAGATAGAACATTTGGACAAACCCAAATAATGACCTAAACCATCTGAATTTCAGTTTACACTGAACATCTAAACATTCAGTTTAGTGAGTTAATTTTACACAGAAACAGCCTTAAAAGATTGCAGAAAAGCAAAATTTTGTAGTTAAAGAACTAAAAAAAGGAACAGATATGAAAACTGGAATTAATTCTTATAGTGCCATTAAGTTCTTGCAGATATGACAATTTACATTGGAAGGACTAGTTCTGATAGATGCTGAGCATTTCCTGTTGGTTGCCTTGGGAGTTCTGAGTATTCAGATCTTTTTAAGACCAGGATGCTCATAATGGCTCAATTCTAAAAGAGGAAGTAATAAAATCCATCATTGCATGGATGCAATAATACAGATAAGATGCATCTTACTCTATCCATTCTGAAAAGGAAGAATGCACACAACAAATAGGCCTAAAAAATGGTTCTGTAGGTGCTTCATTACTGATAACTAAAGCTGTAGCTCAAAACAGCCTTTTATTTTTAATGTATAAAATTAAAAGAGTACCAGAGTACAGGTAGCACAGTAGGAAAGTGTATTCGGTCTGGCTGAGATGGAGTTAGTTCTCCCCATAGCAGCCCTCATAGCGCTGTGCTCTGCATTGGTAGCTAGAAAGGTGTTGATAACACACCAGTGTTTTGGCTACTGCTGAGCAGTGCTGGCACAGCATCAAGGCTGTCTCTCCAACATTTTTGCCCCCCTCAACGGCAGGCTGGGGCTGGGCAAGATCTTGGGAGGGGACATAGCCAGGACAGCTGACCTAAACCAAACAAACAGATATTCCGTACCATATGACGTCAGCTCAGATATAAAAGCTAAGTAAAGGGAGATGGAAGGGGGGCATTTTTGTCTTCCGGAGCAACTACTATGCGTACTGAAGCCCTGCTTCTCAGGAAGTGGCCAGACATCGCCTGCTGATGGGAAGTAGAGAACAACACTATTTGTTTTCCTTTGCTTTCGTGCGCAACCTTTGCTTTCACTTTATTAAACTGTCCTTATCTTGACCCACGAGCCTTTTGTTATATTTTCTCTCCCCTGTCCAGCTGAGGAGGGGGAGTGATAGAGCGGCTTTGGTGGGCACCTGGCACCCAGCCAGGGTCAACCCACCACAGAAAGACAGTCAAACAATATATACAAGCTTTCAGACAAATTTTTTTAAAGTGGATAAAAACTAACACTGGGGGTGGGAACTATTTTAAAGAAAGGTTCATTAGCAAATAAGAAGGTTGTAAAAGGCAAATCAAAGACCATAGAAATAGTGAACTTAGCAACATACACAAGAAAAAATAGGTGTTTGCAAGGAACATGCCCAATTAAGATTTGATTTCTTGTAAACTTAATTGCATCACTTTTCAAATATCAAATATTATTTCAAAAGGTTGGGATTATCAAAGGATCATAATAACAGCAAGTTTCATGTGCCTTTAAAGCTTTGTAAAAAACTTAAGGTCTCTAAGTCATTGGCCATTTTACAGCTGAGAAAACAGTCAGCCAACAAAATTTTTTTCAAATTAAGGATGTATTCCTTGATGATTCAATCATGTATTTCACACACAGCAAGGGTGAGATGTAAGAAAGGACTTGAGTGCCCGCGTCCAAAATCCAGTTGTGAAAAATCCTCCACTTAGCCATTACTTGATCCTGCAAGCCTAAAATCAGTTGATGCCCCAAATTTAAGTTCTGGTTCTGCTTCCAGCACTACTTAATTTTTGACAGGAACGAGCACTTCAGCACCTTTTCTATGAACTAAAATTTATCAGGAGTAAAACTGTAGGCACTCTTCCACTGGAATTACCTGAAGGGCTCCACCTGTCAGCGTTCTGCAAATGCATCTTGCATATACCCTTGGGGTCTCTACATCAGGCAGGTAACACCACAGATTGCTTTTAGAACATAATGATAAACAGACTCCACCTTTTAAGTAGTAGCATATATACACAGTGGTGGAAGCACCTGTATAGTATGTAGGAGACCATATCTGAGCAGGGTGTGCCTACATCTTCCATTTGGTAAGACTGAAACCCAACCACCAGATGTGGCTGGAAGGTTGTTCCCCATCTGTCTTGTATTTATAGCACTGTATACAAATCTTCAGGATTTCGCAGGCCAAAAAAGTAGACTCCAGTGAGTGTTACTCTTTAGACTAGAGAGTTTTGGTATGGGAAGAGGAAGACTGTAGGGTTCAATTATATGGAACTTAGTTACTGGGCCTGAAAGTAGCTCATGGTCGCAAGAGCATTCCAGACGCCTTTAGAAGGCCTTGAACAGAATAAACAAGAAGACAGAAAAAGAAAGATCCCAATTAGAAAAACACAGGTGCGCATTCCACGATAAAGGGAACTTGGCACAAAGAACCTCAATTCAGGGGCTTATCTTGGCCAATTGGACTGAGACAAGTTTCGCGTGCTCTAGTTAATATAGCCAATTATGTCCTATGTTTATGTGCGTGTACAGAGTGAGTATAACTAACTGTATCTTATGTTTATACGCGTGTACAGTGTCGATATAACCAATCACATTTTATGCTTGTGCGCATGGACACCAAATGCTTGCATGCAGCAGCCAATCAAAGCTTCTAAGCAACTTAGAGAATTGTATAAGAATGATCAGCTAGGCTCAATGAACTGCCGACTTTGATCATCATATTGGTGTCCTGTCATCCGGGTCCCGCATGGAATTTCTCTACATCTGGCGACCTCTGACGTGATCCGGTAAGGAACAAGAGGGGACCGCTAATGACTGAAAAGGCGGGGGAAATTGCCGTGGATGCTGGTGGGCTTAGAAGAAAAGCGCCAGGCTGCTCGAGAGAGGCAGGAATCGTAAGCTTACGTGATAAAAGGCGGCATGGATATCGCAGCATCTGCGAAGGAAAAGGCAGCCGTAAAGACATTTATGAGGCTGGTTGAAAAAACAGAGACAGATATTAAAAAGGACTCGCCCATAAAGGAGGTGAGCGGTCAGGGGAGGAGATGAGGTCTACGCCTGCCGCGATTGAGAGATGGGACACAGCTTGATGGAAGCAATGAGTGTCGTTTTATTGTATATAACACTCATTTATATAGAAAATTAGAAGATGCGTTTTTTAAACTGATTGGTTATTATGCTCCAAAGTCCTTATCAGCGCGTGCTAATTGGTAGCTACTTAAACTTTAGCAATTGGACTGTCAGCAACTAAGCTATTTTTGCAAAAGACTCTAAGTTCCAGCCCTTTATCGAGCATGACTCACGGGTCAGTAATTCTCCAACACATCGGCGCCTCTCTGTTTCCCTTATCAGGCCTCCCAAGGTTTATAGCCTACAAGTTCCAGAACATCCCCTTCTAACAACGGAGCAGTGCCCGCCGCCCTGTCTGATTCCTTCAAATCTCTCCCCACATACGCCTTCCAAAGAAGAAGAAGCGGTAGTTAAGCTCCCCCAACATATACTCTCAGAGAGAGGCAAAAAATATGATAAAGCTTGTTTAAAGCGGCTTCTACAATGGAGCAAGGACAGAAACCTTTTAGTGTGGGTACAGCTTTTGAGCTTAGTACCTGGAAAGCTATCGGAACCTCCCTATGGGATGAAATTAGTGACGGGTCTAAAGAAGTTAAAGGTCTTGCAACTTTATGGAAATTGATTAAGACAACTCTGCAAGAAATGAAAGCAGATCGTAAAGCGGCTGCGTCTGCTTTTGCTGCTCTCTCTCCAACCGCAAGCGAAAGGGAAAAGCGGGGAGAAAAACATAATGCAGCGAGAGAGACTTTTTGGAGCTTGTCCGCCTGCTCCTGTGCCCTTGACTTCTGCTCCACTCCCTGGGACTGCCGATATTAATCACCCATCTGACAGTTCCCAAGCCTCCCTAACCGTACGCTTAAAGGAAACCCTACAGAATCAGGAAGTGAGTAAAAATCCGCCTACGAGAAAACAGCCCCCAGATACCACCGTTCAACATGAACAAATTATACCTCGCATATACCCTGATTCAAATACTGCAAACGAGGATTTGGCTACTATAATACAAGAACAAGAGAAAGCTAAAATACATGCTGAAGCTCACGCTGCAGCGCTCGCGGTAGCATTACGACTGATGGTGCAACAGGGAAAAGGAGACCGCAGCCCACACAAAGGCCCTTTAGCATGTTATCGGTGTGGTCAACCGGGGCATTTGAAATGTACGTGCCCTCAGCGCATAGCAACGCAGCCTCGATCTATGCCAGCACCAACTAACGGCAGTCAGTCAAACTTTTCTGGGATCTGTAACAAGTGCGACAAGTTCGGACACAAAGCCAGCGACTGTCGATCAAGGTTTAAAAAAGACGGAACGCCGTTAACACTATATCTGGGTTTGCAAGTTGCGGAAGCCTCTGTTTGTCCACAAAAGCTGTCGCTACACAAAGACATACGAAATATACATGATGTACAAAAGCTTGTCAGAGACCTACAGTGGATTCGGCCTTATTGTGGTATTACAAATACAGACTTACAGCCGCTGCTGGATTTATTGCGGGGCAGCAATAGCTTAACTTCTACAAGACAACTAAGTGCACCGGGGCGGCAAGCCTTGACAGCAATTGAGCAGAAAATCACATCATCCATGTCTGGCAGATACGTTCCTGATTTGTCCATAAATTTATATGTATATAACTCAGATAAGGAAGTTGCAGGAATTTTGGGCCAGTGGGATGAGCGACGGGAACAAAACCCATTGATAATACTAGAATGGATATTCTTGCCTGCTAGCATGTCAAAAACTAGAATTGAAGCCCTGGGAATGTGCATTCAAAAGGCAGGGGCAAGGGCGACACAAATTTCAGGGAAGCAAATGGACAAAATTATTTTGCCTGTGTCGCTTGATATTGTGAATAATGCCATGATGAAAAAAGACTGCTTTGCAGTAGCTCTGATGGGTTTTAAGGGGGAAGTGGACAATCACTATCCCCCTCACCCATTGTTTAAAACAATGTTGACAATGGAACCACGCTCTATTTGCAGGGAAAGCCCACTGGAAGCAATTACGGTTTTTACTGATGCCAGCAGCAGAACAGGTAAAGCGGGATTTGTATATCTTCAGGATGGATCCTGGAAATCCGAAGTCGTTCTGTCAGAGGGGTCAGTACAGGTGCTTGAGCTATTAGCCGTATGCTCTGTTTTCAAAAAATGGGATAAAACACCTGTCAACATTGTTTCGGATTCTCAATATGTCGTTGGGATAGTCAAACGTATGCATAGATCCTTGCTAAAAACTGTAAGTAATAAGCAGCTGTTTATGGCACTTTTGAAATTATGGACGTTATTAGAAAGACAAACAGACTTATTTTTTATCGATCATATTCGTAGCCATACAACGTTGCCGGGATTTATTGTGGAAGGTAATGCGCGCGCGGATCGACTGGTAGTAGCCAATGCAGACATCTGTTTTAATACACCCAAACCTGATTTGTTTGGACAAGCACTGCTATCCCATAAATTTTATCATCAGTCAGCAAAAGCGCTGAGTAAGCAATTTGATCTCCCATTGCAGCACGCCAGAACTATTATTGCTGCTTGCCCTGACTGTGCGAACATTCCAAACTTACAACCACAAGGGGTGAACCCCCGGGGACTATCACCATTGCAAATTTGGCAAACAGATGTTACAGAGTATCCCAGTTTTGGGAAATATAAATACGTTCATGTATCTATTGACACATATTCGAACCTTATGTGGGCTACTGTTCATGTATCAACTAATGCCAGATCCGTAATTAAGCACCTTTTGGCAGCATTTGCTGCCATGGGAGTGCCAACAGAAATTAAAACAGACAATGGCCCGGGATATCGTGCACAGTCATTAGAAACATTTTTACAGCTGTGGGGGGTAACTCATAACTTTGGCGTACCCCATAATTCTACTGGTCAAGCTATCGTTGAACGTGCACATCGGACCTTAAAGGATCGTTTAAACATTTTAAAAACAGGGGAAGACATGCAGCATTGTACCCCCCAAGAGTTAATAAGCAAAGCACTATATGTTTTGAATTGGCTACAGCCACGTGGTACTGAGGATCAGATCCCAATTACTAGGCATATGTGTGGGAGCAAAAATGTTGATAAAAACCAGCTGCAAGTTTCAATATTCAATCCAGTTTTACAGCAATGGCAGGGACCTTGCAAGTTATTCACGTGGGGAAGAGGGTATGCTTGTGTTTCCACAGGTAACGAACAGCCCCATTGGATAGCAGCGAAATGGGTCAAGCCATGGATTGAGCAATCAGATATCACAAACAACTCAGAAGATCGGGAACAAGAGGCAGTGGAGACTTCAGCAAGTCCCGAAGCCCTAGATAGATAGACTGCCTAGACAAATCACGACGGAGACTGGCAGTCAATGCGGAAATTAAGAACGCGTGTGAAAAACACGGAGTACGGTGCCGGCCCTGGATATGCATCTTAGTGCGAGTGGGTGAAAGGGATAGAAAATTTTTTGTGTGATCACTGTGATAGAAATTTAACTAACCAACTAACCTTGTGTGAGTGGGCAGAGGATTTTTCAATAGATCGCTTACTGATTTTGGCTTTGTGTATGCTACTAATCGTATAAAGAATAAGCAGCTTAGAGCTATTGCAGCAAATATATATGATTTAATGTTGATCGGCGTCCGGCGAAACATTACTCATAAGAGCCGAGTGTGGAAGTAGTATTAAGATACCCCAATATGTAGTCATTTATGATAAAGACTGGAAAAAGAGTAAAAAAAAAAAAAAAAAAAAAAAGGGATTTGGAAAAGCAAATGGTAGTGATAATGATTGCGATGACCTTAGTCACGGGATCTGTATTTAAAATTGACCCCCGACAGAATATATGGGTAACTTGGGCAAACAGTACCGGACGGACTGATTTTTGTCTGTCCTTAGCTACACCAGGGGATCCTTTTCGCACATGTCTAATAGGGTATCCAGACTTTAACCCTAAATTTTACAGCTCATGGTACAACCAGACTAATTACAATATAGAATTTGAGAAATCAACATGATGACAACAAGCGATGTGGTGATGTGCATAAAGATTGGCGAAAAGTGGTGGCCCTCTTTGATAGGAGCTAAACAGCAACAATTGTTTGTGGAAAACCTTCTGATTAGTGCGAGCTTGCCCCTTCAGGAATTGGATCTAATGTTTTCTTTACCTCCGGTTGAGGTAGCCAATATTTCCCATTTAGAAGATTGTCGATATCTCCGATCACAATTACAACCATATAAGGGTATAGGAGTGATATTTTTGGGGGGGACACCGTTTTAGTAAAGAAGGAGAAAGAGCGATCAGGGTCATACTTTATAGGATGGCAGAACATAACAGGGTTACCTTTATGGCCTGACGTTGATACTGCAAGTTTGGATGTAAATACTGCGGGGGGAAAGTTGTTGCCCCCAGGAGAGTTTTTGATTTGTGGAGATAGGACATGGGTGTAAAGAGTTTGAAGGAATGTGTTGCATGAACCTGTCGGACCATTCTATAAGCATTCACAAACAGTTAAGTCAATTACAAGAGAACCTAAACAAGATCGGATACTATACTGACCCATTTAGTGACTGGTTAGGATCATTGGGGTTTGGGCCTTGGATACGGCAAATGTTAAAGTGGTCAGTTTTCTTGGTGTCTCCTATATTCATACTCTTGGCTATTATCCCATGTATGATTCGATGCTCGTGAATGATGGTGACTAGATCTGTTAATGCTCCTTTAAAAAAAAAAAAAAAAAAAAAAAAAGAGTAGGGAATCTCTCTCCACAAGAAAAGTTAGCTAAAGCCAAAATTAGGGGTAAGGTCATGGTTTTAGTTAAGAATCTAGAAACAGGGCAATGGGAAGGTCCATTTCCATTAATAACCTGGGGGCGAGATTATGCTTGTGTTTCCACAGATGCAGGCCCACAATGGACTCCCGCTCGATTTGTACGACCACCATCATCTGGAACATCCTAGAGGGTGCGGCAATATGAATACCACCTCAGCCAAAAACTAACGTGTAGGTCACCTTGGCCAACATAACAGGTCAAGATTCTCTGTGCATTGCAACCGCATCACAAAGCCCATGAAACCAATAGACAGGATGGCTGTGACTCATGCAGCGCGCCTGGCCAGCGAGCACATGCGTCATAGGTTGCAACTGAGGTGGATTTTGGCACCCGCTGGCCACATGTGCTGAAACCTGTTCCTCTGCAAATGTATAAATACCAGGATTTTCCGAAGAGCATCGGGCTGGTGTACGGTGAGGCCATCGTTGCCTCCGTGGGGACGCCCACATAAAGCTGACACCTACCAATTGCTGGTCTGAGTTTGCGGAGCGAGACGGCACAAGAATGTACAGATGGTCCATCCTTGTATGCTGCAATGTATTTAAAAATTAATTGATCGATCAAGTAAGGCTGTGTTAATTGACGAAAAACAGAAAAGGGGGAGATGTAGGGTTCAATTATATGGAACTTAGTTACTGGGCCTGAAAGTAGCTCATGGTCACAAGAGCATTCCCGACGCCTTTAGAAGGCCTTGAACAGAATAAACAAGAAGACAGAAAAAGAAAGATCCCAATTAGAAAAACACAGGTGCGCATTCCACGATAAAGGGAACTTGGCACAAACAACCTCAATTCGGCAGTTTATCTTGACCAATTAGACTGAGACAAGTTTTGCATGCTCCAGTTAATATAGCCAATTATGTCCTGTGTTTATGTGCGTGTACAGAGTGAGTATAACTAACTGTATCTTATGTTTATACGCGTGTACAGTGTCGATATAACCAATCACATTTTATGCTTGTGCGCATGGACACCAAATGCTTGCATGCAGCAGCCAATCAAAGCTTCTAAGGAACGTAGAGAATTGTATAAGAATGATCAGCTAAGCTCAATAAACTGGCGACTTTAATCATCATATTGGTGTCCTGTCATCCGGGTCCCGCATGGAATAACCCTAAACCCTACACACATCTTTAGCAAGGAACCTAAAGAAGTCACCTAATATTCCAAAATCCTGACTGAGCACAGGTCTCAGAAGAGTGGAGGGCAGCTCTAAGCTCTCCTGTGGGTCCTTTCTTCCACAGAGCCTGACAGAAGGTGAACTCTGGTTTCTTATTAGCAGATATGCTAATATAATTTGTCACTGTCTGAGGGAAAATGGAGGTATTTCTCGCTCCCTCTTTTCAAGCCCTGCTGATTCCTATCAGCAGCTGAGGCCTGCTGTAACGGCTGGAATCAGCCAGCAGAAAGTGTGTGAAATCTTACTCCTCCCCTAGCCACAGTAGCTGGAAAGCAGTGCAGTAAGTTGGGCTCAGCTGTTTCAAGGGGCTGTCCTGCTCTGGTCCTGCACTCGGTCCTTGCCCCGCTAGCATCTCTGTCCCTGGCCTGGCCCCAGCATCTGTGCTTGGCCTGGCAGCAGCTCAGCACCTGGTTGGAGCTGATGCACATGGGGCAAGACTCTGCAACAAATGTTGGGAGGAAAGGAGAGGTGAGACCATTCCCTTCAGGAGATGCTCTTTTAGGTCAGCTCTGCCTCCTCACCAAACCCCCACAGCCTGGCAGAGCTGTGGCTTTGGGAAGCAAAGTTCTCCACTGCACACTGCATGCTCCATGAGGAAAAGCTGTGATAACCAGCTCAGTAAAAGAGAAAATAACATTTATAGAAGCTTTACCTAGCAAGTCACATGGCTTGCATGGACAATTCCTTCTTTATTGTTTGGGGAGATACCACAAAATAGAACATAACTTAGCTCCATTCCCTTTCAGATTTAATATTCTAGAAAACCAAATAGTTATTTGTTATATAAGGCAGTTTTCATTCATCATGAAGCACAAGATGTAAACAGAGCTACATTAATATTAATGTACATGTACTTAGAAATGAAAAACATATACTGAATTATTATCAACATCATTAGGCAGCCAGTAATTTCCTTACTGAGAAAGAATGATAATGAGGCTCTTAGTAAATTTCAAATAACACCAGAAAGACTTGTGTTGTATCCTTCATATTCACAGAAGAGCTGGCAGCATACCTCACCCTTCCCTCCCATATGTTTCCTACAGTAAGGTCAGTTGCAACAGCGCAATGCATTGTTTATGTGGCTGACAAGTTTTAATTGAAATGTTGTGATAAATATCACTGCCAAGGCCAGATGTTATTTTCTGGCTGGCGTACGTTACCGAAAAAGATGGTCAAAGAAACTCTCTAAGACTCGATTCTGGAGTTTTAGAAAGCAGGCATTCTTTATTGCAGCGCTGGGTGCACGGGGGATCGCGCCACCTATCGTGCACAGTGTTACCTACAGCAAGCAAAATTTATATTATTCCAGTCATACATATTCATATTATCATTTACATAGTGTCCACCCTTTGGTCACACACAGTGTGGGTCATCTCTTTCTCCTAGTTAACTGGCCTTGGTAATTTTTAATTACAAAAACTCAGCAGAACTCAAAGCTTATCATCAGGGCCCAAGGCACATCAGGCCCGAGGCCTCCTGTCTGTTGGCGCCTTTAGCACATACCATTGACAAAGCTCAAGGTTTTTCTTATTTAATTAGTACATACCAAAATTTTGAAGTTTTCAAGCAAGCAAAAGTTCATTAGTACAGCGATACAGTAAAATTTTCCTTCTCCTGCCTTTGTTCAAGGCATCAGGTAGACTTAATTTTCTTCATAGTAGCTGGTATGGGGCTATGTTTTGGATTTGTGCTGAAAACAGTGTTGATAACACAGGGATGTTTTCGTTATTGCTGAGCAGTGCTTACACAGTGTCAAGGCCTTTTCTGCTTCTCACACTGTTGTCCTAAAAGCGGATTCGTTACTGTGGCAGTACACCCCCCCGACAGAAAACGAAACTTCTCCAGGCAGGGAGGAGAGGAAAAAAACCCAAACCCTAGAGGTGTTACTGAAATCCGGAATAAAACTCCTTAACACCAATGAGAAGTTAAGAAGCAGGCACTTCGTTTATTGCAGCGCTGGGAACATGGGGGTTTGCTCCTCCAAAGGCGTGTCCAACTTAGTATCAAAATCCATCAGTTTTTATAGACTTTTTCTGTCAGGTCATTGTTAGATAAGCTCTTTACATAAAAATGCATACTATGCTCACTCTTAAATTTAACCTTTATAATAATTGGTCCTTTGATTATATAACCTTATCAATATTCTTATTTAAAAACAATCATTGGTCAGTTACACTTAGCTCTACTGATTGGAATCTTCGATACTCAAATCAAGATGGGAAGGGTAAGGGGGTTTCCAAGCAGCATAACTGGTGTCCATGACAGTTTCCTTAGTTTCTTGAAACAAAACATAGAAAGACCAGTAACTTCCTGGTGAGGTTTATAGGGTTAGCTATTTCAAACTTTAACAATATTAAGGTTCCTATAGTCACACATAACACAGTTCCTAAAGTTTCTATGGCTACATTTCAAACTTAACAATCCTATACATTATGCTTCACGATTTTACTTCTTAATCAAACCTAACTCTTGTATGTGATTAAATTTGATTTCTTTACCAGAATATTTGCAACAGAGGCTGCAGGTTGAAAACTGAACTGACCAATCGAGATGTGCCAGGTACATGGAAGTGTTGACCTTTTGGCCAATGGGGATTAAAATGACCACAGATCAGATTCGACAAGGGTATAAACGGGGTCCCACTGAAGGACATTTTGAGTCAGTCAGTCCTCCTCGGAGCAGCAGGTCTGCAGTCGGGGACTCTCCCCTTGGATTGGGACACCGCCCTAGGTAACTCCCTGAGGTTGAGAGCCCTCATCTTTTAGATGAGTGATATGCACATTTTGAGTCATCATTTTTAATCTTAAGAATTCTTAAGTTGGCTGTGTAGTACTAATTCCCTTTACAGCATTGAGCCTGTGGTTTACAAATGTTACCAGAGTTCTAACTAACTTTTTACTGAAGAATAAATCTGACTTTTAACACCTGTTAGATTTGATTGTGTGAGCCTCTGTAACAGTTACCCAGTGTGCAATAGACCAATCTCACACACTCAGGAGAGATATTGCTCTATTCTGCGCAGGGTGCTCAGTGGACTTTCCAGAAATCAAGAACACCAGATTCATCAGGTGTGTTCCTTTTATACAGTAACAATTGCATCTAATTTATTAAACTACTCCTACCTAATACACATTGAAACTATCTAATGCATATGCATAGGACTACATAACCATGACACATCAGATGCCTTCTCTGCATGCGCAGGGGTCTCGGGTGGTCTTCGGTGGTCATTTGAGGAGGTATCCCCTCCTTACTTTGACCACTAACTCACTCTGTATCGGGTCAGTGGTTCATTTTCCTGCCAAGAGGGTTGCACCATCAATCAGGAAGAATAGAAAGGATCAAAATTGGTGCTCCAGGTTTCCTTTAATTAAGTCTCTTCATATGGGATTCATGCCAAGGGGTATTTCTAGTACTGGTTATCAGCATATCTTATAGTATGCTGAAGAGAGGTGAGGCTCTCTTCCTCCACGTCGCAGGTTTATGTTCTTCCTCACCTAGTGCCTGATGTGTGGGTGGAAGCTTTGAAATATCAGCTCTGGAGGGACTAAATGATATTTAGAAAAAGAAATACTGAGCCCTTGAACCTAATGTTTGTGGTGGTGCAGCACCCCCACCCCCCCCCCGCCCACTCTGAGATCTCAGGATAAGTCATGCATGCTTTGGGAAAACCTCTCATTGTGCTGTTATCTTGGTTGCAAGTGCAGAGACTTATGGGTGCACCAGGCACCCCCTGGCCACACCTAGGCCATCTGCTCCCTCAATGGTACATCAGGATGACTCAGCACGAATTGTGGCCAGAATGTAAAACAATGACCAAAGCCAATCATCTCGAGACCCTATAAATAACAATCCAAGGAGAGACCCTTTGAGGTCTCCAGGACTGCAGTGGGTTGTGTGGCCCAGTATCTCCTTCTGAGCTGGGATGCCTCTCAGTGATAGCATATTTTCATACATTCTGTATGGCATGTCTAAATATTTTGATGGTTTTAATATTTTGTACCAGCCGCGGAAACTGGTTTGCTGCTAGGTGACTGTGCAAGTGAGATTTGATAAATGATCATATATTAACATTATGGTTGAAACAATAGACAAAGGGTAACCAGGGAGATAATTACAAAGTCTAGTCAAGTGATTAACTAGTAATTATTCATAAGTTTTGCAGTTCTTTGCTCTTATGACTGGATGTTCCTGTACGCTAGATGAGAACAATGCTGAAACTGACCACATGTGATTGAAACTGCGTTAAGCTTCAAGATCAAAGAACAAGGACAAGAACAAAGACTTCAAGGACAGCCAGCAAGAACTTCAAATGGGTCGGTGGTCATAAAAGCAGCCCTTCGACTCAAATGGATCGGATCCTTCATTGCGCATGATTGGATGTAGGCAGTACTATGATAATCAGTTATAATCATTGTTATGTATATGTATACTAATCTGATTAATATGCAATTAGTTATTCTATATAACCTGTTAGTGCTAAAGCTGTGGTATGCATGCTAGGTGGAACTATCCCCCTGTGCATCCAGTGCTGCAATAAAGAATGCCTGCTTTCTAAAACTCCAAAACGAGTCTTGGAGAGTTTCTTCGACCGGCTTTTCGGTATCATCAGGGTAGATTTTGTGAGGATTGAAGATTGTCTATTGATGATTTCTTGAGGACTTAAAGGCCAGATTTTGTGAAGTTTACTGACTGTTGATGAATTCTGGCACATAAAAGTGAGTAATTTGTGAAACACGAGAGGGAAATTTTAACTGTAGGTTAACCTCTGTGTGTGTGTGTGTGTGTATCTGTACATGTACATTTGTAGTTTGGTTTGGAACTATTTCGCCTGTCTCTGTGTGGTTCAGAACTGTTTCATCTGTCCGTGTGTGTGAATTGATTTAACCTCTAACCCTGCTGTAAGTTTTGGGTGATCCTTGCCATTTCTGAATCTTTAACTAAGTTGCAAATTTGATTGTAACAAATTCCATTGAATCACTGTTAAATTGGCTCATAATTAAGTACTGTTAAAGTCATACAACCTAATCTTGTGATTTATCTCAAAAATATTAATAAATCCTAAATTGCTGCTAAACCAAAGCTGTGTAACAAAATCTTTTTGCTACAATGTTGCAACAAAAATGAACAAAACTACAAAAATAAGTATTTGAAAGGTTGGTAGCGTTGATTTCTTGATGGATTCAAGTATATAACATTTTTGTCTGAAGTAGTAAATTCTCCATGCTGTTATTGCTAGCCAATATGCATTATCTGTTAGTTGTCTTGGTCCTGAAGACCTATCTCCATAACAAAGATAAAAAATTATGAAGCGTCATTCCATAGAAGATCCTGCTTTTTCCCCAGAGGCTGCTTTTGTCTTGTGTGGGCAACAAGCTACAGGAAAACTCAAAGCTATCAGTGAAGCAGTAATCATTTCTATAAAATGTTAAAGAATATTTTATAAGAAGTGTCC
Source organism: Haliaeetus albicilla (assembly GCF_947461875.1). NCBI lineage: Eukaryota > Metazoa > Chordata > Aves > Accipitriformes > Accipitridae > Haliaeetus > Haliaeetus albicilla. The sequence continues at coordinate 26,267,526 of NC_091515.1, read as the reverse complement.
TCATAAGAAAGCCTCCAAATCCCACTTTCAGCTCTATATTATAGTGGGAAAGCAAATCTAGGTAGCAGCACAATGAATATCTGATACAGCAAAAAGGCATCTATTGATGTTCTCTGGATTATCTGAAGGTGGGAAGGTTAGTTTGGTGGCTAGGATATTAAGTGAACAAATCTATGTATTTGGAGGGGAATATTGTCTTCCAAAGACCTGTAAGAGAAATGTCTGAAATACTAAACCTGCAGCTACCAACTTTTAAAAGCAAGTAAATGATCTGTAAAAGGTCTCATAGGGGATATGTGGTTTTAAATGCAGCAGAGCATATGCTAATTTGTTTAACTGTATTCTTGGTGATCAGTTCTATTGAAAATCATGATGAAATGGTTCATGAGACTGTTCAGTGCCTTACAGAATTGTATCATGCAAATTAGTTAATATGCAGTCTAAAATGCCTTCAACAGGTTATTGATAACACACAGCACATATCATCTTATGGTGTCAGACATGACAAAAAAAAAACCTCACTTAACTGAGGAAAGTAGATGTACAGCCAGCCTGGTGACTAAGATACAGGACACTTGGCTGCAGTTAAAAGCACCTGGGGCTGAAAAATCTAGTCACAGTAGACATTCATCAGAAGTGTTGGAAAGTTACCATGATTTTGATAACTTACAGTGGATAAAGACAGAAGGGAGCGAAAAAGACTTATTGAGCAATAAAGATTAATTTCAAGTTATTACCAGTGAGAAACTCCAGCAGTGACTCTTTTTATCACAATGCAAATTGAAAAATCTTACATGTATTCATAATTTCTAGATACACTTGCAGTAAGGGATATATTCTTCAGTGATTACAAAAATGATTTCATGTTTTTATGAAATAATTTTAACACTGTGTATGTGTTGAGAACCTACATTCTGAGATTTGCAAAGAAAGAATAAGTGATTCCAACTGAAGTACACTATTTAATGGATTTAAACACTTTTTATAAAATTATAATCTATACAATGAAATTCAAACAGAAATTATATATTATATACAATATATATTTTTACATTCCATAAGTAGTATATAATATATATAGTATAAACTAGTACAATCACTGTTGCATTAATATAAATGAAAATGATTGGCATCATGCTAATCGTCTAGACATATTTTCATGTCTTTGTACTAGACACATAAAGATAATGTATATATGTATAGTGTTTATTGTTTATCAGAACATATATGCACATCCCAATATCTTTACACACGCATACTATTTAAATATTGTTGTTTACAAATACTAATTACATTAATGAACATGCAAAGCAGTTGTACTAGGTATTTTGGGGAGGGGTTGTCTTTTTATCTTGTATTTTCTTACAAATGGGTCTCAGCTGCTTTTACTCTGAGGCAATAAATAATTCAGTGTGCTAATTTGACAGATGATTCTCCAGGAGCCTCCTACCATTACTAGCGCCATTAGACCATAATATGCATGTTAGGCATAGACCATTCAGCAAATGTTGTTCACTTGTTTGCCCCTAAAGAGCTGTATTCTGCGCAATTAACTAATGAAGCATTATGGGCTTTTTTCCCCCTTTCCTGCTATTTCAATATATTAATGCAGATTGTCTAAAGGGAAAATATATTTTCTTTTCTTTTGGCAAATGGGTATTTATGGAAAAGGTGTAGACTTCTCTCATGTTTCACCTCTGTGAATAAAGAGAAAATAATAAGATCCTAAAAAAGAACTAATTATTATTTAATTTTTATTTAACGTTTTGCACAGCATGTGTAAGAAATGCATTTCATACAGATGACAGAAAAATAGAATAGACTATTTCAGTTGGAGGTGACCTAAAATAATCATCTAGTCCAACTGTCTGACCCCTTCAGGGCTGGTGACCATTCGCCAGCCAGATGTAGCCCCATTCACTACAACCCTTTGAGCCCTGCCCTCCAGCCAGTTCATCACCCAGCGCACTGTGAACTTGTCCAGAAGGAAATATGAAGTTCGGCTCAGTATTATGTCAACTGAGAAATACTGAATACATAGTTCTGGGCTTTATGCCACCTTTGCCCTGGTTGGACTCTGGATAGCTGCAAGGATCAAAAGGGGACTGTGTTAAAAATGTAAAAAGCAAGCATTTATTAAATTACTTGGGGATAAATAATGGCCCTAGAGTATGTGTATGAGATTAATACCAGTATTGCACAGTATATTTTAATCCAATATATAGATCAGAGCAGCAAAATTGTATTAAATATTTGTTAGAAACAGAAGAAAACAGAAGAAATTTAAAGAAAAAAATAAAATTTAAAGAGAAAGATACAAGAGCATCTATTTTTGTCAGTCATCTTATGCACTGAAGTTTCAATTCCATGGCCTCTATTATTAGAGCCACTCTCAGTACAGGGCAAATATTGGTATGCACAAATAAATCCACAAGACAATCTTCCAAATTGTTTCTGGAATTTTCCCTTAACATAAGTGGTTAAATGGATCACAAAGGCAATTTTAAAACTGGATTTTTCCCTAGAACAAAACTTAGGTATCTCTCTGAATTTCTTTTTTCTTTAATGTCTCCAGTTCTTCAGCTGTACATGTAAATTCTCTCTTCTCCTTAACTCTTCTCGCTTTCTTTCCATGATGTATTCCCTCCATTTTGTTCTTTGTTATAACCCTTAGCTCTTAGTTTCTGAACATGACTCTCTTGTTTTCCTATATTGTTATTCCATTTCTCTGATGTGTGCAGGATTAATGCAGTCAGCCCTGAGCTGCTTTGGCTGACACGGCCCAGCACTGCCTATGAACTCTTTGTGTGAGATTGTACATTATGCACAGCATCGGTAAAATTTTTCATAGTAAAGGAGGAAATGCAGTTGTAAGTCTGAACTGAATCCTGTTATGGGAATTTATTAGTATTTTCTAACCTTTTCCTTTCTACACTTTAAAAGAGACTCTGCTTTCTATGGAGACATAACTTTGTGATATTTTCTGAAGTTTTATGGGCTCTAGATTTTTTTAAACAAAAATGTTAATATTGGAAACTAAATGTGACAACATTCCTATTATTTGTTCTGTAAAATAGTTTTCATTTTCTGCTCAAATCTATTTATTTATTTACTCCCATAAGGGACACCAGCTCTTCTGAACTTACATGAAAACACATAATTTCTTGCTGTCCTAAATAAGCTCTGTTTCTGGTCCTATTTCTCAGGCCTCTTTCTCCATTTTACACTAAACTGCCATTGGATAAAAAATGTCCTACCTTGGCTGGTGTGCTTTGAGTGGAGCAGGGGATATAACTAGGTATACTGGGAAAGTACACAACTGCACAGGAGGATCCAGTCTGTTTCAGTTATACAAACTCCCTTCTGCTCAGGGTGCAGAGAACCAGGAGAAAAGGTTATATACTCTTCCCTGTACCCGGGTTTATCTGCCTATCATTAGCATAAAAATTATGCCAATAGTCTCTGTAGTATCCCAAGCAGATCTGCTCTCCATTCTTTTGATCTACTGAATCTGATCAGTGAGAAGACAGAGCTAGAGGAAAGCAGATGAGATGGACTCCAGGGAGTGAAGCAATCAGTCCCAAGCAACAGGAGGAAAAGGGGGCTCCTGGGGATGATCCGGCACACAAGTCCTAAACTTTTCAGGGAGCTATCATTAAGCAGAATCAGCAAATTAAAGTTTGTGATGTGCTCAAATGCTCTAGTAATGAGAACTGTGCAAAAAGTAGAAATATATTCCAGTTTTTCCTTACTCACTCCAACTTTTGAATGCATATCTGAACTGATCCTGTATTTATTCTGCTTAATCTTCAGAAACTACTAATTTTCACAGTATTTGTTCATTTATAGCATTCACAACTATAAATAAAACTTCTCTGTTTCTGCAAAAGAAATGTAATAACAGTCCACTAGAAATGTTTATTCTCAGAAACAATAGTTTTTCACTGCTGGTGCAAAGTGCTCATATGGGAGAAATATATAAATGCTTGTAAGTGCTAGGTATTAATATAAGTGATCAGAAAATATGCAAATTACCACATTCATATAAAATTTCCTATTTCCATATAAAATTACTCTCAGAAGCATGTGGCCTTGAGTAGCACTTTCAAAAGCCTGATTAAGGTATTAATGTATGATTAAAATATTAAAAAACTTAGACATTTTTCTCTTTACTTTTCCTATAAAACTTTGCTTCAATGAAACTTTCCTGCCTTCCATTAAACAAGCTTTATGCTTGAAATGCAGCATACTGTGGCAGGCAGATAGTAATAAAAAGACATGGGACACAGGAGACTAAGAAAAAAAGCAAACAATTGTCATTGAAAACAAGGTTTATATGGTTGTAGTGTGTGCTGTATTGTGCTAAACAATGGTATTGGCACCCCCTTAGGCCTTATAGTAAACACTGGACATATGGCTTTAGAAAAAAGAAACCTCTCATCTCACTTTCTCCCAGTGGTGCGTTGTTGGTTCACAGCAAGAGTCTGGCTTTATGTCCTGATCCCACTTTAAGAGGAAGTCCAGCTCAATTCAATTTGCCTCTCTGCCTTTTAGTAATGAGACAACATGCATGTGAGCAAATCCCGTGATAATGCAGAACAGATGGGCAGATTTTTGTCTAATTGGATTCTGGACAGCTTGTTTGCTTGTAGTAAATGTGCATATATTTAGAGATTTCACACTTATAGCAACAACACATTAGTCAAAGACAAGGACAGAATGTTTTTGGGGTTTTTCTGCTTAGCATAGGTGTATGTCTACTAAAGAGAGCTGCTTGATAAAATCTACTAGCATAATGGAATTGTTCTTGGCTATAATGCTCTTCATGGATTGAATGGCTGTCATGGTTTAACCCCAGCCGGTAACTAAGCACCACGCAGCCGCTCACTCACTTCCCCCCCACCCAGTGGTATGGGGGAGACAATCAGGAAAAAAAAAAGTAAAACTTATGTGTTGAGATAAGAACAGTTTAATAGAACAGAAAGGAAGAAACTAATAATGGTAATAGCAATAATAAAATGACAATACTAATAAAAGGATTCGAATATACAAAACAAGTGATGCACAATGCAATTCCTCACCACCTGCCAAACAGTGCCCAGTAGTTCCCAAGCAGCGATCCCTCCCCCCCAGTTTATATACTAGGCATGGCATCACATGGTATGGAATACCCCGTTGGCCACTTTGGATCAGCTGCCCTGGCTGTGTCCTGTGCCAACTTCTTGTGCCCCTCCAGCCTTCTTGCTGGCTGGGCATCAGAAGCTGAAAAAACCTTGACTTAGTCTAAACACTACTTGGCAACAATTGAAAATATCAGTGTGTTATCAACATTCTTATACTAAATCCAAGATGTAGCACTGTACCAGCTACTAGGAAGACAATTAACTCTATCCCAGCTGAAACCAGGACAACGACATACACTTTGATCCTGGAAGACAATGCGCCATACACAAACTTGTCTTTTAGAACAGACCACTGGTAAAATAAAGGTTTCCAATATTTGTGTCACTTATATTTAGTCATATTTTGCCAATCTGTTTCAATTACTATACAGAAAGAATAACTCCAAAGAACATTTAATTAGTCACTTCTAGTTATTCCCTTAATACATATTTACCAGTCTGCATTTTTAAATGTTTCCATTAGTATCCTTAAAGCATTTTTAACTTTTGCTAGCAAAGCATTGAAATGCTCTTGGAGAAAAATCATCATTATCTGTGGTGTCATTTTGCCCTATGGACAGAGAGCACAAAGTGTATTAAATGCAAAATAATACTGCGAGACAGAAAATATACTATATCCAAGAAAATACATAGTACTGGCAATCCCATTGAACCTAATAAAGTTTCTCTATTTGTCAGTTATTCACCTAGAATACATGTTCTCTTCACATTAAAATGCAATTTAAGACATTAAATTCTCATTCTATGAGCCTATTTTCCATTCCTTATGCCTAGAACTGACTTTGGTTTTAAAGGAAGTTGAGACTATAGGAAAAGTGCAAGGTCTTTCCAGTATTAATAATATATTTAAAAGAGGAATTCAAAGAATAGTGGTGTATAAATGCCCATCATCCTCATGAGTCAACTCTTAGAGCATCTCAAATGGACCCATCCTGTTTTCCCTTTACTTCATGATCTAGACTTGGAGAGGTGATGAGATGAGACTGGCCCTCTTGATGTGGGTATACGGATGACATTCATCTGTGTATCTTGTTTTCCACAAATGTGACTACTACAGGGATCTCAGTGTCCAGATAATGACAGCTGGTATGAGACCCACTGCCTTATTTCTGATTAGCTCAGAAATAAGCTGTGTAAAACTGAAGTAATGCTGATCAGAAGGGAATGGTTGCTTTGAAATATAAACTGTCTTTGTTTACCATTTCTCTTACTCTTATGTATTAGGCTGATCCAATAAGAGAATTAATGCCCAAAACTGAATTTTTGTGGAATTAGGATATTCTCCCCTAGAGAGGGAGGTGCCTAAAGTCAGGATCCGCAACATTCAGCCAATGTTCCTACTATTGGTATGAGGCAACTTTTCAGATTATTAATGGAGCAGATTCCACTTGCATCAGTCACTGAGTTTGCATCTGTGACCCACCTGGACTGCTGCACTACCTTACAGGTGACAGTTCACAAAACCCCAGAAAAGGACGGAGTTAAAAGGATGCTGCAGGTTCCAAGCAGAAGGCATTTGATTCACCCAGAATTTAATCATTACTAAGGGCTGCTCCTACAGCTCTTTGACAAGACTTTCTTGTTCTTAATGATATAATGAAAATAGAAAGAAAATACAGCAAGATTTATTCACTGTTCAAAAACCCAACCTTTAAATGACTTATTCTGTATTCTTCCTTACTGACTCTGTAAAGTCACAGAGCTCTGTTGACATAGGGTTCATGTTTTCACCAGGGCTCTGCATCATTTAGGAAAACATGATTAGTTTATGCTTCTGTTTTATGGAATTAAATACTCATTGGGTTTTTCAAGAAGGAGGTAATAGTCACTTTTATCTCATTCTCAGTGATAAAAAATGAGTTCTAAATGTTTTAAACTCTGCTCCCTCTTATCCACCATACTTTGTGTTACAGTTCAGAATTTTGTGAAGTGCTTCCTCCAATTAAAATTTCGCATTTATTTATCAGAGAAAATGTCCTGTATGAAGTAGAAAAGCAGTGGTCCTCTTCCCATGGCATATGCTGGTTCCAGATAGGGGACCGTATACTTACCCCATAATTTATCAACACCTAAGTCTCACAGGAAGAGGTGCTTTCTCATATTATGTGAGAAAGTGAGTTTAAAGAAATATTGATTATAATAGTAGTCTATGCTGCCTATGCTTTTCTTTTCCCTTAACTAATTTATTTACACATTATTATTTATTTATTTATTTATGTACTCATTATTTACTCATTTATTTTGTGGTGAATGGAGTTAAATCCAGTTGGTGGCCTGTCACAAGTGGTGTTCCCCAGGGCTCAGTATTGGGGCCAGTTCTATTTAATATCTTTATCAATGATCTGGACGAGGGGATCGAGTGCACCCTCAGCAAGTTTGCAGATGACACCAAGTTGGGAGGCAGGGTCGGTCTGCTCAAGTGTAGGAAGGCTCTACAAAGAGATCTGGACAGGCTGGATCAATGGGCTGAGGCCAATTGTATGAGGTTCAACAAGGCCAAGTGCCAGGTCCTGCACTTTGGTCACAACAACCCCATGCAGCGCTACAGGCTTGGGGAAGAGTGGCTGGAAAGCTGCCCAGCAGAAAAAGACCTGGGTGTGCTGGTTGACAGCTGGCTGAATATGAGCCAGCAGTGTGCCCAGGTGGCCAAGAAGGCCAACGGCATCCTGGCCTGTATCAGAAATAGTGTGGCCAGCAGGAGCAGGGAGGTGATTGTTCCCCTGTACTCGGCACTGGTGAGGCCGCACCTCGAGTACTGTGTTCACTTTTGGGCCCCTCACTACAAGAAAGACATTGAGGTGCTGGAGCATGTCCAGAGAAGGGCAACCAAGTTGGTGAGGGGCCTGGAGCACAAGTCTTACGAGGATCGGCTGAGGGAGCTGGGGCTGTTTAGTCTAGAGAAGAGGAGGCTGAAGGGAGACCTTATCACTCTCTACAGCTACCTGAAAGGGGGTTGTAGTGAGGTGGGTGCTGGTCTCTTCTGTCAGGTGGCTGGAGATAGGACAAGAGGAAATGGCCTCAAGTTGTGGCAGGGGAGGTTTAGATTGGATATTAGGAAAAATTTCTTTACTGAAAGGGTTGTCAGGCATTGGAACAGGCTGCCCAGGGAAGCGGTTGAGTCACCATCCCTGGAGGTATTCAAAAAGCGCATAGACAAGGCACTTCAAGACATGGTTTAGTGGGCATGGTTGATGGTTGGACTCGATGATCTTGAAGGTCTTTTCCAACCTAAATGATTCTATGATTCTATGATTCTATTACTGTGGACCTTCTTCCTGTAAATGTTCACTTTCTTCTGAAATGCACAGAAGAAATACTTTCCCACATGGTCTTCTTTTTGCCTTCTAGATCCATAGTTCTGTCCTCATAAGCCCAAATTCTTGCTCAGGAAACTCTATTAAAGCATCTCAGTAGAAGGGGGGGGGGTGTGAAATATAACAGTGCAACCTAAGACAATGGCTGTTGAGCACCTGTCACTTTGGATAAGGCTAGCAAACATGTTTTTTTCAAAGGAACAATTTTCAGACAATAACAGCTAGATAGAAATATCAGTTTTGTGGGTTTGGTGCAAGCCAGGTGGATAGGTCATCTGACTCCTGCCAGTTCATCTGTTAAGCTGTTGCGTTAAAGAGTAAAGAGGTTTGGCAGAAAATAAACCCCTGTGGTGGGTTGACCCTGGCTGGGCACCAGGTGTCCACCAAAGCCCCTCTATCACTCCCCCTCCTCAGCTGGACAGGGGAGAGAAAATATAACAAAAGGCTCGTGGGTCAAGATAAGGACAGTTTAATAAAGTGAAAGCAAAGTTCGTGCGTGAAAGCAAAGGAAAACAAATAGTGTTATTCTCTACTTCCCATCAGCAGGCGATGTCTGGCCACTTCCTGGGAAGCAGGGCTTCAGTAAACGTAGTGGTTGCTCCAGAAGATGAAAATGCCCCCCTTCCGTCTCCCTTTACTTAGCTTTTATATCTGAGCTGACGTCATATGGTAAGGAATATCTGTTTGGTTGGTTTAGGTCAGCTGTCCTGGCTATGTCCCCTCCCAGGATCTTGCCCAGCCCCAGCCTGCCGTTGAGGGGGGCAAAAATGTTGGAGAGACAGCCTTGATGCTGTGCCAGCACTGCTCAGCAGTAGCCAAAACACTGGTGTGTTATCAACACCTTTCTAGCTACTGATGCAGAGCACAGAGCTACGAGGGCTGCTATGGGGAGAATTAACTCCATCTCAGCCAGACCCAATACAATGTCCACCCCTTATTCCATACCAGTTGCGTCATGCTCAGGTCCCACATAATTTAATACAGATATCTTCTAACCACGCCATTGTATTTAATTCTCATTACTGAAATCCCTTCTTACCAACACTCACAACTGAAACTACATACTTAAACCACTTTTATACCCAACATACAGATTTATACATTCTTATTAATTACTATCTCCTGTCCTTTAAGAGATAGATATTCTATGGGCTTCTTCCACTCTTCCAGATGTTCACTGGGCCCCATCCATCAAGATGAGTGGTCAGGACGGGAGAAGCAGTATGTTCAATTGTTGGGCACCAACACTGGCTTGGTTTGGGTCACCGATGCACTTGTCTGGTTCCTTGCGAAGTTCACTCCTCTGTGGTTCAGGTCATTCCTGCTACATTACTTCCTACAACATACAACTCGCATCACAGATTATTTTTCCCCCAAGGCTAAATGCCCTTGAGGCACACACTGGGTCTCCCCATCCTTCCGCATTACCCACCAAGTACACCCAGGTCCCTGAGCAAAGACAATCCCACGAATGGGTTTGCCTTTTCCCATGGGAGGAGAAATCCACACTGCCTTCCCCAGCCACTTCCCCATGTGCACTACGGGGACCTTATCTCCTCCCACAGTATGTAGGGGTTTTGTTTAGGCAGGACCAGGATGGTTAGATCCTCTGGTGTTAACTAGCCAAGTGGCTTCTGCTAAATTTGTATCCCAATGCTTCCATGTCCCATTGCCTAGCGCTCTCAACATAGTCTTCAACAGTCCATTATATCTCTCAATTTTTCCAGATGCTTGTGGGTGATAGGGGATGTGGTACACCCACTCAATGCCGTGTTTCTTGGCTGTCGTGGTTTAACCCCAGCCAGCAACTAAGCACCACGCAGCCACTCACTCACTCCCCCCCCATCCAGTGGGATGGGGGAGAAAATCAGGAAAAGAAGTAAAACTCCTGGGTTGAGATAAGAACGATTTAATAGAACAGAAAAGAAGAAACTAATAATGATAATGATAACACTAATAAAATGACAACAGTAGTAATAAAAAGATTGAAATGTACAAATGATGCGCAGGGCAATTGCTCACCACCCACCGACCGACACCCAGCCAGTCCCCGAGCGGCGATTCCCTGCCCCCCACTTCCCAGTTCCTAAACTAGATGGGACATCACATGGTATGGAATACCCTGTTGGCCAGTTTGGGTCAGGTGCCCTGGCTGGGCATGAGAAGCTGAAAAATCCTTGACTGTACTCTAAACACTACTGAGCAACAACTGAAAACATCAGTGTTATCAACATTCTTCACATACTGAACTCAAAACATAGCACTGTACCAGCTACTAGGAAGACAGTTAACTATATCCCAGCTGAAACCAGGACATTGGCGCAGGAGCTTATGAGGTTATTTCGGAAATGAGTCCCATTGTCTGATTCAATTCTTTCTGGGGTCCCGTGTCGCCATAAAATTTGCCTTTCGAGGCCTAAGATGGTGTTTCGGGCACTGGCATGGTTTACAGGATATGTTTCTAGCCATCCAGTAGTTGCTTCCACCATGGTGAGTATGTAGTGCTTGCCTTGACGTGTTCGTGGCAGTGGTCCAATGTAGTCAATTTGCCAGGCCTCGCCATATCGAAAGCCCAGCCACCGCCCTCTGTTCCAGGGAGACTTTACTCTGGTGGCTCGCTTGAGTGCAGCACATGTTTCACATTCATGAGTGACCTGTGTGATGGCCTCCATGGTCAGGTCCACCCCTCGATCACGAGCCCACCTATATGTTGCATCGCTCCCTAGATGTCCTGATGTCTCATGGGCCCATCGAGCTATAAATAGCTCACCCTTATGCTCCCAGTCCAGGTCCACCTGAGCTACTTCTATTTTGGCAGCCTTGTCTACCTGTTCATTATTTCGATGTTCTTCAGTGGCACGGCTTTTGGGCATGTGAGCATCTACATGATGTACCTTTAGAGCCATGTGTTCTACCCAGGCAGCAATGTCCTGCCACAATGCTGCTGCCCAGATGGGTTTACCCCTGCGTTGCCAATTGGTCTTCTTCCATTGCTGTAGCCACCCCCATAGGGCATTAGCCACCATCCAGGAGTCGGTATAGAGGTAGAGTACTGGCCACTTTTCTCGTTCAGCAATGTCTAGGGCTAGTTGGATGGCTTTCACTTCTGCAAACTGACTTGACTTGCCTTCTTCTTCAGTGGCCTCAACAATTTGTCATGTGGGACTCCACACAGCAGCTTTCCCTGGCACTCCAGAGATCCAGATGGGTTCTGTGCCCCTGTACCCTGATGGCACCAGCATACACTGTGCACCAGTGTCTACCAAAGCCTTATACTTCTGTGGGTCTGATGTGCCAGGCCATCGAATCCACACAGTCCAGTATATCCGGTCATCCCTTTCCTCCTCCTGGCCGAAGGCAGGGACCCTCTGTTGCTGTTCCTCATTAGAGTATTCACTGTCTGACCCCTGCGGTGCCAGACTAGAAGTCCCCTCACCAGAATCAAGGGAGGTGGTTTCAGTTCTTCTATGCCTGGAGGATCGCTGATTGCTTTCTTGGGCCTCTGCAGCAACGACACTGACAGCCTTCTTCTTGGGTGACCCCTTCTTAACAGCTGTCTTCCCTCTCAGTTCACGTACACGGGCTTCCAGCTTAAAGGTGGGTTCACCATCCCACTTCCTCATGTCCTCCCCTTGGTCACACAGGAAGAGCCAGAGTGCACCACATGGCATATGCCTCGGGCTCCCCTTCCCTCTGACTGGGGCAGGAGAGGACTGATTTCTTGGAGCATCCCTAACAGCCAAGGCACTGTCCTGTAAGGATAAGGAGACACAGAGATTTTCCTCAAAGTTTTGGAGCCAAAATGACACTTTCTCCACAGTTGGTGTTTCCATATCTGGGCAATACATTGCTGCCAAGCTGTTAGAATATGATGCTGGGGCACCTTGAATCACCTTTCTCCACATGGCCCGTGTGCACAGGACATCCTCTGGATCTTTGGAGACCTCCTCATCATCTAGATCACTGTAGATGACGTCCAGCACTGCTAACTCTCTCAGATACTGGATGCCTTCATCTGCGATAGTCCACTTTCCTGAGGAGTTCACAAGATCTTCCTTGAATGGATATCTTGCCCTCACACTTGAGAGGAGCCAGCTCCAGAGACTGCAAATTGCTGCCTCTTTTCCAATTCCTCTCTCAATTCCCCAGTTTCTAGCGAGGGCTCCCAGCTGTTGGGCTTCCTTGCCTTCCAATTGCTGACTGTTGGCCCCGTTATCCCAGCATCGGAGCAGCCAGGCAGCAATCCGCTCACCTGGCTGGCAGCTGTAGTCTTTCCACATATCCCGAAGTTCTGAGGATGTCAGGGACCGGGTAGTTTCCGCTTGCTGTCTAAGTTCTCTCACTCCTTCCTCAAATTTCTTGGTCAAAGGACCGGCTTCTTGATCAAACCTTTCCTCTTCTTCTTCTTCCCTCACTAATCGATGGTATGGACCCATTGATCTCCTTGTCCACTGTTTCTTTTTCACTATTGGGGCAATTACTGTAGTTGTTGTTGTTGTTTGGGTCCCTATCTCGAGCATGGTGTCCTCAGATACAGTCTGGGTCCCTGCCTCAACCATGGTCCTCTGACAGTGTTGAACTATGCCTCGGTAGGCATAGGCCAGGCCCCAGTACAGTGCGAGAAGCTGCTGATTTTCACTGGGGTAGGCAAGGCACCCTTCTATCAGGTGGCGTGTCAGTTTGCCAGGGTTGCCTGTTCGGGTGTAAAGTCCCAGGTTATGGGAGGTGATAACCGTCCTAGGAATCTGCCCAAATCCTTCCATATACCCTGCCACCCAGGGACCGGTCGCTTGAGGGCACATTTCAGTATTGCCTCACCCAAAACTTGTCTTCTCTTATACCAGGACGAGACCAGATTCCACAATGCCCATAATATGCCACCAGTATTAATTATTAGTATTGAACAGCTCACATAAGGGTGAACAAGGACCTCGGGAGCCTGCAGAATAAAACCATTCACATCAATGCCAGGAAGGGAGAGGGAGATGTATTCCCTCATCTTCTCCACAAAATAGCTCCCACAACACAGCAAAGCCATCAGTGACAGGACAAAGCACACAGCCATTATTTGCATTACCATGTTCCCAAACTCAGCAAGACAGAGATAAGCAAGCAGCCAACAAGCTCTGTGACCTGCACAGGAGCTTGCCACTTAATAAGTAGCTGTAGCACGCTTAATGCAAAACTTTCGTTGTCGTGCCCCACGTTGGGTGCCGAAAAGGACTGTGGTAGGTTGATCCTGGTTGGATGCCAGGTGCCCACCAAAGCCGCTCTATCGCTCACTCCCCTCCTCAGCTGGACAGGGGAGAGAAAATATAACAAAAGGCTCGTGGGTCAAGATAAGGACAGTTTAATAAAGTGAAAGCAAAGTTCGTGCGTGAAAGCAAAGGAAAACAAATAGTGTTATTCTCTACTTCCCATCAGCAGGCGATGTCTGGCCACTTCCTGGGAAGCAGGGCTTCAGTAAACGTAGTGGTTGCTCCAGAAGATGAAAATGCCCCCCTTCCGTCTCCCTTTACTTAGCTTTTATATCTGAGCTGACGTCATATGGTAAGGAATATCTGTTTGGTTGGTTTAGGTCAGCTGTCCTGGCTATGTCCCCTCCCAGGATCTTGCCCAGCCCCAGCCTGCCGTTGAGGGGGGCAAAAATGTTGGAGAGACAGCCTTGATGCTGTGCCAGCACTGCTCAGCAGTAGCCAAAACACTGGTGTGTTATCAACACCTTTCTAGCTACCAATGCAGAGCACAGCGCTACAAGGGCTGCTATGGGGAGAATTAACTACATCTCAACCAGACCCAGTACAACCCCCTTGCATTCCAGCTTATACTCAGATGTCAGAGTGGCTGGGGGCGGCTAGGTTTAATTTCTTAGTGATGTCCAATTCAACGCTATAAGTCCGGTCACGTTCAGTATGCTGAACTATCATAATGATGGATGCACTAATAGCGTACTGCACTTTCGGCTTAGCTGCATTCAATGCACGAGAATTACCAGACTTGAGGAGTTTCATTGTGTTAACGAACTATCACAACTAGATTAACGAGCAGCGCAGTTTATTAAAGCAACAGTACAGGTTCTTTTGGATTGCCCGTGATAAATACACATGTCTGCAAAGTATGTGCAAATAATAATACAGTCAACTACGAGCACACTAAATTATGGAAAAAATTATAGAGATTTCTAAGTTTCACGGGGAAGCACTCGATATAACTGCGGGTTCGAATCTTACCCAGTAGATGTCCCTATGGGGGGGAAGAGAGGTTCAGCCCATCAACTGATCCCAGAAGTCCGTGATGTCCTCCCAACTTGTCTATGATGGCGTCTTCCCTAACATTCCTCATCTCTTTTGGCCTTTTATATTTTCTTATTTTTTAGGTGGAGCTTGAGTGACTCTATTCATACATACCTTTACTTTGATTGGTATAAAGTTCTCTCGCTTTGCTTTTAAAGGTATGAGCTAGAGAAAATTCAGAGTGCATGCTCAGTGAGGGGTGGTCGCACCTTGGAGGTGGGTAACTTTTGGGATGGAGGTGTGTTCTGGTATTATAATGAGCAAAGTTCACCCAAAGGGCATTATGTTGTGTGTCACTACTCCAGAACTGGGCACTTATGATATAAATCAGAAGTAAGGCCATAGTGTTGACAGAACCCCATTGTTTCACCTCCTTGCTTCAGTGGATTCAATGCAGGGACCTTCCATTCTTGTTCCAGTAGTTCCAGTTCCCCACCCCTGCAGTGATATCACAGAGCCTGGCCATGGTGTCTCCACTCAGCTCTGCCCTCCATGTTGTTTCTCAGATTCAGCATACCAAGCTCCCCTGGTGTTGCTAACATCTAAGGTTGCAGGTTATGTTGCTTAGGGAATTATTATGGAACAGATTTCTTGTATATCCACTGCATTCCACCCTGGAGGTTTACCTTCCCTTAAGGGGGAGGGTGTGTGTGTGTGTGTCATATCGATAAGTCACCTCCAGCAATCATTCCACATAAGTTCTGAGGGTTTCTGCTTTCCTGACAGCCATGGACTTCCCAGCTCCCTGCCTCCTGCCAGCTTGGCCATCCTCCTCTAGCTTGCCTATCCCCTATGCCAAGTATTTTGTGGGTAGGCATCAGGGAGAGTGTTCTGGTTGGGTCTTGTATTATGACTTTCTTCTTGTTCCAGCTCTTAGGGCTTCCTCAGTGAAGGGCCTTCACACGCCACATGGGCAGGCTGATTGTTCCCAATGTCCTAAATACTGTAACAGACAGCTGGTGAGTCTGCTGAGCACCATTGGAGATAGCCAGAGGGTTTATTCACCATTTCCAAAGCACCATATATCTAGCTTTTTATCCCAGTTTGTAATTTCTTCTTTTAAATAATTTTATTGGTTCTCTCACAATTATACTCTTGTTCTTTATCATTCCAAAGGTAGTAATTTTATCAAGTTGTTGAAAGAAAAGATACTCCTCATAGCTGAAATCTGAATTCAGTTGTATCATAGATTAGACCTGGAAGCTATGCTCAGAAGCAAAAAAGATGTTAAAGAATCATGAATCATGGAGATGTTAGAGAAGTAAATAGCAAAAATGCTGGGTTGTGTGGTAGTACCGGTAAAACAAAACAGGAAACTTTCATAAATTGTAAAATGTTATTACCTTCCAGATAGTCTTTACTCTAGATTAACTTGTAAAGCTGTATTTCTCAGAACAGATCTGATTTATATCCTTGTGTGAATTGTCCAGCCTCAACAAAATCACTCATGACTTATGATTGAACTGTATTTTTTAATCACTTTTTCTTTCTTGACTGAACCATCCAAGTAAATTTTCTAAGAATTCTTCCATTTTTTTTTTTTTTTTTATATTTCATCTACTACACCTCCTCCTGTAGGGCATTTTGCATTTAATACCAGTTGATAGGGATGGGTTACATGGGGAAACTCTTATGGTACTTTGTATACATCCTGATTTTCTGCTTTACCCACATGTGATTGTATTGGGTTTGTGTGGCAAGGTTTTGGCAGCTGGGGGGGGGGGGGCTACAGGGGTGGCTTCTGTGAGAAGCTGCTAGAAGCTTGTCCTTTGTCTGATAAAGCAAATGCCAGCCAGATCCAAGATGGACCCACCGCTGGCCAAGGCCGAGCCAATTAGCGACGATGGTAGCACCTCATAACATATTTAAGAAGGGGAAAAAAAACTGCAATACACCAAATGCAGTCAGAAGAAAGGAGTGAGAATATGTGAGAGAAACAACCCTGCAGACACCAAGGTCAGTGTTATGGGTTTGTGTGGCATGGTTGGGTTTTTTTGGTAGTGGAGGAGAGGGCTGCAGGGGTGGGTCCTGTGAGAAGCTGCCAGAAGCTCCCCCAGCTCCAAGTCGGACCCGCCTCTGGCCCAGGCCGACCCAATCAGTGACAGTGGTAGCACCTCTGGGATAACTTATTTAAGAAGGGAAACCGGTAGTGAGTAGGGGGATTGGAATGTGAGAGGAACCCCTATGCAGATACCGAGGTCAGTGAAGAAGGAGGGGGAGGAGGGAATGCCCCTGCAGCCTGTGGTGAGGCGGCAGGCTGTCCCCCTGCAGCCCCTGGAGGTGAGTGGTGGAGGCCCCCAAAGATGGCCATGACTCCATGGGAAAGCCAGTGCTGGAGCAGGTTGTGACTGAAGATCAGCCCGTGGAAAGGACCCACGCCAGGGAAGTTTGTGAGGAACTGCAGCCTGCAGAAAGGACTCACATTGGAGAAGTTCGTGAAGGACTGTCTCCTGTGGGAGGGACCCCACGGTGGAGCAGGGGACGAGTGAGGAGTCCTCCCCCTGAGGAGGAAGGAGCGGCAGAGATAAGGTGTGGTGAGCTGACCCCAATCCCCATCCCCCTGTTCCCCTGCACCACTGGGGGAGGAGGTGGAGAGAACCGGGAGTGGGGTTGAGCCAGGAAGGAGGGAGGGGTGGGGGGAAGGTGTTCTAAGGTTTGGTTTTACTTCCTAATATCCTTGTTTTGATTTGATTTGTAGTAAATTAAATTGATTTTGTTTCTTCCCCAAGTTGAGTCTGTCTTTTGCCCGTGACCATAAGTGGGGAGTGATCCCTCCCGGTCCTTATCTCAACCCACGAGCCTGCCTTTATATTTCCTCCTCATCCCACCATGGCCAGGGGGGGAAGAAGTGAGCGAGCAGCTGTGTGGTGCTTTGTTACCTGCTGGGCTTAAACCAAGACAGTCAGTGAAGAAGGAGGAGGAGGAGGAGGTGCTCCAGGTGCCAGAGCAGAGATTCCCCTGCAGCCTGTGGTGAAGACCATGGTGAGGCAGGCTGTCCCCCTGCAGCCCAGGGAGGTCCAAGGTGGAGCAGATATCCACCTGCAGCCCAGGGAAGACCCCACGCTGGAGCAGGTGGATTCTCCCAAAGGAGGCTATGACCCTGTGGGAAGCCCAAGCTGGAGCAGGCTCCTGGTAGGACCTGTGGAACCGTGGAGAGAGGAGCCCACGCTGGAGCAGGTTTTCTGGCAGGGCTTGTGACCCCGTGGGGGACCCACGCTGGAGCAGTCTGTTCCTGAAGGACTGCAACCCGTGGAAGGGACCCAGCCTGGAGCAGGGGAAGAGTGTGAGGAGTCCTCTCCCTGAGGAGGAAGGAGCAGCAGAGACAACATGTGATGAACTGACTGCAACCCCCATTCCCTGTGCCACTCAGGGGGATGAGGTAGAGAATTTGGGAGTGAAGTTGTGCCCAGGAAGGAGGGAGGGGTGGGGGGAAGGTGTTTTATGGTTTGGTTTTATTTCTCATTATCCTACTCTGATTTGATTGGTAATAAATTAAACTAATTTCCTCAAGTTGAGTCTGTTTTGCCTGTGACGGTAACTGGTGAGTGGTCTCCCTGTGCTTATCTTGACCCACGAGCCTTTCATCATATTTTCTCTCCCCTGTCCAGTTGAGGAGGGGGAGTGACAGAGCGGCTTTGGTGGGCACCTGCTGTCCAGCCAGGGTCAACCCACCACAATGACAAAACAGGTTACACTAACTGGCTTCCCAGAACCTAGGGATTTAATTTCATTTGAGCTTTTTATCCCTTTGGAATAGTGTTATCATTGCTTTACTGGCCTGAACATATTATTACCCGATTCTTAAGTTTTAGACTATATTTATGAATTGCTAACTTTTTATATTATTAAACATTTCAGTGTGAAGCAGTGGCTCTCCCAGGAAGTCAGGACATGTCCCTTTCTTCCAATTCTGACTGGTCTGGGACTTCACTGCTGGTTTTTAACCTGATACAACATAGGTAGCAGGAACCTTGTGCTGCTGCAATCACTATCATACCCCCTTTGTGGAAGATGAATGTAATTCAGGAATGAACACAGCCTAGCTCTGAGCTTGGGTATAATTCAAACTGCATGTCTTGGTTTCAGCTGGGATAGAGTTAATTGTCTTCCTAGTAGCTGGTACAGTGCTATGTCTTGGATTCAGTAGGAGAAGAATGTTGATGACACACTGATATTTTCAGTTGTTGCCAAGTAGTGTTTAGACTAAGTCAAGGTTTTTTCAGCTTCTGATGCCCAGCCAGCAAGAAGGCTGGAGGGGCACAAGAAGTTGGGAGGGGACACAGCCAGGGCAGCTGACCCAAAATGGCCAACAGGGTATTCCATACCATGTGACATCATGCCTAGCATATAAACTGGGGGGAGTGGGGCTGGGGGGATCACTGCTCAGGAACTACTGGGCACTGGTTGGTGGGTGGTGAGGAATTGCATTGTGCATCACTTGTTTTGTATATTCCAATCCTTTTATTATTATTGTCTTTTTATTATTGTTGTTATTATCATTATTAGTTTCTTTCTTTCTGTTCTATTACACTGTTCTTATCTCAACCCAGGAGTTTTACCTTTTTCCTTCCAATTCTCTCCCCCATCCCACTGGGTGGGGGGGGAAGTGAGTGAGCGGCTGTGTGGTGCTTAGTTGCTGGCTGGGGTTAAACCATGACACTGCGCTGAGGCAACTGTGCAAGCATGAGCTATAGGAATCTAAAAGTGCTGGAGAGGGGAAGAAATAATCAGGAGCTGAATTAAAGGGTCCTTAATGGAGCACTCTCAGTCACAGCTAATTTCATATGTAAGATGGTGCTTAAACTTTGAATGCTTGGGAAACTCTGTACAAACATCACAGTCAATTAACACTATCTGAAAAACATGTCATGAAATACTGTGAATGATTCCATGTTGTTCCGTCACAGAATTAGCCTGGTTCTGATTGGAATATGAATGAACCCTGGTCTTAACATAAGAAAGCCTGTTACAAAATAAACTCATTTACAGTGGGAGGCTCTGGAGTTTCGTTTCAAAACAAGCACCCTCATTTTTACAACCAACACAGTATTTGTCCTCTGGATCCTATGATAATTGAAGCCTTTTGAAATAATATAGATTTAGAGGAGCAGAGAGACAAAAGGAAAAGTACAGTATTTGTTGACTATAACCCTAGTGAACACGCAGTCTATATAAATATAGAGGGCTGAAAATTGCTTCTGGATAGTGAAGCTTTATATAACTGTATCTTGCATTAATCTTATTTTATTTCACTGTTCATAATTAGGAATTTTGCAGCCTTAAACATGTGAAATTAAAACCATGGATGATTTCTTAATTGTGCAACTGCTCAATACTCAATTAGCATCACTCTCCTTTCCCCTAACAACAATGTAATACTGTACTAATGAAAAACAGAGGTTCTTTATTTGCTGTGGCCTTGGGGTCAATTATCAATTTATCATTGTGTCCTGCAGGTTTAAAATAAAATACTCTGTGCAATGTAACCATTGTACAAAATTGATATTAAGTAGATTCTGCAAGTATGAACTTAATAAAAAAATACAAAGAGTGCTGCCTAAAAGGGTTCTACTCCTATAAATTCTATTAGGCTGCTTTTAATATAGGACAGTAGGAAACTGCAAAACTAATTTAAAGGTTTGAGGGTTTTTTTCTGTTACTATCTTTGTATATTCTGTATGAGAATAATCAAGAAATAGGTAAATTAAATAACTTCAGCTATATTTTAAAGATTTCTTATTATTTCAAACTTAGCTTTGGTAATAAAAATGTTGCTGTTGCTCTTAGTGAATGATGAATTTAGAGTGTCTATCTTATGTCTGTCAAATACTGCTATATATTAATGTAGTCATAAGTCAATGTAAAATTACTTAGGTATGTGAAGTATTAAAAACATCATCCTTAAATTAGACAAGCAGAAAGTAATTAATTAGAAATAAAATTTCTTATCAAAGAAAACACTTGGTGTGGAAGTTCATTTATAGTTCACTTACTGTAAAAACTCCATCCCTGTAAGCTCCAGAATTGCCCTTTCTTTGTTTAGTTCTGGTCTAGGAAGGTGTGATGACAGGTGGATTGACATGTGCTACTACAAGGAACTTGGGTGCTTGTCGTGGTTTAACCCCAGCCAGCAACTAAGCACCACGCAGCCGCTCACTCACTCCCCCCCATCCAGTGGGATGGGGGAGAAAATTGGGAAAAGAAGTAAAACTTGTGGGTTGAGATAAGAACGGTTTAATAGAACAGAAAAGAAGAAACTAATAATGATAATGATAACACTAATAAAATGACAACAGTAGTAATAAAAGGATTGGAATGTACAAATGATGCGCAGGGCAATTGCTCACCACCTGCCGACCGACACCCACCTAGTCCCCGAGCGGCGATTCCCTGCCCCCACTTCCCAGTTCCTAAACTAGATGGGACGTCACATAGTATGGAATACCCTGTTGGCCAGTTTGGGTCAGGTGCCCTGGCTGTGTCCTGTGCCAACTTCTTGTGCCCCTCCAGCTTTCTCGCTGGCTGGGCATGAGAAGCTGAAAAATCCTTGACTATAGTCTAAACACTACTTAGCAACAACTGAAGACATCAGTGTTATCAACATTCTTCTCATACTGAACTCAAAACATAGCGCTGTACCAGCTACTAGGAAGACAGTTAACTCTACCCCAGCTGAAACCAGGATAGTGGTGGAACACAAAGAGGTGTTCCCAGAACTAAGACTTAATCTTGTTGTCCAATGCTGAATCTTTGTGGGACTTTTCTCTGAACTGACATTAAGCCTGGGCTCCCATATTTCAGCACCCAGCTTGTTGCTCCATATCTTCACCCAAGATCTTGTCATCTTTGCTTGTTCTGTGTGAGAGATGGAAAGACTGTCAGCCAAGAAAGTGATCCCAATTACGCCTGGAAAGAAATGGAAGAGGCTAAGGCTAAATCCATTTCTAATCCGAAGATGCGCCCTCTCGTTATAACGGAGGTTGAGTGGGGGGAAAATGATGAGCCAAATGTTATTGTCAAACAGATACCCTACAATGCGTCCAAGTTATCAAAATTGCAAGAAAAATACAAGCTAGAGAAACCAAAACCGAGTATGTTTGGAGGGTGTCTTTGGGGGACACAGAACAAAATTATTGGAGGAAGAAGCTCAGGGATATTGGGGTCCGGGGGTATTCCTGACTGTGGATGACCTGCAGGAGCCCTGGTCCTTGACTCAGCGGACAGCATATTGGGTGGGCGGATTAGACCCCATCGAAAGAGGAGACCCAGTCCTATTCCTACCTCTGGGCCGAGTCAGCTTACAGAGAGGATACAAAAGGCTTATGCATGATAGACGTCTTGTTGTGCGTCAACCCTCTCCCATGTTATTAATTGCTAACCCTGATAGAATGACTCCCCTGATTAGAGGGCTTCCCAACTCCTTAAAGATGTATGTGATACAAATTCAGGACAGGCTAAGAGCAATTTTGGTGGCCAGACCTGGCAGAGGGGCCGCTCTTACACGGGGAGAAATTGCTCAGGAGCTAATGAATTATGCCTGACGGGTAGGCTTTATTGGTAAGGATGTGAAAGCCTCCACGGGGGTCTGTAGAGCTGAAGTAGAGGGTAAGATGTCCTATCTACTGAGTAAAAGTGAAGGGGGCGGGGGATCAAGAAATCAGCTATGGAAGGAAGGGTTAAATAAAGGATTCCCTCGAGAACTAATGGACTGCTTGCCCCTTCCAAATTGTTAGTAAAAATGTGGAAACCCACAAGCAAAAATCTCCCGAAAAAAGGAGACGGTCCCCCAATCCCGACGCCTCAAAAAGGTGCCGCCCCTACAGCACCGATGGAGGAAGCCTGTAATCCTCCAGAATCAGGAAACCCCTTCCATTGTGTCCCCAGTAAGTGAGACGGCCCGTGGGTTTACATTAGAAGGCTCACAGAAAACCACCAGGGGGTCCTTTTAGTAACTTTTCCCCTGGGTCCCTTTAAAACCCCGGTTACCTTTCTCATAGACAGAGGGGCTCAGATGTCAGCATTAAACAGTGACACGGCAAGACGAAGCGGAATAGCACCCGACAAAAAGCTTATCTTGCTTACTGATGTTTTTGGAAATTCCAAACCTCAACCCACAGCCCGAGTGCAATGCTGGTTGCCCGGGGACACCACGCCCACTGTAACCACAATGATAATAGACGTCCTTCCCACCAATATCCTGGGATTAGACCTATTAAAGGGGAAAGCCTGGATAGATTCTAAAGGGAGAGAGTGGAAATTTGGCTCCCCAGTTGTTCTGTTCTTCCCCCATCTAAAATTGTAAACATGAAACCTTATCCTCTACCCCTGGGAGCAAAGGACGGTATCACCCCAGTGATAAAAGAATTATAAGAACAAGGGGTGATCATCCAGACCCACTCCCCATACAATTCCCCTGTGTGGCCTGTACAGAAGCCAAATGGAAAGTGGCGACTAACCATAGATTACAGGTGCCTAAATGCTAACACCGGCCCTTTAACAGTGGCAGTGCCAAATATAGCTGAGCTAATCTCCACCATACAAGAACAGGCCCATCCAATTTTAGCTACTATTGATGTGAAGGACATCAGTCAGCAGTGAGGACAGCAGAGGCAACTGTAAGTGGGTGGCTAAGCGCTAGATTGAGGTGGACTGGGACGTTCCCGAGGCCCAGGAGCGCCAGGGAAGAGCGGAGGGACCGGGCCAGAGCCGGCGGCTCTCGCAAGAGAGGCTGACGTGGCGTGGGCATTGCCAGGGGCAACCGCGGGAGATTTGAACGGCCCTGAGGAGCGCCGGCAACCAGGGCGTGGCGCAGGCCGTTGGCGCAGGTAGGGCGCAGCCCCCCTCTTCCTCTTCCAAGCTGGAGAAGGCTACTCAAGCGGTGGGCATCGGCCCAGAGGGAGACCCAGGTACGGTTGCCACTCGGGTGAAAGCCATTGTTAGGAAAAGCGGTTGAGTCACCATCCCTGGAGGTATTCAAAAAGCGAGTGGATGGGGTACTTCAGGACATGGTTTAGTGGGCATGGTTGATGGTTGGACTCGATGATCTTGAAGGTCTTTTCCAACCTAAATGATTCTATGATTCTATGTTCTTTATGGTGTCCTTGCAGGAGAATGATCAGAACAGATTTGCCTTCACATGGGAAGGGATCCAGTACACATTTACCTGGCTACCGCAAGGGTACTGGCACTCGCCTACTTTGGCACATCATGCCCTAGCCCAGGCTTTAACTGAAATTACTCCGGAAGAAGTAGTTAAGATATATCAGTATATAGATGATGTATTGATCGGCGGGTCAGATGCCACAGCTATAGAGAAGACTCAGACTGAAATTATCACCCATTTAGAAGACTTGGGTCTCCAAATACCAATTGAAAAAATACAACTCCCTTCTCATGAAGTAAAATTCCTAGGAATATGGTGGAAAGGAGGGATGATATGTATCCCACCCGAGGTCTTAACTCCCCTGGAACAGGTAAAAATTTCTGAGAATAAAAAGGACTTACAGCATGCTTTAGGCCTGCTGGTGATCTGGAGAAAGCATATCCCAGACTTTTCTATTATAGCCCACCCACTATACGATTGTGGCGGGTTAACCCTGGCTGGACGCCAGGTGCCCACCAAAGCCATTCTATCACTCCCCCATCCTCAGCTGGACAGGGGAGAGAAAATATAACAAAGAGCTTGTGGGTCAAGATAAGGACAGGAGAGATCACTCACCAGTTATCGTCACGGGCAAAACAGACTCAGCTTGGGGAAAATTAACTCAATTTATTACAAATCAACCAGAGTAAGGTAATGAGAAATAAAACCCAAATCTCAGAACACCTTCCCTCCACCCCTCCCTTCTTCCTGGGCACAACTTCACTCCCGGATTCTCTACCAAGCCCCCCCCAGTGGCACAGGGGGATGGGGTTTACGGTCATTTCATCACATGTTATTTTCTGCTGCTTCATCCTCCTCCAGGGGAGGACTCATCACACTCTTCCCCTGCTCCAGTGTGGGGTCCCACCCACGGGAGACAGTCCTCCATGAACTTCTCCAACATGGGCCCTTCCCACGGGCTGCAGTTCTTCACAAACTGCTCCAGCATGGGTCCTTTCCAAGGGGTGCAGTCCTTCAGGAGCACACTGCTCCAGCTTGGGTCCCCCACAGGGTCACAAGTCCTGCCAGAAAACCTGCTCCGTGGGCTCCTCTCTCCACAGATCCGCAGGTCCTGCCAGGAGCCTGCTCCAGCGTGGGGTTCCCACAGGGTCACAGCCTCCTTCAGGAACCCACCTGCTCTGGCATGGGGTCCTCCACGGGCTGCAGGTGGAGATCTGCTCCACCGTGGACCTCCATGGACTGCAGGGGGACAGCCTGCCTCACCATGGTCTTCACCACGGGCTGCAGGGGAATCTCTGCTCCGGCGCCTGGAGCATCTCCTCCCCCTCCTTCTTCACTGACCTTGGTGTCTGCAGGGTTGTTTCTCTTACATGTTCTCACTCCTTTCTCTGGCGGCTGTTTCCGTCTGTCCCAACTTTTTTTCCTTCTTAAAAATGTTATCCCAGAGGCGTTACCACTATCGCTGATTTGCTCGGCCTTGGCCGGCGGCGGGTCCATCTTAGAGCCGGCTGGTATAGGCTCTCTCGAACACAGGGGAAGCTTCCAGCAGCTTCTTACAGAAGCCACCCCTGTAACACACACACACACACACCCCCGCTACCAAAACCTTGCCACACAAAGCCAATACAACGATCTAACCTGGAAAAGGGCTATCTGGGACTGGACTCCCGCTCACGAGGAAGCCTTGAAGCCTCTGATCTTCGAAGCAGGGGCATATCAGGCCCTAGGCTCTATCCACCCAAAGGATCCACTCCAAATTGAGTGGGGATTTGCTACACATGGGGCATTCATACGTATATGGCAATGCGGGCTGGAGGGTCCCCCTCGCCCCATAGGGTTCCACTCACAAAACTTTAAGGATGCAGAAAAGAGGTACTCCACCTGGGAAAAGGGGCTCTTTGTAGTAAGTCTTGCTCTTCAAGAAGCAGAAAAAATTGTGCAGAATCAATCAATTCTTTTAAAGGCACCTTTTAAAGTTCTCCAACCAGTATTAGCAGGTACCCCTCCTCCCCTGGGGGTTGCCCAACAGGAAACAGTTAGAAAATGGTATGCTCAGTTAGAACACTATTCTCACATTTACCAGATACAGGAAGGAGCTCCAAAGATGCTCCAGATCCAGGAAAACCCTAACGCCCCGAGTGAGGAACCCACTCCCTCTAGTATTGAGAAAGCACCCCTGTACGAACCCCCTCTGCAGAACGTGTGGTTTACAGATGCCTCTTCAAAAAGGGAGGGGAAGGTGTGGAAATATCGGGGCTGTAGCGTTGCATGTAGATTCTGGGGACCAAATCATAACTGAAGGGGAGGGAAGTGCCCAGGTGGGAGAGTCAGTAGCCATTTGGAGTGTAATCAAAAAAGAAACCGAAAGTTCCAAACCCACATATATCTACCCAGACTCTTATGCCATATTCAAAGGCTGTACAGAATGGCTCCCTTTCTGGGAGAAGAATCAATGGGAAGTAAACTGAGTGCCTGTGTGGCAAAATGATAAGTGGGAGGAAATGTTAAAAGAGTCCAGACAGCAACCTATATTCGTGGGATGGGTGGCTGCCCACCAGGGAGAAAATCCCCTGGCACACATCCCTAATAATCAAGTAGATTCCCTCACCCAGTTGGCAACTATGGCCAGAGGAGAGGAGGAAAAGGAATGGGAACATCTGCTAGAGTGGCTGCATCTCAAACGAGGGCACTCAGGAGTTAAAGATCTCTTCAGAGAAGCGGGAAGCAGGGGTTGCCTGTAACCGGAGAGTTGTGCAGCACAGTAATTTCTGCTTGTGGCATGTTCCGCACCAGACTAGGAAAACATCCTTTGCAGAACCCCCCACTCCATTCGCGAGATGGGAAGGGTTTGTGGGAGACCTGGCAAATCGACTATATAGGGCCTTTTAGACGATCAGAAGGAAAACAGTATGTACTCATAGGAGTAGAAGTAGTGTCAGGTTTGGTACAAGCAGAAGTTGTAGCACGAGCCACGGGAGAAAAATATGGTGAAGGGCTTACGGATCTGGTTTAGCTCGTTCCCCAAACTGAAAACTATACAATCAGATAATGGGACCCATTATACTGCAATAATGGTACAGGAGCAGGCCAAAGAAGAAGGGATACAGTGGGTATTCCACACGCCCTATTATCCCCAGGGTAATGGGATTGTTGAAAGGACAAATGGGCTCCTGAAACGCTTCCTCAAACCCCACGAACCAGGATAGCCAAATCATCTCTGGGAGGCGGTAATGAAGGTAAATGACCAATAGGGAGTAAATGGGTGTCCTAGACTTATAGCTTTCTGTCCAAAACCCCCTTCCATTATTCCTGGGAGAAGGGAAGAGAAGAACCCCAAAAACCCTCTCCATTATCCAGGTCAGCCTGTTCTTGATAACTTGCCCACCATAGGGGAAGTACCTTTGGTTTTGAAAACCCCCATTAATATTTATGTCTGGGTTGCCACAGATGCCCACGGCAAAGAGCACCGGATAAATACCTGATGGATTATACCCTCTTTCTAACTGGTTCAATAGAACTGAGTTTTCTTTTCCCTTTCTCTTTCCTGTTTTCTTATAGGTACAAAAATAAGGGTAAGGAAGAATAAAAAAGAACTCTTTCTTATCCTCACTCACAGACAGAAGCTGGGTAAAGAAGATACATGGAATTTTTAATATTTATCATAGTTCTTTGCCTTGTTGCCTTAATAGCTTTTGCTGTAGGTGTATGTGACGGTCTGACAAATTCAATGTCTCAAACATCCGCTAAAAGAGCTTTGCTGGAGAAAACAGCCTCTGTAAAAATGCTGGAGTTTTGTGAACAGGACAATGTGGACAGAGGAGAGGGCCCCACGGAGGGTGGGAACGCACTTCTCCAAGGCCCCAATTCCTTATCTTAAGTGACCAGGAGAAGGAACACAATTTATGCCTTCCTGGAGGAAGAAGGCCCCACGGAAGTTGGGACTGTGCTTCTATCTTAAGCGGTCATGCCAGCAGGAAAAGAGAGGCAACTCCACAATGAAGCCCCCCACCCAAAGCTCACTGACTGATTCCAGTGAACCCCAGGTGTGGGAATTGTGCATGTTGAGATCATCAACTAACACACTATAAAAGAAGAGAGAACGAGTCCTCAGTGCGCGCCCTCCGGAACTGGATCTCTACACTGGCTGGACCAACGCTGGACCCAGGACTGGTGAAACCCTTCTCTTCTCTCTTTCTTTTTTCTCTCATTCTCTCTCTCTTTTCCTTCTCTCTTTTCCACAGTCCCTACACCTCATCCTTTGAAACATAAACCATTGACCAAGTCTGAGACTAGGAGTGGATCTAGCCGCCCCTGAGCTCCTCTTTGAGAAGGAGTCCAGAAAGCAAGGGGGTCTGCTCTGAACCTTGTGACTCAACGGGAGGGCTCTCCTTCTGATACATTTCATGTTCCTTTTTCCATTTCATTTTTCTATACTTCCCTCCTCTTCTCAAACAGCGGCTTAATGACATGTTGCAAGGTTCATATTAACAAGTTCATGTGTATCTGGAGAAAGTTAGCTAGGTTGAATAAATGTTGATTGTTGTTTGAACTCCCCTGGTGTCGTTTCACCTTAATTCTGACAAAGGAAATCCACGAACCTGAGTCACTCCAAATTTGGGACGTGACAGTGTATATATTTATTGAGATAGGTGTTTTGGGAAACCCCATACGGTTGCAATTTGGTTATTTATGACATATAAAGCATACATTTAGTTTTTCCTGTTTAAGGCATTTTTCTTGAAGTTTGTAGTCACAACAGAGGATTCTTCTACAAATGTGGCATGGCAATTAATCCGAGGTTTCGTGCAGGTATGCAACCACACCAATCAGGGAATTTCTATCGCTCTTCCCTCCTCTGCCAAACAAGGGTTGAGATTTTTTTGCAACACCCATAAACGTACTTACTATCCATCTGACTGCCACACAAACAGTGCAGCAACCCTATGTCATTTTTTCCACATCATGGTTATTTTCTCAAGTAGCCCTGGGTTATAATACCTGGCTAAAATCGAAGGCTCATCACCTCTTAGTGAATGGCTATGTGGAAGAAATCCACCACCCCTACTGGAACAAAACTTTTGGTCAAAATGATTCCTTCTTTGCGTTTTACCCCACTAATAAAAGGTACCAGGGATGGAACATTTGCAATGCATCTCACCCAGGGATGACCTTTGCTTTACCTGCAGGACAAGTAGGACAGACCCTGAGTTCTCAGGAGGGAAGTGTGACTCTCCTACCAGGAATGTGCAAATTCAATCCTGTTCATTCCTTCCACGTACCTTGTTCATATTTTCCTTTTGATCCTGATTTCCATCCTCTTAAACAGCCTGACTACTATGAAGTGTGTTTTTTTTTCCTTAAATGTTACCCTCCCCTGGTGCATCTTACTCCCAAATAGCATGGGAACTGAGCCCCAGAATCCTTCATATGTTCAATGGATGTGATGCACAGAAAATCCAACCCTAAAACCTTTGAGATATGTAAATGTTCCCCACCATTCGCATAGTAACCTCTTCTCTTGTAGCAAAGTAATTGATTGTAACACAGGTCCAGGAGATCCTACTGAAACATGGTTGGTGGAAAGAATTAGAATGTTAATACGGGATATGTGCATATGTTGGGGGTACTCTTCTAAAGGATACCTAAATTGAGACCCTTTGTGTACTAATAAACTTTCCAGTATTAAACACATAGATCAGTACTGTGGCGTGCCACGTACCCATTACCCTTTAAAACATGTACCCCTTCCAACCTCTCCTACCATCTACTTAATAGACTATTCGGATGATTGGACTTGTGAAACCAACTCTTATCCAGCATCCTTTGGTTTAGCCTGGGGGTGCTCGAATGGAAAATTCTATTCGCACCTCAACTTGTGGGCACACGCTGGGCTCCAATGCAGGACTGTACTCCCCTCATTGTGCCCACGTCAAGTGTTCAATTTCACCAGGTCAAACTCATGAGCAAAATGTTCCTTAGATGCACCCAGGCATACAAATGATTGGATACATGATGTGAGTGAACCTGATTATTATGACTCTTAATTTACACGCTTTGTTTGATGTGCCCGGACTAATAGTCAAGCATCAATGGGCTTTAGAAAATATCACTTGGCAAGTACATGTATTGTTGAATTGGACCAGATGATATGCTTTTGGAGAGTTGAATTTGCAAGTCCAACAAGTGTCCAAGATGACACTCCAAAACTGCTTAGCCCTAGACATGCTGTTATTAAAAGAACAAAGAGTATGTAGGATATTAAACCTCTCAGATGCTGAATGTTGGATCACTATTCACCATGCAACTACTTCTATTGAGGAAGCTCTAGTGAAGATGAAAGAGGTTGCAGACCAAACCGGCGAACTCTTCCATCCTTGCAGCTGAAGGACTGGTTCAACGGACTCTCCCATGACTCCTGCTTTACCTCGCTTCTATGATATTTGGGACTCATGGGATGGGGGGCATGGCTGATGAAAATAGGTTTGATGTTATTAGGTTGTTTTATATTTCTAATGATTGCCGTAGCTATAATGCACCGTATGACTACTCAAGCCCTTTCTTCTCTATCTTCTCTCCTTCTGTCTGCTATATTGAAATCACCACCCAAGAAGACGAGGACCCAATTTTTACACCACCTTTGGTTGTTTGAGCCACGGGGAGGTGTGACAGACCGAGAGACTGTGAGAGACCGGCAACCACTTTGTCTCAAACAACCAAGCAGATAGCTGCAAGCAGCAGAAACAGGACATGCCCTGTGGAGGTGGGGTACTGAACTGTTTCTGGGAGGCTTTCTAGCAGTTGTGCCTCGAAGAGGCTTTCTGGCGATTGTCTTTCTGGGAAGTTTTCTAGTGGTTGCGCTTTGGACGTTTTGTCACAGGTTCGGAGTTTTGCCACAGGCCCTTACCACGGCAGTTGCATAAACAAGTTAAATGGGATAAGGGGGCATCAGCGACCCCCCCACACTCCCTCCTCAAGAACTTTCAAGAAAACCCCACAACGCATGCACAAAGGGCTCTCGGACGAGGGTATAAAAGGGGGGGAGACCAACCTCAGGTGCAGTGCGTGCCTGCCGCCTGAGGAATCCAGACAGCTACTACCGAGACTCTTTCCTCGCTGGATCCAAGGGTGGTGATACTTACCTCTCCTTTTTTCTCTTTCTTCTCTCTCTTTCTTATCTCTTCTCCTCCTCCTACCTTGTTGTTAGGAATATTTTGCTATGGCTGTTAGGTGTCAAGTTTTTTATTCGAAATATCTGTTACACCAAATTTAGCCACACTTGTGTTCTAAGTCAACGTTAAATGAAACATATTTCGAGCATTTAAGAGACATTGTCGTGACTCCTGCCCTGGGATTTGCTGAGTGAAACGGGGTGTTGACATTTTCCCTGTCCCTCCTGAGTCATTGTCGTGACTCCTGTGTGCCGCAACGGACTATCTAAAAGATCACCTCCCCTGAGCCCACCGAGTGGGATGTGACACTGGGAAGAAAAATCTAATTTTGGCCCTCTTAAATCTCAGGACAACCCATATTTCCTTTTTATTTTACAAGACAGCAGCAAAACCTGATTGTCACCTTAAAGAAGAGAAGTACTAGGGAGTTTGGCCCAGGATTGAACCTTTAGAACTGATGCTTTTAGCAGATTCCCTCTGCTCTTTCCTTTGTTGTATGGCCCCTGCCATACAATCCAGCCTGTCTTCACACATTTGCATAAAATACTCAGGTACCCATGATTAGATAGCTGGTGAAATATCAGTGCAGCTTTGCCACTGGTGTGAGTGCCACTGCCTCTCCACTGCACACTGAGCCATTCCCTGGTGACAGTGTTTTTGTGCATGGGTCAGGGATGCTCTCCCAACTGTGTCAGATTTGAAAGACAGAAAGTACCATTGAAATAATAGGACTCTATCATGCCTTTCTTTCCCCCTTTCCTATTTTTAATCTTGGAGCCAACTTTGATTAATCCTGTTTTCCTCCTACTCTCCTGGGACAGTTTTCTGCCCCTCCATTATGCTATGGCTAACTCTCAATAAACTCAACAGCAGCTACACAAGTACAAAGAGGTGATGGAAGAGAGGCAATGCTGAGAAGTACTTTTTCATACCAGACAGGTTTTCCCACCATACCCTTATAGATCTAAGTCAAGCCTCTTGTGGCTATATCAATATTTTCATTCTTGAAACTAAACCAGCAAATATCACAAGAGGAGAGTAATTTTTCAACTGGTGCCTTCTTCTGTGGCAGCACACAGGGTGGCATGACTGAGATGCGGCCTGTTTAACTGATTAGTGCACTTGAGAGAGGGCTGGGTATGGCCCAGTATAGATCATTCTAAACATTGACAAATTATCACCTTTGTGCGAAATGTTTGAGGTGGGACCACTGCCCTTTGACAAACCAGAAAATGAAATGATTACTATTAGATTCTATTATCTGGTTAGAACAGTTGTACTTCTTCCCAAAGGTTAATTGGACTTGAACTCAAGAAATTAAGAGGTCATCTAGGGTCACAGTGACAGCAGGCAAACTTTTAACTTACCACTAATAATATTTGTCAAGGAAAGGACATACTGGAGTTCTTCAGCCATGGCTCTACTCAAGGATTTGCTATAAAAAATAATTGTTTGTCTACATTATTTTATAAGCTGTAGGTATATGTGGTAAATATGCTCATTAACATTCTGATTTTCATCAGATACTGTAGCTCAAAGATCAAGAGTATGACTCTAGGCTCAAGACAATTTATTGTCATAACATGCACGAATATGTCAATGTGGATCACAAAATTTTCCTTTTAGAAATGTTAAGAAATTCAATGCAAAATGGCCTGAAAAAAATTTCGGTGAGTATAGTGTCTGTGGCATGATTTTAAACCTCTTTACTTTGGGAATTCTTATGTTAACTTTGTTATTGTCTTGATTTTGTGTGTTTGATTCTTTCTGACTTTGTAAGTGCAGATTAAGAGTAATTCTAGTAATTCCTTAATATTTTGTTGGTGAAAAAATCAGCCTTAGTTAGAACAGGATTGAGCTCTTCTCTCACATATTTTCACAGTTTTTAAATAATATATTATTCACATATATTTCTACATCTATGTCTCTCACTCTCTGTATATATATGGGATATGTGCATATATATACATACACTTTTTCAAAACACATTATATATTGTTTATATTTCAAGATACATCAGGATTAATACTATTTAGTAAAAGGTCAGAATTATACTCTGATGTGATATGCATTTATTTTAGTTTATCAGATTAATGGGCCAGATTTTTTACTTCATCAAATTTATCCTTAGTACAAGAAGAGAAGAGTATAACTCAGTTTTGTGGCCTTTACATGCTGGAATTTATTGTGAACTGGAATAGTTGTAAGACTTTTGGCTTGTATATGTTCTACATATAACTGTAGAACATTTTCTTTGTATATTCAGCTGATTTAGAGAATGGGGGAAAGATTATGATTGGGACGGAAACTGAGTATGCTTATTGTCAGAAAAAAATCAAATTTACGATTCATTAAATACTGATTTCATTGCTATTAACTGTGAGGATGTCATGGTTTAACCCCGTCTGGCAACTGAGCACCACACAGCTGCTCATTCACTCCCCCACATTGGGATGGAGGGGAGAATCAGAAGGGTAAAAGTGAGAAAACTTGTGGGTTGAGATAAAGACAGTTTAATAATTTAAGAAAAAAATTAAAAATGTAAGAAAAAAAAACAAACAACAAAAAAGAGAGGGGAGAATAAACCCCAAGAAAAACAAGTGATGCAAATGAAAACAATTGTTCACCACCAACCAACCAATGCCCAGCCCAACTGCAGCCCCTGCCAACCTTGCCCCCCCCCCCCCCATTTTTTTTGCTGAGCACAATGCCATATGGTCTGGAATATCCCTTTGGTCAGTTGGGGTCATCTGTCCCAGCTGTGTCCCCTCCCAACTTCTTGTGCACCCCCAGCCTGCTCACTGGTGGGGTGGGGTGAGAAGCAGAAAAGGCCTTGACTCTGTGTAAGCACTGCTCAGCAATAACAAAATCATCCCTGTATTATCAACACTATTTTCAGCACAAATCCAAAACATAGCCCCATACTAGCTACTATGAAGAAAATTAACTCTATCCCAGCCAAAACCAGTATAATGGCAAGGTATGAAACTATATTATATTGCTTAGAAACTAGCATAATACTGAGCTGACTAATTTTCCTGGATATATATGTAGTATACGCAATGAAACAGTGAGTTCAATTTGGTGCAATCTGACACCATTCCACTGAGAAAATTGTCCCAGAGATTTTCAGATAATTCTCTGAAGAGACAAAAATGTGATCAGATTAAGCTAATTAAGGAAGAGTATGATGCTCAGCTGCAGAGATCGCTTCATTGTGTATACAGCCAAGGAGACACCTGCATTTTTGGGGTTAACTGATTTTTTTTTTGTTCATATAGCAAGTCTTTTTCTCCATGACTGGTACAGGCAGACATTACTAAAACAAACAAGTGCTGGGAACAAAGTAGGCAGAGATGCTAACAAAGATCCGCTCAATCTCATTCTTTCAAATTGAATATTAAATTATATCCACAATCTTACTTCCTACATACTTCCAGTAATGTTATAAAACAAAGGCAGCGGAAGAAAAAAAAAGGGGTGAAAAAAAAAGATCCGATAACTAGAAAGGTGTAGACTGAATTTGGACACTAGTAGTGACTGTTGTGGTACCGATTATAATCAACTTTTCTGGAAATCTAAAGGCGCCAGAAGAATTAGTCTGTTAACACTTGGCCTTTACTTATTTACTGCAAAACCTAAGAAAAAGATTTGTTTTCAATTAATGGTTTTAATGCCTTTTTCAGCAAAGATTTTTCAAATGTCAGAAAATAAGGACCTGCAAAACAGGCAGAAGACAATCAAGTCTGAAGATACTTGTTGGGGAGGCAGTTGCAGGCCTCTAATGTACCTGGACATGAGTCAGTCAAGTGCAGACTGAATGGAATCAACTGATTTGGTGAAAAGGCCTTCTTGTCAAAATAAAACATGTGTATCTATTTCTTCAAGTAGATACATACAGGGGAGCAGGCCACATGCAAGAATTACAAAACCAGAGATATAATGAACAAGAGAAAATTTTTACACATTCTGAGACATGTTCACTTAGGGTCTTTTTCCCATCCCTGGGGAAAAGATTTTTAAAAACCGACAACAAAAACCCACTTTTAAAAGCAGTGCTCATAGACGAGAAGAAGATTGGCTTCAGCATGGAAAAACAAGAGCCATAATAAATCATTTATAAAGAGACACTTTTGATATTTTCTTTACAGACAGAAAACTAACAAATAATCATAACATAGCAAATATTTTTAGCCAGTGAGTAGGTACCAAATGGATTAATCCTCTTTTTTTTTATACCTAAAATTTCTTCTGGCATTACTTATGAATTAGAAAACTTGAATTAAAAAATTTCAATTTAAAAAGTCTTTGTAACTGCAATTGCAACTCTGCTATTGGAGTGGCTAAAGTTACTCACATTATATGATATAACATAAGAGATTATAAAGGGGAACATGCAATACCACTTCTGAAGAATCTCTTGTATGACCAGAACCATAGATAAATTATCTGTCTTGAATTTTGTCATTCATAATTATGCACACCTTATTTCATAAAGAATGGTTTTTTTGAGCATATTCAATACTGTCAAACTTTCAGCACCTATTTGCCTCTGTTTCTGATATAATGCCACAGAAGTTGATCTCTTCAAAGCGTCATACAAAGCACCTAACCCAACACCTGTCTTAGTTGCTCTGAATGAAGCTTTAAAGGTGTCTTGTATTCTCTCCACTGTATTTATGACGAGATGACCTATACACTTCAGTTTAATTTCTCAGGTAGGAAATAGTAATATTCCTCCTTTTTTTCCAGTGAGATTATTCACATAGGAAGGTGCCAAACATCAAGAGAAGAAGTGGGCAATATATAGCCTTTTGACTAGCTTTACACAGTAACATTATATTTGAAAAAAAAGTCTGTTAAAAGTGTTAGTACTTCAGTTCCTGAGTTATAACCTTGCTTTCTCTGTGTTTAGAGAAAAATCAGGTTATGGCTACATGGGGAAAAAGTTACAAAAGCGTTCTTATTATATCAAATAGTCTCTGGGTCAGCACTTAATGTAATTTACCTTAGGAAAGAAGTACAGTTCCTTTAACTTAATTTTCTAGTTAGGAAGTGCAGTAAAACAGCCCTGATGGAACTGGTGCATTAAAGAGTAGAAGAAAATAGTGGAGGAGCATCAAAAGAGAGTAAAAAATAGAAATTTTCCATTCAGACAGCATAAGAAATTTTACTGTATTTGGTGCTGGCATTGATGGGTCTTATATTAAGAGGAATTCAGTGTCCTCAAATAAAAATAATGGCAGAATTTGTTGTTGTTGTATTTTAGGCACTTTACAAGTCTTGATATTAATAAAAACAAAGCATTTTTGTCACATTTTCTAAATAAATACTAAGGTAAGAAAGTTCCAAGGTCTACCTATCAGAAATATGTTCTGTTTTCTTAAAACAAATGCAAAGTCTTACTCTCAGATTTTTCTGAGTAACATTTTTCTACAGAAATTTGGTTAAGGCTTTAATTTGTCAATGTAAAACATAGCATGGTGCATTATATGAATGGCAGTTAGTGACCAAATTATGTCTCCTGATGGCAATCTAGGAGATAAAATTAGTTTGCATGCACACAGAAAAAAAAAATCTGTTTACATATAGTTTAATTAGTTTTGCAAATCCCCCACAAACAACAAAATCATTGGGTTTAAGTTTTGTACATTTTAGTTATAAAAGCTTGAATTAAAGAAAGATAAAACAATCAGAGCAGATTGTGAGTATTCTGTTCATGTATAACA
This sequence comes from Haliaeetus albicilla, assembly GCF_947461875.1. Classification (NCBI taxonomy): domain Eukaryota; kingdom Metazoa; phylum Chordata; class Aves; order Accipitriformes; family Accipitridae; genus Haliaeetus; species Haliaeetus albicilla. The sequence goes on along the minus strand of NC_091515.1, from coordinate 26,230,735 downwards.
GATTTTCTTCTGACTGAAACAACATTACTAGCAATGAACAGTATTGAACTATTTATGTGTGCATTTATTTAATGTGACTTCTGCAACTGTCATTTTTTGATAAAAAATAGAAGCCTTCACTGTAAAAGCATTTTTCTTCACTCTTTCTTGAAGAAGATTTGGAGATATTTTTTGAAGAAGTTATTTCCTTATCTCCCTCTTTTCCCTTTTTCACATCCTCTCTTCTTTTCTAAATTCCTGTTACCTAAGACTTTCCTGACTGTTGGTCTCATGTTCAGACTCAGGTTTAGACACATGACAACTGGGTTGTTCCACATAGTTTCAGCTCATCCATTCAGAATAAACAATTCTGACTGCACTTAAACTAAATTAAACTGTTATAACAGGGATTGTGCTGTGAGTGGTGGAACTGTAGTCAACAAGAAAAGCTAAATCAATATCTTAATCCTGCTATTGTCATCTCTCTGGACATCTTTTATAAAAATGACTTTGCAAATCAGATTTCCAAGTCATAGCTTATGATGGTTTTCATAGTCAAATACCATTAACACTTTTAAGATGCCAGGATGCAATCGTGACACACAGGACAGAAAAAACTAAAATTATTAATAAATATAGCAATAGTCCTGGGCCTACTGTCCAACTTAGAGCAGTAGGGACAGGTATTTGTGTTCACCAAATCCATTCATTGCAAATATTTCATGAAACATTTTTCAATCTCAAGTGAGATTAATAGTACTATATAGAAGTTAAAATGCAGCTGTGGTGTCATATAAAAACCACAATGAAAGACTATGTCTGTGTGCCCGTGGTGGGTCAGGTGGTCCTAGCCTTACCACACATTCAGTGGCAGAACATGGTGTTTCCTTCTCACTGAGGAGCCCAGGACTAGCTGAAGTGTGCACAAGGGGCAGGCCTGTGTCACAGTCTGCCACACAGGAAACTGCTTTAACCATTTTAGTTTGTTATACATAGCAAATATCACTTCAGTGATATCATTAACATATGCCAATAAAATAAGGAGAGAAATAAGCCTCATAACTGACCCCATTCTGATAATACTGTAGGGTTATTCTTTCATATTGTTCAAGAACAGATTTAAGTAGAATCATAGAATATCTCAAGTTGGAAGGGAAGCATAAGGATCATTGAGTCCAACTCCCTGCTCCTTGCAGGACTACCTAAAACTAAACCATATGACTAAGAGCATCGTCCAGATGATCCTTGAACTCTGACAGGCTTGGTGCCATGACCATTTCCCTGGGGAGCCTGTTCCAGTGACCAACCACCTTCTCAGTGAAGAACTTTTTCCTAATGTCCAATCTGAACTTCCCCTGTTGCAGCTTCATTCCATTTCCTCATGTCCTATCAATGGTCACCAGAGAGAGGAGATCAGCACCTTCCCCTCCACTGCCCTCTTTGAGGAAGTTGTAGACTGCAATGAGGTCACCCCTCAGCCATCTCTTCTCTAAGCAGAATAAACCAAGTGACCTCAGCCTCTCCTCATAAGTCTTGCCCTCAAGGCCTTTCACCATCTTGGTCACCCTCCTCTTGACACACTCTAATAGTTTGATGGCCTTCTTATATTGAGGCACCCAAAACAGCACCCAGTACTCGAGGCGCACCAGCGCAGCGTAGACTGGGACAATCACCTCCCTCAACCCCACTGGTGACTGGCCACCAGCCTGATGTAACCCCCATAACTCTTTGAGCCTGACCTGTAAGCCAGTTGCTCACCCAACATATTATGGACTTGTCTAGCTCTATGCTGGACATTTTGTCCAGAAGGATACTGCGAGAGACAGTATCAAAAGCTTTGCAAAAATCCAAAAAAGACCGCACTTCTACTGACTTCCCTTGGTCAACTAGATGGGTGACCTTGCCATAAAAGGAAATTAAGTTAGTTAAGCAGGACTTTCCCCTTGTGAACCTGTGCTGGCTATGACCAATGACTGCATTGTCTCTTAAGTGTTTTTCAGTAACTCCCAGAATAATCTTCTCCATAATTTTACCAGGTGCTGGAGTGAGACTGACAGGCCTGTAATTACGAGGGTCTTCCTTCTTACCCTTCTTGAAAACTAGGACAACATTTGCCAGCTTCCAGTCAACAGGGACCTCTCCAGACTCCCAAGACCATTGAAAGATAATGGAGAGAGGTCCCACAATAATGTCAGCCAGCTCTTTCAGTACCCTGGGATGAATCCCATTGGGCCCCATAGATTTATGCACATCCAGCTGGAGCAGCAAGTCTCAAACAAGTTCAGGGATGGCTGGGAGTTTATCATTCTCCCAGTCATAGTCTTCCAACACAGGGCTCTGTGGGTCCCAGGGCCCATCATTGGTGTTCAAGACAGAGGTGAAGAAGGCATTAAATGTCTCCACTTTGTCTACGTCCCTATTTGTGAGGCAACCGACCTCATCAAGTAATGGCCCAATGTTATCTCTGATCCTCCTTTTGCTATTAACATATTTTAAAAAGCCCTTTTTGTTGTCCTTCACAGTGCTGGCCAGCTTGAACTCTAATCGAGCTTTGGCCACATGAATTTTCTCCCTCCAATGGTGAACAGCATCTCTGTAGTCCTCCCATGCCGCCTGTCTTTGCTTCCAATGTCCGTACACTTTCATTTTCTGCCTAAGTTCTAGAAGAAGATACCCGCTCAGCCAAGATGGCCTTCTGCCCCACTTGCTTGACTTCCAACACTTTGGAATTGCTTGCTTCTGTGCTCTTAGGAGATGGCTCCTAAAAAGTGACCAGCATTCATGGACCCCAATACCTTCAAAAGCAGATTCCCAGGGGACCTTACTAACTCCTTCAGCAGCCCAAAGTCTCCTCTCCCCATATCCAGGGTCAAAGTTTTGTTGGCAGTTTTTCTCCTGTTGCCAACGATTTGAACCTCAACTACTTTGTGGTCACTGTGACCAAGACAGCCACCAATCACCACTTCACCCATGAGTCCCTCTCTGTTTACAAACAACAAATCTAGGAGGGCACCTTTCCTAGTCAGCTCCCTTAGTACCTGCACCAAGAAGTTATCTTCAATGTGCTTCAGGAATTTCCTGGATCTGTTTGTGTCCACTGTATGATATTCCCAGTTGATGTCTGGGAAGTTAAAATCACCCATAAGGACAAGGGCAGGTGATCTAGAGATATTCCTTAATTCTTTGTAGAATAATTCATCGGTGTCATCGTCCTGGCTGGGTGGTTGATAGTAGACTCCCACAACAACATCCACTTTATTTGCTTTCCCCTTCATCCTTACCCAGAGGCTCTCAACCATGTCATCACCAACTGCAAGTGCCATACAATCCAACCCCTCCCTTACATACTCCCTTTATGTAAGGGCCTCACCTGCCCTGCCTATCCCTCCTGAAGAGCTTTCCATCACGGCGCACCAGTCACAGGACTCATCCCACCAGGTTTTGCTTATGCCAATGATGACATAGCTCTGGGACTGGGCCAAAGCTTCTAGCTCCTCATGTTTATTCCTCGTGCTGCGCGCATTAGTATAGGGACATTTCAAATGTGCTCCAGTGTACTCAGCATGTCATGGAGCAGGCTGAAGGACCTCACTAGCATACCATCCCTCAGACATTGGCATGCCGCCCCACAGCTTATGACTAGCAAGCCTGGTTTTATCTCTTTCCCCCTTCAAATCTAGTTTAAAGCGCTCTCAATGATCCCTGCTAACTCTTGTGCAAAGATCCTTTCCCCCCTTTGAGAAAGGTGTACCCCATCTGTCACCAGCAGGCCTGGTGTCATGTAGACCAATCCGTGATCAAAAAACCAAAATTCTGCCAGTGACACCAGTCTCAGAACCAGGTATTGATCAGCTGTGCCTTAATGTTTCTTCCAACATCATTCCCTCCAACTGGAAGGATAGAGGAAAAAACTACTTGTGCTCCTGATGCCTTAGCCAGTCGTCCAAGGCCCTGAATGCTCTCTTGATTGCCCTTGGACTTCTTATTGCAACTTTATCACTGCCTACATGAAAAATCAATAATGGATAATAATCTGAGGGCCATACCAGGGTAGGAAGTTTTCTCATAACATCTTTAACCCGGGCCCCAGGGAGGCAGCAGACTTCCCTTAGAAGTGGGTCCAGTCTGCATATTGGGCCTTCTGTTCCCCTCATAAGAGAATCTCCTATGAGAATGACCTGTCTTTTTTTCTTTATGGAAGCGGTTTTGACGCAGGGCGTAGGCCGACTTAACATTGGCGACACCTCCAACCTAGATGGACCATTATCCTCATCATTGTTTGGTTCTACTTGCAGAGCCCCATACCTACTGTACAAGGGCACCTTGTGAGGTAGTCACAGAGGAGATGCACCTGCTGTGCCAGACAGGAACTTGTTGCCATTCCCTCCTATCCCTTAAGTTACTGCATTGTGCTGGGTGGAGAGGGGATAGGGAATCCTCCATATCATGTGTCCTGTCTGCCTGACAGGTCTGTCCCAGGGATGGTAGGGTGCAGTTCCAGTAGTGGTGTTATAATCCCCAATTCAAAAAAGAAAAAAATGAAAGCAGTAAGGATGTGTTTCTCTTTAAGCACATATAAAAACTCATTGCCTACATGGTTTACTCAAGTGAAAAGACAAACCCTTGCTTAAATGCTTTGCTGTAGTTGAGATATTAGTGACAATTTATAAGGCAACCTTAACAAGATTAAAAATATTCTTACTGGTAAATTTCAATCAGCCTGATAGAGCATATGTAATTGTATAATTTGTCTTATTCTTTCAATAATTTCTTTACTGGTTTAATTGGACAGTTTCCCTCTCTATCTACAGTTAAAATTTGGTATTTGGAGCATTAAAAATTTTAGTGCCCTTGCATAACGTCCATCTGAATGAGTTATTTCTAATCAAGTTTAAAATGTAAAAGCATTTGGGGCTGGATTATTTTAAAGTCTCTAGATGCTTCATATATGTGCCTTGCGCAATGCAACTGAACTCCAGCCTGGAGTAGGGCTTCTTATGAGCCTGTGAAATGCTAATATTAAAGACAAAACCACAAGTATGGCTATATTGATTCAGACCACAGGTCCAGGTAGTCTAGTACTCTCCAAAACTGGACGGTCAGACCTGGTGTCTATGACAGTGGCTACTACGTAGCTGCATGAGGAGTGACCTTTGGAGGAGACTAAATGGGGTCTCTGGCACTTGGATGCTTTTCTACGCTACTCTGGCTTGTGCTAATCGGTAGTGGTGCCCTAGAGTCTATTTGCCTGCTGGAGCATGATGTGGCTGGGCATTTCCCTCTTTTTTATTTATTCCTAGTCCTGGCTCCAGGACTTTTTTGGAGGTAGACAGAGTAGCAGTCCTTCTTGGTGCTAAATCCCTCTTGTCCCTCACCATGAAAATCTCCAATAGAGGAAATTCTTTGGCATGTGCTCCTTTTGCCCTGATAAGAGGCAGAGCTGAGGAACATGGTTTTGTGTGTATCTTCCCAAACAATGGGTTCTGTTGAAATTGGAAAGACATTTTACAATTTTTCAAACAATCTTTTATTTTCATATTCCCATTTTCCATCATCAGATTACTTCTTGAAAACTACATGGAAAGTCAAAATGTTTTTTGGAGTACATTTAGATACTTGTGTTGTTTAAATATTGTACTCAGCTTGGACCAAGTTTGATCAATTTTTTGAAGTATGGGTGACAGGACCCTTATATAGATTCATAAATATTTGAGCAAAGCACTGGTACAGTTGCTGGACATCAATAAAAGGTAGATATTATCACTATTCAAAGTATTTTCTGAAGGGTTGAACACTCAATAAGCCCTATCAAAAAATTAGTGGGCAGCACTGCAGCCAAAGCTTTTCTGAATAGCAGATCACATATTAGGAGATCAATGTAAGTTTGGGAAATCTTGGCTTAGAATGTGGGGAATACAAACTGAGTTTACTGACTCGGTGACGAAGCCTCCTTCAGTCCTTTCTCTTTGGAAACAAAACTTCTCTAAGGCTATAAATCTCCCTTCCCTGTTGCAACAAAATATGTTATAGTCCTTCTAGAAAGGTTATAGACAATTCACTGGCATTAATGGCTATTCTTCCTGGGAAAGGACTTCCAAGTCTGAATATCATGTATATTCCTGAGTAGTATCTCTGGCAAAATTTGTGGGGTTTAATCCATTCTCACTCTAAGCAGAGGTTTAGTGCCTTTCCCTTTCTCAGTTGTAAGAGTTATATTAAAAATTCTTGTCTTTTTTTCTTTTTTCAAATGGCACTTCAGCACCTCTATGGCAAAGTGTTTCTTGCAGTGCCGCCTGTCCTAGTGTCAGCCATACCATTCTCTTCTCAGGACACGGAGAGGCAGAAAGACCTGGCAGGAGGGTCAGGGGATGCTTCTTTTTTGCTCTGAGTCTTCCTCCAGTGCCATGTGCATGGTAGTATGTAATTTCAATCTGTGAGCATCCCCTGAGTGCTACTCAGTCAGCCATAAGGAAATACCTTGTGTGTTGGCAGAGGATGTCCTTTCACAACACCCAGTTGCTCAGTCAAGCAGCCTAAATGGGGCAGCAGGCAGCACCTTCACACCAGTGTATGCTAACTGAGCTCTCTGTCGATGTGTCTTGACCTCATAAGACGACACAGCAAAAAGGCCAGGGTGAAGAGCAGAGAAAGGCTAACCTTGCCTTGTCTGCTAAAAATGGCTGTTTCCTTTACTCCATTCAGTCAGAAACAAACATATTTTATATATGTGTGTGTGTTCACATGAGTATATATATATTTATATATAAAAATAAAAATCCTTGCACAATTTCCTTTTTGCAGTATGGGAATGTAACCACTAGATGACACCAAGAGATAGTTCCTATAGACCTGATTTTTTATTCTTTATTCTTCTGCCTGTTCAAAAGGTGACATTCTTGCTGAGATTGTATTTAAGATTACAGAACTATGGCAGTTAAGTGATCTGGCAAGTATTAATAGTTACCTTACTTTAATATTACCAATTACTGTCCTAGAGTGCAAAGAGCTTGGAATTGATGATCATTTGGACAGTGGATCTCAAACATTATCTCTCCTTCCCTGCTGTGTGTACCTTTAGTTATTACAGAAGCATCATTTGTATTGCCACAGCCAAGAGTCTGCCGGTGCTCCTACGGCAAACTTTCCATTTGTGGTGGCTTACAATTCATCTCTGAGAATCCACCCAAGGTGAAAACTTGGTATTGTCAAACTTCAGTGCAGGATCATGTATTTATACCAGTCCAGAATTAACTGTTTTGCCCTTCTCTGTTACTTTCATTTTTCTCTCAAAATGAGCTAAAGCTACAGGGTTTGATAATAAGAACTAAGAAATGTTTTTCCTTGCTGAAAGGAATGTCAAAAATTGATAATTCAGTATGAATTTCTGAGGTTTAGGTTTTGGTAATGGAAAAGAGGAAGCAAGTTTGAAATTATCTTCTTATGCTATTTTAATAATTGACAGTTACACTACCTTTTCAACAAAAAATTTATAAGTATGGAAGGCTGACAGGTCTGCATGGATGTTATGTTAACACAAGATGGCCTAAATTTCTAAGTGGTAGACAGAAATTTAGTCTTGTGTGTCTGTGTATAAATTCATAAAAGCAGCATCGTATGACTGATGTCACCCATTAATGTCAATTGGAGATGTAGAGCCTGCTCGATAATACAGAGAGTTGGTTTGGTCATACAAAAAATATACAAGTCTTAGAGAAACAACACTCTTGAAATCTTTTTAGTAACTCCTTCTACCTCCTCCCCCCCATCTCAAAGTACTAATATAACTAAGCAATAACCTTTCACTGAAAGCAATCATTCATAAACATTCATTGGATTACAACAACAACAAAAAAAGGAGTAGAGTAGTTTTTCTCATAAAAGCATGTTTCAAGTATGTCCACGTGTTTCATACACCTCAATATTATTACTGAGAAATTTGAACTAAGGGTGGTTGTCGTTAAAACTTTAGCAGTTCCCTGCTGTGTCTATTGTAGTCATTACGGTAGTGATAATAACGGGAAGACAGTACTTATGAAGATCTTACTGGTGAACTCTACATATATAAGCAACAACAGAGAATACAACGTAAACTCCTATTGAGAACATTAACAGGGAAAACAGTAATTGGGATTTTTAAGTGTGTTTGCAATGAGGCAACAAATTTAAATCTCACTGACTCAACCTCTCATTCACAGCCTGTCTGAGTGACAAAAAGTGGTTTCTGTCATCCCTGTTCTGTGGCCAGGTCTGAGCTGGGAGCTGTACGAACACCTGCCTGGTGCCTTGCCCCTGCACTGGAGACACCTGCCATGGAGGCAGTCCCAAGAGCTGGGTGCTGGAGAGGAACCCACTGCCTGGCCCAGACCAGGAGCTACAAGGAGACACCCACTCCCTATAGGTGCATGGCCCTACAGAAATCCCAGTGCCAACCATGCCACAGGTGTAGGCACTGGTGGGAGGTGAGCAGCCTGCCCAGGCAGCTGCTCTAGTGGGGTCACCAGCCCAGGGCTAAAATGAGGGCAAGTGGATATAATAAATTGGTGAGTGCATGAAAAGGAGGGAAAGAATGCCAAGTCATCGTGCAAGGAAATTATAATGGTTTGTCATGGTTTAACCCCAGCCAGCAACTAAGCACCACGCAGCCGCTCACTCACTTCCCCCCCCACCCAGTGGGATGGGGGAGAAAATCGGAAAAAAAAATAAGGTAAAACTCGTGGGTTGAGATAAGAAGAGTTTAATAGAACAGAAAAGAAGAAACTAATAATGATAATGATAACACTAATAAAACGACAATAGTAATAATAAAAGGATTGGAATATACAAGTGATGCACAATACAATTGCTCACCACCTGCCAACCAACACCCAGTTAGTCCCTGAGCAGCGATCCCCACTCCCCCCAGTTTATACACTAGATGTGATGTCACATGGTATGGAATACCCCATTGGCCAGTTTGGGTCAGCTGCCCTGGCTGTGTCCTGTGCCAACTTCTTGTGCCCCTCCAGCTTTCTTGCTGGCTGGGCATCAGAAGCTGAAAAATCCTTGACTGTAGTCTAAACACTACTTAGCAACAACTGAAAACATCAGTGTTATCAACATTCTTCTCATACTGAACTCAAAACATAGCACTGTACCAGCTACTAGGAAGACAATTAACTCTATCCCAGCTGAAACCAGGACGTGGTTATAAGGAGGGATCACATGGCTCTTGGATGTGATTGAAGAAATAAAGTCTTATTGCCCAACATGAGCTCTTCCTGAAAGACAAGGAGCTTACTTTGGGGCCATGAATCCTAAGACCACATGAAACACACCATCAGCTTTGGTGCTACGCTTAAGAAAGGCTTTTTTTTTTTTTTTCAATGATTTTATGAAGTGTGGCTTGAAAAATGTCTTAAGATTCTTCAGAATAAAGTGGAGAATGCATATATAATATCATTTCTATGTGATCGCTCTAGCTATGATTCCAGGGACCCTGCAATTATTAGTTTGTGAGTACTTGAATAGAAAAATTAACACTTTCATTCATTTCTTATAGATAAGACAGACTTGACCTGAACTTTGCTTTATTTTTTGTGCAAAAAAAGCATTGAAATACTTCCTGAAAAAAAGTCATTATCCTGATTTCGGCTGGGATAGAGTTAATTTTCTTCTTAGTAGCTGGTGCAGTGTGTTTTGGATTTAGTGTGAGAATAACGTTGATAACACACTGATGTTTTAGCTGTTGCTAACTACTGTTTATCCTAAGTTAAGGATTGTTCAGTTTCCCGTGCTCTGCCAGCAAGCAGGTGCACGAGAAGCTGGGAGGGAGCATGGCCAGGACACCTGACCCAAACTAGCCAAAGGGATATTCTTTACCATAGAATGTCATGCTCAGTATATAAACTGGGGGGATTTGGCCAGGAGCAGAGGATCGCTGCGTGGGCAGCGGTCAGTGGGTGGTGAGCATTATGCATGACATCTTTTCTTGGGTCTAATTTCTCTCTTTTTGTTATATTCCTTTTCATTACAATTATTATTGTTGTTATATTTGTATTATTATTGTTGTTGTTATTTTTTTTATTTATTTTAGGTATTAAAACATTCTTATCTCAACCCACGAGTTTTACTTTTTTTCCTGATTCTCCTCCCCCTCCCACTGGGGAGGAGGGGTGGGCACGTGGCTGCGTGGTGCTTAGTTGCTGGCTAGGCTTAAACCACGACAGTCATGAAGGTCACGATTTTCATACAAGTAGAATAAATGTCATATTTGTTTGATGTTTTATTTTGTTTTCACTTGTGGAAATCAGGGTCCATTTTTATGTGGAACAATGACAATTGTCAGTGAAAGCACCACATATCCTGCTTGACTGTGAGTTGTTAAAAATCCAACTAGTTTTGCCCCTATTAGTTTTGCAGGCAGTTCAAATTGCCTCATAAAACTCTAATGGTTTTCCTTATACACAAAATGTATTGTGTGGCAGGCACAGAAAGCACAGTTTCTGCTAGGTAAAATGTATATCTAATCAGATCAGTGTTCCACCTTTAACAATTTTTTATTGTAAAAAAGTTGTGAGTAATATACTATCAGGTAAGACCCACTTTTTAATTGTTGCCTTTTTAAAGTAAACTTTGGAAATTATTTTAGACTTAAAGCTTTCTTTTTTCTGGAGAATAAACTTGGTGTGTATAAATTTTTTTTAACTTCTACAATATTGTTAAATGTAAAAAATTTAACAGCCTGAGAAAACCACAAAAGTTTTTTTTTAATTGTCAGATCTCTCATTTTGGTAGAGAAATAAAGGCCATTATTTGGGGAGGCTTTATACATAAGCACCAGCATTAACAGACTTCTTATGGTGTACTATTGCTTATATTCAGGAGGGATGCATAGGCCATGACATTTTCTAACACCTTGCAATAGATGTAGGAGAGATGCATAGATGAAAATTCTCCCAGACACTTTCATTTTTTTGCTTTCTAAGTATGATAAATAAATAGTGTTATCAACAATCTAAAGTGCTCAGAATCTGAAAGTTAATTCTCAGAAATCAGGACATCTGCTCAGAAGTCATGAAGTTTCTGGTGGTGGTGGTTAAATTATCATATTTGCCAGGTTCTTTTCATCTGCTGTCTACATTCTTCATTTTAAAGGACACTCATTTCACAGTTTCGATATTTTTGCAGAACTGTGAGGTTTAAGCATCTATATGTTTTTAAATTTTGAGTTTTTATTAAATCTTATCACTCCAGTAGTTATCACTGTTAAATATATAATCTAAAATACAAATTCCTGACACAAGTACAAGAGTTAGCTCACTGTAGTGAAAAGCATTTTTAGAAGTTTGTGTGTGAGCTAAGACATCTGGGGTAGGATTAATCAGTCTTAGAAGGTTGAGGGCTTTTTAGTTTAGTTTTGTGTTTTAATGCCATTAAATTGCCTTGATGTGCTGCAGAGTTGTTCACTCATGTCAGCTCCACCCTGCCTGGGGTTGGCTGCTTCCTTTCCTTCTCTAAGAAAAAAACTACAATTATGAATGTACAGTTGCTCATACAAAGTATGAAGATCCAAAACTGACACTTCATGCTCACCCCTAGGCCCATATGTTGAATCAGTCAGCTCCCTAAAACTGTGTAATATCCCTTCTAGTATTCAGCTAACTGTTATTAGGTGCAGTTGTAGCATTAATAATCTTAGAGATTATCATTAATAATTATTATCATAATAGCCGTTGATAGTCTAAGAATATAAACAATGCAAGATTCATGGGGAGAAATAGTATCTTTCTTATGAGCCAACTAATACAGTTGGAAAAAATAAACCAGGAGACACAAACCTTTATTAGACCTGTGTCGTGGTTTCAGCCCAGCCGGTAACAAAGGACCACGCGGCCGCTCGCTCACTCCTCCCGCCCCCCTCCGGTGGGATGGGGGGGAAGACGGAGGAGAGGAAAAAAACAAACCTGGAACCTCGAGGGTTGAGATAAAGGCAGTTTACTGGAACAACACAAAGAAATTGCAACAACAACAACGGTACTAATGAAAAGGTATACAAAAAGAGTGATGCACAGTGCAACTGCTCACCACCCGGGACCCGACGCTCTGCCACTTCCCCCACCGAAAAGAAGAGCCCACCCCCCCGGCCCGCTCCCCCTTTATATACTGAGCATGATGTCACATGGTATGGAATAGCTCCTTGGCCAGTTCAGGTCAGCTGCCCCGGCTATGCCCCCCACCTCCCAGGTTCCTGTAAAAAAAAATTAACTCTATCCCAGCTGAACCCAGGACATTATCCACCCCTTATTCTATACCATCTACATCATGCCCAGATCTTACATTTTCCAATCGACCACTACCACTTCCTTGTCTTATATATATAAGTATATGGACTTGCGTCCGTCCCCGTCGTCCCCCCGCACACACACACACACGCAAATGGTATTCCTTTAGCGTATGGGCTATCCCTCTAATGTGTCCATCGATTTTATTTAGTCCATGACTTTGGGGCTCCATCTGTTGTAACAGTTCTTCAGGATAAGAGAGATGGTGTGAGATGGTGGGTTGTTGTATGCTGCCTCTGGAACTTGTGGCTAGTACATTTGGTGCAACTCACGCCCTTAGTCTGCAGGTCGAAGATGTTATCTTGAGGAAATTGCTGGGTGTCAGTTCAAGTTCTGTCGCTGTTGTACTTGGCTTAGTTTCAAAGTCCATCCCGCAGTCATTTGGGTAATTCTTACAGTAATACCCTTGATATGGCATATAGACACTATAGATACAATGACATGCATTGGCAGGGTATTTAGCAGTTAGGTATCATACAGCCCAATTCACTGGCTATTCTCTCCCAAAATCAAATCTCCCTGAGGTACACATCGAACTTCCCCATCCTTCTGCATCACCCACCAGGTGTACCCAGGTCCCTGAGCAAAAACAACCCCTTGAATGGGTTTGCCTCTGCTTGAGGGAGGACTAACCCAGACTGTCTTTCCTAACATACTCCTCATGCGCACTACAGGGACTTTATCCCCTTCTACAGTATGTGGAAGTCTTGGTTGGGCGGGGCCAGCCCGATTGGCGGATCCTCTAGTATTAACTAACCAGGTGGCTTTTGTTAAATGTGTATCCCAATGTTTGAAAGTCCCACCCCCCATCGCTCTCAATGTAGTTTTCAGCAGTCCGTTGTATCGTTCGATTTTTCCGGAGGCCGGTGCGTGATAAGGGATGTGATATACCCACTCAATGCCGTGTTCTTTGGCCCAGGTGTCTACGAGGTTGTTTCGGAAGTGAGTCCTGTTGTCCGACTCGATTCTTTCTGGGGTGCCGTGTTGCCATAAAATTTTCTCTTCAAGGCCCAGGATAGTGTTCTGGGCAGTGGCATGGGACACAGGGTATGTTTCCAGCCATCCAGTGGTTGCTTCCACCATTGTAAGCACATGGCACTTGCCTTGGCGTGTTCGTGGGAGTGTGATATAGTCAATCTGCCAGGCCTCCCACTGTTTATATTTCAGCCATCGCCCCCCATGCGACAGGGGTTTTTGCCGCTTGGCTTGCTTAATTGCGGCACATGTTTCACATTCGTGGATGACCTGTGCGATAGTGTCCATGGTCAAGTCCACCCCTCGATCTCGAGCCCATCTATATGTTGCATCTCTCCCCTGATGGCCTGAGGTATCGTGGGCCCACCGAGCCATAAATAGCTCACCCCTACGTTGCCAGTCCAGGTCCACCTGAGACACTTCAATCTTGGCGGCCTGATCTGCCTGCTGATTGTTTTGATGTTCTTCAGTGGCCCGACTCTTGGGTACATGAGCATCTACGTGACGTACTTTTACAACCACTAGCTTCTCTATCCGAACAGCGATATCTTGCCACAGTGCGGCAGCCCAAATGGGTTTACCTCTGCGCTGCCAGTTGCCCTTCTTCCATTGCTGTAGCCACCCCCATAGGGCATTTGCCACCATCCATGAGTCAGTATAGAGATAGAGCACTGGCCACTTTTCTCTTTCAGCAATATCTAACACTAGCTGGATGGCTTTCACCTCTGTAAACTGACTCGATTCACCTTCTCCTTCAGCAGTTTCTGCAACTAGTCGTGTAGGACTCCATACAGCAGCCTTCCACCTCCGATGTTTTCCCACGATGCGACAGGACCCATCAGTGAACAGGGCATATTGCCTCTCATTTTCTGGCAGTTTATTATACAGCGGGGCCTCTTCAGCCCGTGTCACTTCCTCCTCTGGCGACATTCCAAAGTCTTTGTCTTCTGGCCAGTCCGTGATCACTTCTAAAATTCCTGGGCGACTGGGGTTTCCTATGCAAGCCCGTTGTGTGATCAGTGCGATCCACTTACTCCATGTGGCATCAGTCGCGTGATGTGTAGAGGAAACTTTCCCTTTGAACATCCAGCCCAGCACTGGCAGTCGGGGTGCTAAGAAGAGCTGTGTTTCAGTACCAACCACTTCTGAAGCGGCTCGAACTCCTTCATATGCTGCCAATATCTCTTTTTCAGTTGGAGTATAGCGAGCCTCGGATCCTCGATATCCCCGACTCCAAAACCCCAGGGGTCGGCCTCGGGTCTCTCCAGGTGCTTTCTGCCAAAGGCTCCAGGTAGGGCCATTCTCCCCAGCTGCAGTATAGAGCACATTTTTAACATCTGGTCCTGTCCGGACTGGCCCAAGAGCTACTGCATGAACAATCTCCCGCTTAATTTGTTCAAAGGCTTGTCGTTGCTCAGGGCCCCATTTAAAATCATTCTTCTTCCGGGTCACTTGGTAGAGAGGACTTACAATTTGACTGTAATTTGGAATATGCATTCTCCAGAAGCCCACAACACCTAAGAAAGCCTGTGTTTCCTTTTTATTAGTCGGTGAGGACATAGCTGCTATTTTGTTGATCACGTCCGCAGGGATCTGACGACGCCCGTCTTGCCATTTTACTCCTAAGAACTGGATCTCCTGCGCAGGTCCCTTGACCTTACTTTCTTTTATGGCAAAGCCAGCCTTCAAAAGGATTTGGATTATTTTCTTCCCTTTCTCAAAAACTTCTTCTGCCGTGCTGCCCCATATGATGATGTCATCAATGTATTGCAGGTGCTCTGGAGCTTCACCTTTTTCTAGTGCAGTCTGGATCAGTCCATGGCAAATAGTGGGGCTGTGTTTCCACCCCTGGGGAAGTCGATTCCAGGTGTACTGGACACCCCTCCAAGTGAAAGCAAACTGTGGCCTGCACTCCGCTGCCAAAGGAATGGAGAAAAATGCATTAGCAATGTCAATTGTGGCATACCACTTAGCTGTCTTTGATTCCAGTTCATATTGAAGCTCTAACATATCTGGCACAGCAGCGCTCAGCGGTGGCGTGACTTCATTCAGCCCACGATAATCTACTGTTAGTCTCCAATCCCCATTAGATTTCCGCACGGGCCATATGGGACTATTAAAGGGTGAGTGAGTCTTGCTGATCACTCCTTGGCTCTCCAATTGGCAAATCAGCTTATGGATGGGGATCAGGGAGTCTCGGTTGGTGCGATATTGCCGCCGGTGCACCGTCGTGGTAGCAATTGGCACCTGTTGTTCTTCAACCTTCAGCAACCCCACAACCGAAGGGTCTTGGGAGAGACCAGGCAGGGTAGACAGCTGTTCAATCTCCTCCGTCTCCAATGCAGCTATACCAAAGGCCCAACGGTACCCTTTTGGGTCCTTGAAATACCCCCTCCTGAGATAATCTATACCAAGGATGCACGGGGCCTCTGGGCCAGTTGCAATGGGGTGTTTATGCCACTCATTCCCGGTTAGACTCATTTCGGCTTCCAATACGGTTAGCTCTTGGGATCCCCCTGTCACACCAGAGATACAGATGGGTTCTGCCCCTTTATAACTTGATGGCATTAGGGTACATTGTGCACCAGTGTCTACTAGAGCCTTATATTCCTGTGGGTCTGACGTGCCAGGCCATCGAATCCACACTGTCCAGTAGACTTGGTTGTCCCTCTCCTCCACCTGGCTGGAGGCAGGGCCCCTCTAATCCTGGTTAGAATATCTGTTACCCAGTTTTTGCACATGTGAATCAGAAGTCCCTTCAAGAGGATCAGAAATGAGATCGGCCCATCTACTGCGCCCGGGGGACTGCTCACGGGAAACTGGAGCAGCAGTTTTCCAAGAAGAATCTTCTTTTCTGATTGCTTTTTCTTGCAACTCCCGTACCCGTGAATCCAAGACTGAGGTAGGTTTTCCATCCCACTTCCTCATGTCCTCTCCATGGTCACGCAGGTAAAACCACAGGTTAGCCCGTCGTGTGTACTTTCTCTCTCCTCTCTCTTGGGCAGAGGAACGCTTACTCCCAATAACTGCAATGCGGGCCTGTACAGGTGAGGAGGAGGACATATCTACTTTGAATTGCTGGAACTCTCGGGACAATTCCTCTACAGCTGAGACACAGGCCCGTAGGGAGGAAGAGAGACTTCCTTCATATTGCCGGAGTTGGACAGCCAATTCATCCACCGTTTGTCCATAGCCTTCTTTCCAGGACATTACTGCCAATGAGTTGGCATAGGTTGGTGGTGCACTTCGTAGAAACTTCCGCCACATGGGTTGTGTGCATTGGACTTCATCTGGATCTGTGGGTGACTGCGCATTTTCTGGATCATTATAAATCACCTCCAGCACGGCTAATTCCCTCAGGTACTGGATACCTCTCTCCATGGTGGTCCACTTGCCTTGGTGACATGTAACTTCATCCCTGAAAGGGTATCTTTCCTTTACACCTAACAGAAGTCGCCTCCAGAGGCTGAGGACTTGTGTTTTTCTCCCAATCGCCTTGTCGATACCCCCTTCTCTAGACAGAGATCCCAACTGCTTGGCTTCCTTACCCTCTAATTCCACACTACTAGCCCCATTATCCCAGCATCGGAGCAGCCAGGTAACAATGTGCTCACCTGGGTGGCGGCTAAAATCTTTTCGCATGTCACGCAACTCACTCAGGGATAGAGATCGGGTAATTATTTCAGGTTCTGCCTCTTCCTCCTGTTCTCGCGATGACCCTGGTTCATCTTCATCTCTCACTGAGCGAACTGATTTCTTTGTGTGTTTCTTTTTCTGTACAGGGGCGACTGATACTGGCACAGGTTGGTTCTCTGGTTTAGCGGCAGTATCTGTCACCAGGGTAGGGTTAGCCATGGTACCTGTTGTCGTGGTAGGGGCAGCCACGGTGCATGTTGTCGGGGTTGGGGTAGCCACGGTGCATGTTGTCTTGTTTTCCATCTTTTCCCCCTTTTCCCCCTGGGGGTGCTGCATCGTATCAAGCAGGGTTTGGTAGATACCGGCCAGGGCCCAGCACAGTGTAGTGAGTTGTGTGTCTCTGGGATAGCCACAGCATTTTCCTTTCAAAAATTCTACCACTTCATGAGGGTTCTGCAGTTGTTCGGGAGTGAACTTCCAAGTCACTGGAGGTGAGAAGTTCTCTAGATACCTGCCCACATCCTCCCACATGCCGTGCCACCCATAAATATCCAGCTTTGGGACAGATCTCTGGGTGGTACTCTTAAAGACCCTCTTTGTAGCCCTAGACAAGACCTGAAACATAGTCAGGAGGCATAGCACTAACAGCACACAGGCTTGCGCATCCCAAGGATATTCAAAATTCTCGAAAACTGTTGTAATTAGTTGGAAAGAGAAAAAGGAGGGGAACGGATGGGGGGAAGTATCCCCCCCTAACTTCCCCATGGGTTGGGTGTAATTACCAATAAAATCCGACAGAAGGTGCCCAAAGTCTGGAAATGATATCACTGCCTCATACAGATACCAGCTTAACCTCATGACCAGTGATGTAATCATTTCACAAGTCGACATTGCCCAGTACAGCAAAATGATAATCCCAATCACTCTCCCAGAGATGAGATACGCAACTACAGGCAATACATAAAGCATATAAGAACTTACAAAACGCCACCATGTAAACAGCTGAATCAACATTGTGACTAACATCTATTTATCTAGTATAAGAAATGCATATGACAAATTTGTTTCAACACGCTCTGGCCAGATCTGTCGTTATCTCAACCCTTCGTGCCCCACGTTGGGCGCCAAAAAGGACTGTCGTGGTTTCAGCCCAGCCGGTAACAAAGGACCACGCGGCCGCTCGCTCACTCCTCCCGCCCCCCTCCGGTGGGATGGGGGGAAGACGGAGGAGAGGAAAAAAAACAAACCTGGAACCTCGAGGGTTGAGATAAAGGCAGTTTACTGGAACAACACAAAGAAATTGCAACAACAACAACGGTACTAATGAAAAGGTATACAAAAAGAGTGATGCACAGTGCAACTGCTCACCACCCGGGACCCGACGCTCTGCCACTTCCCCCACCGAAAAGAAGAGCCCACCCCCCGGCCCGCTCCCCCTTTATATACTGAGCATGATGTCACATGGTATGGAATAGCTCCTTGGCCAGTTCAGGTCAGCTGCCCCGGCTATGCCCCCCACCTCCCAGGTTCCTGTAAAAAAAAATTAACTCTATCCCAGCTGAACCCAGGACAACCTGAAATAGAAGTGTCAAACTTCAAAGCTAACTTGAGTTTATCTTGACCATATTTTGTATTAGCACCTACAGACAGGCATAGTGGAGGTCCATTGTGCAAAGCAATGTACAAACAGAAAATAATTGAGTTAGTTAACTCAGCTCTACTGAGTTCACAGGCCAAACACTGAGCGGAGGAAGAGCAGGAAGGCAAACAGGCACACAAAGGTGAAGCTTTAACAGCTCAGTAACAGAGCCAGAGAGGAACTCAAATCTCCTGGTCTGCAGTCCAGGCCCAAATTGCCTAGACAGCATTTGAAACACAAACAGCAAGTTACATTTCCTCCCTCATAACCCTTAACAGGAGAGACACATATGAAGGTCAAGGTGGACCCTACATATGTCACTGTATTATAGAGAGTGTGGGGCCCAGTTCTGCAAATCACTCATGCAAGTTGCAAAATTATTCTCCTGCAAAGTCATGGAAATCCACTAGTGGAAACACAGTGAGCCCCATGGAAAAGAAACAACTGATGGGGTGAAGCCCTTCATCTGGAGCTCCTCATTTTTACTTGCTTTGTAAACACATATAGTTCTAAAAGATACTCAGCCAGCATTTTTACTTGTTGATTATTAATAGATCATTTAAAATTAGCAATCTGCTGGACTTGATATATCAGAAAGTAGGTTAAAAAATAATATAGTCATCTAATTTCCTTTTTTCCCCATTTTCTGGTAGAGATATTACTTTATTTTTTTTCTCCATTTACAGGTGCAGAATTAAAGAACGTGTTCACTCACTATATTATTGATGCACTTAAGTGGAGTGTTCCAAAGCATATAATTACCATGTAGACTTATGGCCCTGAAGTAGATTGGGGTAGTGGTGCTACATATCCATGATTTGAAGGACATACAGTAATGATTATAGAGGCAGTACTCTACATCCATTCCAGCTCTTCTGTGTTTAGCTGGTTGCCATGGCAAATAATTGGATAGAATTTAAGCCACTTTCTTCCAAGTGGGAAATTCATCATTTTACCCTTCACCTAATTCTGAACATACTTTTAAAGAATCTTAAAGTTTCTGCAGGAATGGTGGAAAAAAATTAGATTTCTACACATGGAAAAACACTTGATTTGGAGGTTTCTTTTTTTTTTTTAATCCTAAAGAATCATAATAGAGCAAAATCTGAGCCTGAGGAAAGCTCAAAAACATTTGATTGCAGAAAAATAGGAAATCTGAAATTGAATGATCAAATTAAGCTTGCTCTAAGCAGTTGGTATCAGTTAGAAACAGAGATAATTTTTCCCACTCCAATTTTCCAAATTTATTTAGCCCAAAACTTTTTTAAGCTTTGAAAATATTTATCATGTTTTGTTATGGTTCATGGTGTTGCGTTAAAGGGTAAAGAAGTTTGGCAGAAAATAAACCCCCTTGCATTCCAGCTTGTCCTCAGATATCAAAGGGGCTGGGGGTGGCTAGGCTTAGATTCTGAGTGATGCCCAATTCAACGCTATAAGTCCAGTCGCGTTCAATATATGTTGAATTATCACAATTATGGATGTACAAAGAGCATAATATACTTTCAATCTTGTCGCATTCAACAAACTATCACAGCTAGATTTTAATGAACTGTACTTTCAATCTAGTCACGTTCAACGAACTAGAACAGCTAGATTTTAATGAATAGTACAGTTTATTAAAGCAACAGGAGTACAGGTTCTTTTGGATTGCCAGTGATAAATACACTGTCTGCAAAGCACGTGCAAATAATAATACAGTCGACTAAAAGCACACTAAATTATGGAAAAAACTCTATAGAGATTTCTAAGTTTCACAGGGAAGCACTCGGTATAATTGAGGGGTCAAATCTTACCCAACAGGCATCTCTATGGGGGGGAAGAGAGGTTCAGCCCATCGACTGATCCCAGAAGTCAGCGATGTCCTCCCGACTTGTCTATGATGATGTCTTCCCTAGCATTCCTCATCTCTTTAGCCCTTTTATACTACTTTCTTATTTTTAGGTGGAGCTTGAGTGACTCTATTCATACATACCTTTACTTTGATTGGTATAAAATCTCCTTGCTTTACTTTTAAAGGTATGAGCTAGAGAAAATTCAGAGCACATGCTCAGTGAAGGGTGGTTATACCTTGAAGGCGGGTAGCTTTTGGGATGGACATGTGTTTTGGTATTATAATAAGATTATAATGAGCAAAGTTCACCCAGAGGGCATGATGTTGCGTGTCACTACTCAGAACTGGGCACTTATGATATAAATCAGAAGTAAGGCAACAGCGTTGATGGAACCCCATTGTTTCACCTCCTTGCTTCAGTGGATTCAATGCAGGGACCTACTGTTCTTGTTCTTATGGTTCCAGTTCCCTATCCCTGCGATGATATCACAGAGCCTGGCCGCTGTGTCTCCACTCCACTCCACCCTCCGTGTTGTTTCTCTTAGAGTCAGCATACCAAGCTCCCCTGGTGTTGCTAACATCTAAGGTTGCAGGTTATGTTGCTTAGGGAATTATTATAGAACAGATTCCTTGCATAATCCACTGCATTCCACCCTGGAGGTTCACCTCCCCTTCAATAAGTCACCTCCAGCAATTATTCCACACGTGGTAAACCATCTATCACATCCTGGTTTTGGTTTGTGTCTTTTTCTGAAGACATGGATAAAATTTCAAAAAGAGTCTGTGTGATTTCACATCAGTTCTCAGTATATATAGTCCTAGCTCAATTAGGGTTTTATTACCTTATAGACCACAATCCACAACTGTAAAACCTCAGCAAGCATTGCAGAACAGATGGCAATGCAGAAAATTCAAAGTTGCTCTGCTCACTGTAATATTTTACAGTGGGGATCTCTGGAAGAACACAGAATGAATACAAGACATGGGTCTTGTCCCATTAAATGACTTCTGAGCCCAGCAGGAGCCATCATTGCTTTCTTGCCTTTAAAGCAAGCAGGATACATACATAGGGAAGGCCATGGCTGGATTCACCCCATTTTCCTTAGGCAGTTAATTTGTGCCTACTTTAAAGGTTTTAAAGATGCAGTACTCCTAAAATAAGCAATTACTTGGACATTAAAGAAGTAGATGTCTTTGATGCCTCTGGAGAGGGTCATATCTGCCTACATTTTCCATGCCTAAAATAGACGGACAGGATAGCTCCAGAGGCCTTCAGAATGACAGCCACGTCTTCATTGGTTAGATAGGAAACTTAAGCTCTTCTTTGCTTTGTTATATGTTTAAACCTTAAGCACAATCATTTTCCTTAGCGGCACCAAATGAGCTGGACTGTAATTGTGCTTGTGATGTGGGGACCAGGACAGTATGCCTGACCTGTCTTTCTAATTCTTATCACCTTTCATAATAATAAATCTGTGTCTTATCTTCACAAAAAATTAGAAAATTACTTTCATGCCTTTGATTTATACTGCTACATTTCAAACTTCCTAACAAACTAAATTGTGGTTTTGTTACTGCTTTAACAGCAGTATTAAATCCAAGATTAGAAAATTAAACTTTGATACTGACACTGAGTAAGCCTGGTCAATATAGGAATTAAGTCAATTGAAGGATTTAGAATTTAAGGCTAGTTCTGATCAACAAGGTTATTTCTTAAATTTTCTTTTCACAATCTTCATTCTGCACATTCAGTGTTAAAACTCAGTCCCAGGTGGTTTTTTTTTTAGATTCCCCAATACTGAACATCTACATCAGGATAGAAAAAAGGAGATATAATTTTTAAATCAAAAAGTGTTCCAAATACATTCGCCATTACTTTTCCTTTTTTTCAGATTTTTGAAATGGTTTTTCTGAAAGGCTTTATCCTTTACTGAAAGATTCAGCATTAAATCACTGAGTTATTGTTAGTAGTATTTTACTATTTACAAGTAGTTAAGAGTAGGCATAATTGTTTACACTCTGGAACTTAGTAATAAATTCTGTTTTTTAAATTATGACCTGCCTAGAATCTAAAATAAGGGGAGGTTCTATCTGACTTGTGAACTAATCAACTTTGGGACATCTTCTTTGAGTCTCTTGTGTGTGCTGGAGTCAACCCATGTTTTCCTTTCTTCTACCTAGTTCAGAGTACATGACAACAAATTTGTTGTATTTTTATGTCTTTCATAAGGACACTTCATTGCTTTTAAATTTGCTATATGGAGAAATCAAAAGAGAAAATATGGAGTACCCTTTGGCCTCTCAGTAAAACAATTTCAAAACACCTTTTTTAATAAATTTGGAATTAGAAAATACATTGCTGCCTTTCTGAAAATGTATTACATTTCCAGTGGGGCAGAGGCCATTAGTAGCCTCTTTTTGTTGAGCAGGAAAACTATGACTATATTCTGTAAACAGATGTTGCACCATCTTTAACCACATATGGAAACAGTATGAAAAGAAATTTAACAACAGTTTTATTACTCATAGGCAGTGGTGGCTAAAGTATATTACCTTAGGTGAAGGTGGTCACTGATATTCTTCCTGAAGAAATACAGAAGTGACAGGAACTGCGTTACCCTGGTAAAAAATATTATTTCTACAAGGAGTAAATGTCTACGAGGAAAGCCATTCTTAACATAAAATTTTAGATACTGGGAGAGATGGAAGACTAACATACTGAAAAGGGAAAGCACAAACAGGATGAGAGAGAGAAAAGAAAATATAAATATCATTACTAGTAGCATACCAAATTCCTCTGTGAATGACAAAGCACAAGGTGTGGGATGGATAAGACAACTAAACCAGCAGTGCCTTGTCATATTATGTATCTATCTCTTTCTTCTGAGTGGGTTAGGAAAGATCATTTCATTTCTTACCTCTTGAGTCAGCCTCTGCACTGAATGCTGCCACAAATTAAGAGAAAAGGCCAAAGGAGGGCATCTGTGTCCATGCCACAGAAAACTAATCTAAAAGTCCCCAGTATTTTCAGTACCATCTGTGGTGGTGCAGCCCCCTCCCAGGGCCATATGGGGATGTCAGGATCTGCCAACATTGTGTTTTCGCACAATGAGTTGGGACAGCTCGATACTTTCTTATACTGGCTATGGTACAGTGAGTGAGGACAATTAGGCACCCCCTAACCGCACCTGGAGCTCCTATCACCTGGATCTGTACCCGAGACTCCTGCTGCCTAGATCATGACTCACTATTGTGGTTACCTGACAAGAATTACGGCCGGAATGAGATCATAATGACCAAAGTCAATCATCTTGCAAACCTATAAACAGTGGTCCCAAGTGAGGCCCTTTGAGCTCTCCTGGACCGCAGCAGGCTGTGACCAGCATCTCCCTCTGAGGGGGATGCCTCTCAGAGCTCACAAACTCTCTAGTTTGTGAAAAACGGAGGACCTTTGCCGAAAGCTGACAACGGGACCTGGGCTGATACCCTTCACTTCTTGAGGCTCAACCCTTCGCCCGCTGAGAAATGCTGAGACATTTGACATGAATATTTCACTGAACTCGAGGGGAATTTTTAACAGGTATACCTCTGTTTATACATATAGATATATCTTTGAATCTGTGTGTGTGCATGTGTAAATTAAATTAGGTATATTCTATTGAATGGCTTTGTAAATGTTAAATTAATCAGTGATTAAGTGTTACTAAATCTTATCATTTACCTCAAATTGTAAATGAATCTCAGACCACTGCTACACACCTAATCCCTTAGTCATAAACCGTTGACCAAGTCTGGGACTAGGAGTGGATCCAGCTGCACCTAAGCTCCAACAGGAGTTTAGAAAGCAAGGGGGTCTTCTCTGAACCTCGTGACTCAACAGGAGTCTCCCCTACCTTTCTGCATCCCTGATATTTGTACAAATCATGAAGAATCAAATTTAGCTTGATCTTTCTTTGTATGTTTATCCCTCACACTTTGGTGTTTTCAGTCTCTGTATAAATCATTCTAGTTTGATTCTAACTTGATTTTCCTTTTTATACCTCTGTCGTGGTTTAACCCCAGCCAGCAACTAAGCACCACGCAGCCGCTCACTCAGTCCCCCCCCATCCAGTGGGATGGGGGAGAAAATCGGGAAAAGAAGTAAAACTCATGGGTTGAGATAAGAATGGTTTAATAGAACAGAAAAGAAGAAACTAATAATGATAATGATAACACTAATGAAATGACAACAGTAGTAATAAAAGGATTGAAATGTACAAATGATGCGCAGGGCAATTGCTCACCACCCACCGACCAACACCCAGCCAGTCCCCGAGCGGCGATTCCCTGCCCCCCCACTTCCCAGTTCCTAAACTAGATGGGACGTCACATAGTATGGAATACACTGTTGGCCAGTTTGGGTCAGGTGCCCTGGCTGGGCATGAGAAGCTGAAAAATCCTTGACTGTAGTCTAAACACTACTGAGCAACAACTGAAAACATCAGTGTTATCAACATTCTTCTCATACTGAACTCAAAACATAGCACTGTACCAGCTACTAGGAAGACAGTTAACTCTATCCCAGCTGAAACCAGGACAACCTCATAAGTAATAGAGTGAACCTTGCCATCGAACTTTCTGAAGTTGCGCTTTTATAAATTCCTATTAAAACACTTTTGCTAATACCTTTGATGGTGATTCCTTAAGCGGTCCAAACCACTCATTTGCGACACCATCATAACAAGCAAAAAGTTGCAATTAGCAAAGTTCATGACAAGGGGAAAATCTGACAGACAAGAGCAGGAGACTCACCTTGGCAAATACATGTATGTACATGAAAGAGAAATTAAAAAAAAAAGCTACTGGTAAGTGGTATGTACATAAACTCTACCTAATGGACAGCTTCAGAATTAAACAGGAAGCTGGATGTAGACTGGAAAAGGAATTGCTGAGGGAAGTCACTGACTTACATAGCAGCATAAAGCTATAAGTGCAAAACACACTGGCGATTCTCTCCTGTCAAAGTTTAGAAAAAATGATGACATCTGGACTAAGTGACATCTTAGATCAGCAAAGTGTTTTATTCCATATGCCCCAACAAACAATGGCTGCACTGATAGGAAACAGAACTCTTCTCCCCACCCACTTCAGCAATAGCCAAATATCTTCTCTTGCTACAGCTCTTTGGCTTCCTTCCCATTTTAAGTCTGGACAGACCTCACCTACATCTTCTGTTGTTTTTTTAAAAACCTGATGAATCATTGTGATATCCAGCCCTTTAATACCCAAATCAGACACAGCTGACATGAATTTCCTCTCAGACACCTCTTGCTTAGGCTCTGTTCCCCAGGATTGTTGCATCGCAGTTCATGAGATCCGGAAATATTGACCACTTCATCTACTTTTCAAAGATTGGAAAAGATACTTAGGTATATGTGGGCTTAAAGTTTGAACAATTAAAGTTTGAAGATCTCCCAAAGGGAACAATAGCTCAGCCTGAACCAGTAACAAACATGAAAAGGTTTCCAACATTAAAGAAATCTTCCTGTGTTTAGATTCAGCCAATACAAACATGGGTCCAAATCAAGTTTTGGAATCCCTTGTATATTTGAATTTCACAGTGACTTAAAGTCCATACAGTCAATGAGTCTGCACAGAGGTCTGCTCACGTGGTTCTGTGTTGTCCTGGTTTCAGCTGGGATAGAGTTAATTGTCTTCCTAGTAGCTGGTACAGTGCTATGTTTTGAGTTCAGTATGAGAAGAATGTTGATAACACTGATGTTTTCAGTTGTTGCTCAGTAGTGTTTAGACTATAGTCAAGGATTTTTCAGCTTCTCATGCCCAGCCAGCGAGAAAGCTGGAGGGGCACAAGAAGTTGGCACAGGACACAGCCAGGGCACCTGACCCAAACTGGCCAACAGTGTATTCCATACCATGTGATGTCCCATCTAGTATAGGAACGGGGAAGTGGGCGCGGGGAATAGCGGCTCGGGGACTAGCTGGGTGTTGGTCGGCGGGTGGTGAGCAATTGCCCTGCGCATCATTTGTACATTCCAATCCTTTTATTACTACTGTTGTCATTTTATTAGTGTTATCATTATCATTATTAGTATCCTCTTTTTTGTTCTATTAAACCATTCTTATCTCAACCCACAGGTTTTGCTTCTTTTCCTGATTTTCTCCCCCATCCCACTGGATGGGGGGGGAGTGAGTGAGCGGCTGCGTGGTGCTTAGTTGCTGGCTGGGGTTAAACCACGACAGTCCATTTTGGCGACCAAAGTGGGGCACGAAGGGTTCAGATAACGACAAACCTGACCAGAGCTTGTTAAAACAAATTTGTTCTAAGCATTCATTATATTGGTCTAATAGTCGCTGGTCATTATGTTGATTTATGTGTTCTTAGAGTTGTTGCTCTGGTTTTTAAAGTTCTGTTATGTATCACCTCGCTTGCTGTATGTAGTCCCTCTGCTGCTGCTTATCATCCGTGGGAGGTGGATTCAGGTTTTCGCTTTGATGTATTGTATAACACTGGTTTATGGTATGATGAAGTCATCGGCTGTGGGATTAATCCGGTATATGCACTCAGCATTGTCACCTTTATACTGCGGGAGCCATCTGTGGGAAACTATTAATAATTACACCATTTACCTTTCCTCCTTGGAAAACCAGTCTATGGGTGGGGTACCTTTCTTCCCCTCTCCTTTCTCCTTCAGTCCAGTTACAATGGTGTTTGAGAATTTTGAAAAATTTGAATACTCCTGGGATGTTGAGACCAGCACGGTCCTAGCCCTACTGCTAGGAATTAGCATACTTCTGAATGTTGTTCAGCTCTTGTTTAAGGTTAAACAACTATTTTAGAAGATCACCCAGAGATCTGCCCCAAGGCTGGATAATTATGAGTGCCAGGGTGTGTGGGGTAGTATGGGCAAGTACCTAGAAAAGTGGGCACCTCCAATGTTTTGGAAATTCACCCCTGAACAAGTGCAGGATCCAGAAGAACTAGTAAAATATTTGGAAAAGGTATGCTGCCACCCTGGCAGCTCCAGAGAGATACAAATCACTGCAACGTGCTGGGGCCTGGCCCATGCCTATTGAGCCCTGTTCAACACCACTCAGTACCCTCAAGGGGAAGAGAAAGTCTCTGGACCTAACAACAAAATGATGAGCACTGCGGTAGCCCAAATCTCAGCAACGGGCACTGAGGTTCCTCCAGCCCCAGCAACGAGCACTGCTGCTACCCAATCCTTGGCAATAGACACTGCGGTTATCCAAAACCCAGCGAGGGGTGCTGCGACTGAACCAGTGGACCAACCCGCACCAGTATCAGTTGCCCCCGTACAGAAAAAGAAATAGACAAAAAAATCAGTTTGCTTAGAGAAGGATGAAGGTGAACCAGGGTCATCACGGAAACAGGAGGAAGAGGCAGAACCAGAGGTAATAACCCAGTCCCTCTCCTTGAGTGAGCTGCGGGATATGCGAAAAGTTTTCAGCTGCCATATAGGTGAGCATATTATCACCTGGCTCCTCCGATGCTGGGACAATGGGGCTAATAGCTTGGAATTAGAAGGTAGGGAAGCCAAGCAGCTGGGATCGCTTGCCAGGGAAGGTGGCATTGACAAGGCAATTGGAAGAGGGACACAAGCCATCAGCCTCTGGAGGCGACTCCTGTCAAGTGTGAAGGAAAGGTACCCCTTTAAGGAAGATGTTATATGTCAATCAAGCAAGTGGACCACCATGGAAAAAGGTATCCAATATCTGAGGGAATTAGCTGTGCTAGAGACAATTCATCATGACCCAGACAACCCACAATTACCCAAAGATCCAGACGAAGTCCAATGCACACGACCCATGTGGCAGAAGTTTGTACAGAGCGCACCATCATCCTATGCCAACACATTGGCAATAATGACCTGGAAAGACGAAGAGGCACCGACAGTGGAGGAAGTGGCTCGCCAACTCCGTCAATATGAAGAAAATCTCTCCTCCTCCCTACAAGCCTGCATTTTGGCTGTGGAGAAGCTGTCCCAGGATTTCCAGCAATTCAAAGAGGATATGTCCTACTCCCCACCTGTAAGGACCAATGTCTCAGCTATTAGGAGTGAGCGTTCCTCTGCCCAAGAGAGAGAATATAGAATTTACACACCGCAAGGTGCCCTGTGGTTTTACCTATGTGATCAGGGAGAGGACATGAGGAAATGGGACGGAAAACCTACCTCGGTCCTAAATGCACGGGTATGTGAGCTGCGAGGAAAAACCACCACAAAAGGGGATTCTACCAGGAAAAATGCCGCTCCAGTTTCCAAACAGAGTAGAAAGGCTGATCTTATTTCTGATCCTCTTGAAGGGAATTCTGAGCCAATTCTATGAGAAGTGAGTACTGGATACTCTGACCAGGATTGGAGGGGCCCTGCCTCCAGCCAGGTGGAGGAAAGGGATAACCGGGTCTATTGGACTGTGTGGATTCGATGGCCTGGCATGTCAGCCCCACAGGAGTATAAGGCTCTATCTCAGGAGGGGGTATTTTAAGGACCCAAAGGGGTATCGATGGGCTTTCAGTATAGCTGCCTTGGAGATGGAGGGCACTGAACAGCTGTCTACCCTGCCTGGTCTCTCTCAAGACCCTTCGATTGTGGGGTTGCTCAAGGTTGAAGAACAACAAGTGCCAATTGCTACCACGACGGTGCACCGGCGGCAATATCACACCAACCAAGACTCCCTGATTCCCATCCACAAGTTGATTCGCCAACTGGAGAGCCAAGGGGTGATCAGCAAAACTCGCTCACCCTTTAATAGTCCCATATGGCCAGTGCAGAAGTCTAATGGGGAGTGGAGACTAACAGTTGACTATCGCGGCCTGAATGAAGTTACACCACCGCTGAGTGCTGCCATTCCAGATATGCTAGAACTTCAATACGAGCTAGAGTCAAAGGCAGCCAAGTGGTATGCCACAACTGAACATTGCTAATGCATTTTTCTCAGTCCCTCTAGCAGCAGAGTGTCGTCCACAATTTGCCTTTACTTGGAGGGGTGTCCAGTACACTTGGAATCGATTGCCCCAGGGGTGGAAACACAGCCCCACCATTTGCCATGGACTAATCCAGACTGCACTGGAAAAAGGTGAAGCTCCGGAACACCTGCAATACATTGATGACATCATCGTATGGGGCAACACGGCAGAAGAAGTCTTTGAGAAAGGGAAGAAAATAATCCAAATCCTTCTGAAAGCTGGTTTTGCCATAAAAGAAAGTAAGGCCAGGGACCTGCACGGGAGATCCAGTTTCTAGGAATAAAATGGCAAGATGGACATCGTCAGATCCCAATGGACATGATTAACAAAACAGCACCTATGTCTTCACCGACTAATAAAAAGGAAACACAGGCCTTCTTAGGTGTCGTGGGGTTTTGGAGAATGCATATTCCAAATTACAGTCTGATTGTAAGCCCTCTCTATCAAGTGACCCGGAAGAAGAATGATTTTAAATGGGGCCCTGAACAACAACAAGCCTTTGAACAAATTAAATGGGGGATTGTTCATGCAGTCGCCCTTGGACCAGTCCGGACAGGAGAAGATGTTACAAATGTGCTCTATACTGCAGCTGGGGAGAATGGCCCTACCTGGAGCCTCTGGCAGAAAGCACCTGGGGAGACCCGAGGCCGACCCCTGGGGTTTTGGAGTCGGGGATATCGAGGATCCGAGGCTCGCTATACTCCAACTGAAAAAGAGATATTGGCAGCATATGAAGGATTTCGAGCTGCCTCAGAAGTGGTTGGTACTGAAACACAGCTTCTCTTAGCACCCCGACTGCCAGTGCTGGGCTGGATGTTCAAAGGGAGGGTCTCCTCTACACATCACGCGACTGATGCCACGTGGAGTAAGTGGGTCGCACAGATCACACAACGGGCTCGCATAGGAAACCCCAGTCGCCCAGGAATTTTAGAAGTAATCACGGACTGGCCAGAAGGCAAAGATTTTGGAATGTCGCCAGAGGAGGAGGTGACGCATGCTGAAGAGGCCCCGCTGTATAATAAACTGCCAGAAAATGAGAGGCAATATGCCCTGTTCACTGACGGATCCTGTCGCATTGTGGGAAAGCATCGGAGGTGGAAAGCTGCTGTATGGAGTCCTACACGACAAGTTGCAGAAACTGCTGAAGGAGAAGGTGAATCGAGTCAGTTTACAGAGGTGAAAGCCATCCAGCTAGTGTTAGATATTGCTGAAAGAGAAAAGTGGCCAGTGCTCTATCTCTATACTGACTCCTGGATGGTGGCAAATGCCCTGTGGGGGTGGCTACAGCAATGGAAGCAGAGCAACTGGCAGCGCAGAGGTAAACCCATTTGGGCTGCTGCACTGTGGCAAGATATTGCGTCCCGGCTAGAGAATCTGGTTGTAAAAGTACGTCATGTAGATGCTCACGTACCCAAGGGTCGGGCCACTGAAGAACATCGAAAAAACCAGCAGGTGGATCAGGCTGCCAAGATTGAAGTGTCTCAGGTGGACCTGGACTGGCAACATAAGGGTGAGCTATTTATGGCTCAGTGGGCCCATGATACTTCAGGCCATCAGGGAAGAGATGCAACATATAGATGGGCTCGAGATCGAGGGGTGGAATTGACCATGGACACTATCGCGCAGGTTATCCATGAATGTGAAACATGTGCTGCAATTAAGCAAGCCAAGCGGTTAAAGCCCCTGTGGTATGGAGGGCTATGGCTGAAATATAAATATGGGGAAGCCTGGCAGATTGACTATATCACACTCCCACAAACTCGCCAAGGCAAGCGCTATGTGCTCAAAATGGTGGAAGCAACCACCGGATGGCTGGAACCATATTCTGTACCCCATGCCACTGCCCGGAACACTATCCTGGGCCTTGAGAAGCAGGTCTTGTGGCGACATGGCACCCCAGAAAGAATTGAGTCAGACAACGGGACTCATTTCTGAAACAACCTCATAGACACCTGGGCCAAAGAGCACGGCATTGAGTGGGTGTATCACATCCCCTATCATGCACCAGCCTCTGGGAAAATTGAGCGATACAATGGACTGTTAAAGACTACATTGAGAGCAATGGGGGGTGGAACTTTCAAACATTGGGATACACATTTAGCAAAAGCCACCTGGTTAGTCAACACCAGAGGATCTGCCAGTCAGGGTGGCCCTGCCCAGTCAGAATTTTTACATACTGTAGAAGGGGATAAAGTCCCTGTAGTGCACATGAAAAGTATGTTAGGGAAGACAGTCTGGGTTACTCCTGCCTCAGGCAAAGGTAAACCCATTCGTGGGATTGCTTTTGCTCAAGGGCCTGGGTGCACTTGGTGGGTGATGTGGAAGGATGGGGAAGTCCGATGTGTACCTCAAGGGGATTTGATTTTAGGTGAGAATAGCCAGAAGTAAAGTGTATGATATTAGTTGCTATATAACCCTGCTACTGTATGTTATCATTCCTATAATTGTTATATGCTATATCCATAGTACTACAGTAAGAATCACTTGGATCAAGCAAGAAAGAACTGTGATAAAACTGAGCAAAGCGCAGTAGTGATGGAACCAGAACTGACTCCAGCATGCAACAATCCAACGGTGCACACCATCCTCCTGCTGCGCCAAATGTCACCTGCTCGTCACACCGCACTGAAGCCCAATCCTGCTCTACCGACTGAGAGGACTTTGCACCATCCCTCCTGCCCAGAAAGACTGGTATGACAGATGGAGCCCAGAGTTGGGAACTAAATGAACTCAACAAACATTTTATGAACACAACCCATAAACCCATAAAGGAATGATATCTCTGTGTGTATATACATATATATATGTATCATTATTTATATGTCTCAAAGGGTGGGAAAAGGTGATGACCGGGATGTAACTAAAGGTATTGGAACTGAGCATGACGTCAATGGTATAGAATAAGGGGTGGATACTGTCCTGGTTTCAGCTGGGATGTAGTTAACTGTCTTCCTAGTAGCTGGTACAGTGCTATGTTTTGAGTTCAGTATGAGAAGAATGTTGATAACACTGATGTTTTCAGTTGTTGCTCAGTAGTGTTTAGACTAAATTCAAGGATTTTTCAGCTTCTCATGCCCAGCCAGCAAGAAGGCTGGAGGGGCACAAGAAGTTGGCACAGGACACAGCCAGGGCACCTGACCCAAACTGGCCAACAGTGTATTCCATACCATGTAACGTCCCATCTAGTATATAAACTGGGGGAAGTGGGGGTGGGGGGATCGCTGCTTGGGGACTAACCGGGTGTCGATCGCCGGGTGGTGAGCAATTGCCCTGCGCATCATTTGTACATTCCAATCCTTTCATTATTACTGTTGTCATTTCATTAGTGTTATCATTATCATTATTAGTTTATTCTTTTCTGTTCTATTAAACTGTTCTTATCTCAACCCACAGGTTTTACTTCTTTTCCCGATTTTCTCCCCCATCCCACTGGGTGGTGGGGGCAGTGAGTGAGCGGCTGCGTGGTGCTTAGTTGCTGGCTGGGGTTAAACCACGACATACAATAAATGTGAGAATCATACTTTATGTTAGTATGTATAAATCCTTTAAGTGAACATAGGACCTAGTGTGCAGTTATGGTGTCATTTGTATAAGCCTCAAGTATAGTAGGGGTATGAGATTGACAATGCACACCCTGAAGCATATTACTGCTTTTATAAAAATCATACTTCTTTCAATTACTTTGGTAATGGACTCCAATCTATGCAGATGTGATTGTGTAATTACACGTCTGAGAATCCTCATTAACCAATCAGGGTTGTCTTGCAGCAAGTCATGCATTTCTGGCAATTAATCCTATCAGGAAAAGCTCTCCTTGGGCAGCTGATAGGATCTGCAAAAGTGTATTATCAAAATCATTCTAAAATATATGACCGAGAGAAGAAAACCAAGAAAAATAAAATCAACTCTAATATGAAGAGTGTATTACGTTTGTTTGTTCTGTTCCTTCTTTCTGTGTAATTCATTGTCTTGATAATATGATATGGTCTCAATGAAAGCACCAGTGTTCAGGAGCAGCTGACAAATTAGCCACCAACAGTCTCTCCAAACCTTATAAATAAGGACAGAAAAGCTTTGATTCAAAGAAGTTACAAAGACATTACTTTTTTCTATCATCTTCTGCTTGTATTTGATATTTCTTTTCCAAACGCAAGCTGTAGTAATATTTTCTCATCATTTGCATTCCTGCACCAAAGGATTTTATGTTCTAAATGGTGATGGAAAAAAAATAATAAAAAGTGTGGTTAAAGCAGGTGTTGTTTCTAGTGTTCATATAAACACATTAGCACTCTTTTGACATGGCATGACCTGAACAAGTAGTTCATCCTCCTAGTAGCAGGGAACTAATATTTGAGCATGCCAGAGCCGAGTTCATTCAGACACTGCAAGATTAACACCAGATTAGGAATACGCTTGCCACTGTTAATTAATTGTGAAAATGGCTGGAGGAGTTCCCCTACTGTGAGGGATCTTGGCAGAAGTATTTACTGCTAATAGGCCTTGTTTAAGCTTTTTTTTTTCCCCACCCCTTAGAGATAAAACTTACAATAGACTGCACAGGAACTGGTAGATTATTACATATTCCTTTGGTCTGTTTTCTTATTAGCATTTCTGAATATACCCAGTGGTTTTCTCTCTATTATTAGAAACGTGCATTGTGTGTTTGCGTTCAGACCATTAAACTGTCCCTTACAGAGGAGGATAATTTCACAATCTAGATACTGTTTTTCTATATTCCACAGTGATCTAACATTATCCCATACTTTGCAGTAGTAATTTGAGACATAAGGAGAGTTTTGTGTATTTCAAATAATATATAAGCTTTTATAACCTTAGGTAGTGGTTACATGATCTACAAAATCTTTGATGTGCCTATCATTTTAACCAATTTTCCTTATATATGCCTTTTATTATGTGCTTTTAAAGTATAAAGATGTTTTCAATCTACTGTGTTTTTAAATACAGTAAAATATATATAAACATGCATATATTAACTATTTAAAAATAAAAATTGAATAAATTAACTCATGGTAGGTCACAGTCTCCTTTACATTTTCCTAAAATAGATTATGCAATATAGTGTAATCCTATTATATGTTTCCTCCTTTAAAAATATATGTATATATATATTCAGCATGACTGTTTTTTGACAGATGTGTTATTGGATAGAAACAAAGGCTAGTTTCTTAGTGAAATTAATGAAAGACTTGCTACTGATTTTCATGAAAGTGGGGTTGAGTCCTATCTCTGTTAAAATTTTATTATTTTATAATATGGGGATTATGGAGGCATTTATTGCTGATTTTATTATGAACAGTAATGATTCTTGGCCCATATATGCCAATATTTGATTAAGTCCCTATATAGTATATTCTTCAAGCAATTTAATCAATAATTACAACTGTTTGACTTTTATAAGACCTTTGAGATTGATCTTTTTCCAAAAATGTTTATCTATTTATTTGATAACTTGTTCATTATTTTCCCATTGATTTTAATAGGAATGAAACTTTACTTCTTAAATATTTAGTACCCAAGCACTATGTCTTATATTTCTTTAATAAAGATTGATGGGTTTTGTCTTTTCAAAACTACTCAGAATCTGGACTTCAACTCCATTTCTTTAAGTATTTTTTTTCTTATAAAACACACACTCACTCTTCATCTTTCCCTCTTTCTGAGAAAAACAGTACTGTCAGCCTAAACAATCACAGCCTTTTATTTTTCTGTGGGTTAGGTGTATATTTATGGTCCATACTTAAGCCTAGTGCAGACAATGGAGACAATGGACACACCACCATTGAATTCAACCATTCAGATGTTGTTAAGTAACTAACATTTGAAAATTTGAAAATATACTATATTGAATATTTACTCCTTGTGGCTTTGATAGTGTAAAGTAAATGGAGGTGCTCTCATTAACATTACTTTTATATTTTCTTCATCAGAGTGTTACTGAAATCCAGAATAAAACTCCTTAACACCAATGAGAAGTTAAGAAGCAGGCACTTCGTTTATTGCAGCGCTGGGGACATGGGGGATTGCTCCTCCAAAGGCGTGTCCAACTTAGTATCAAAATCTATCAGTTTTTATAGACTTTTTCTGTCAGGTCATTGTTAGATAAGCTCTTTACATAAAAATGCATACTATGCTCACTCTTAAATTTAACCTTTATAATAATTGGTCCTTTGATTATATAACCTTATCAATATTCTTATTTAAAAACAATCATTGGTCAGTTACACTTAGCTCTACTGATTGGAATCTTCGATACTCAAATCAAGATGGGAAGGGTAAGGGGGTTTCCAAGCAGCATAACTGGTGTCCATGACGGTTTCCTTAGTTTCTTGAAACAAAACATAGAAAGACCAGTAACTTCCTGGTGAGGTTTCTAGGGTTAGCTATTTCAAACTTCAACAATATTAAGGTTCCTATAGTCACACATAACACAGTTCCTAAAGTTTCTATGGCTACATTTCAAACTTAACAATCCTATACATTATGCTTCACGATTTTACTTCTTAATCAAACCTAACTCTTCTATGTGATTAAAATTGATTTCTTTATCAGAATATTTACAACAAGAGGGGCTTTTATCTAGCTGGCATAATTTTGTATGAAAGATCACAGAGTCAATAGTAGGCTACATTGTTCTAAACAGCTACGCTTTACAGTGAAGATGCCTTGCAAATATTTATTCATGATAGCACACTGTGTAACCTTTCCTCTGTCTTCCCCTCCTTCTCTGAAGCTTTTTTTTTCTTTAGCTGATCCCTCAGGCAACAAAAAACAACAGCTAACAATTAGTAGCTGTCACACTGTTCTGACACAGAACAATAAAACACTGCAGAGGTTAAAATGTCTTTGGTTAATGTTAAGAATAATGATTCTGGTCATTTATATGCCTCTAGCATAGAAGTTTTATATAATTTAATTTTTTTATATTAAATTAGTTGCAGTACCAAAGCATGTCATGTTTTATTTATGTAAAGAACACAAGACACCATTCAGCAAATGGCTTTTGTTTTGAGTTAGACTGTAATCGTAGTTTTAGGTATCTGAAGGTTGGATTCAAAAAAAAGAAAAAGATCTTCAAATAAGAGCTCCTTTCCTAGGTATTACAGCTGTCTAGTATTAGCATTTTGTTGCTCTGAAAAAGGAAATGTTCAAGGCTCTACACACTGTTGTTGCCGAAATCCGGAATAAAACTCCTTAACAGCAATGAGAAGTTAAGAAGCAGGCACTTCTTTATTGCAGCGCTGGGCACACAGGGGATGTCATGGTTTAACCCCAGCCAGCAACTAAGCACCACGCAGCCGCTCACTCACTCCCCCCCATCCAGTGGG
The DNA here is from genome assembly GCF_947461875.1 of Haliaeetus albicilla. Taxonomy (NCBI): domain Eukaryota; kingdom Metazoa; phylum Chordata; class Aves; order Accipitriformes; family Accipitridae; genus Haliaeetus; species Haliaeetus albicilla. The sequence continues at coordinate 26,194,023 of NC_091515.1, read as the reverse complement.
ATGGGGGAGAAAATCAGGAAAAGAAGTAAAACTCGTGGGTTGAGATAAGAACGATTTAATAGAACAGAAAAGAAGAAACTAATAATGATAATGATAACACTAATGAAATGACAACAGTAGTGATAAAAGGATTGGAATGTACAAATGATGCGCAGGGCAATTGCTCACCACCCGCCGACCGACACCCAGCCGGTCCTCGAGCGGCGAATCCCTGCCCCCCCACTTCCCAGTTCCTAAACTAGATGGGACGTCACAGGGTATGGAATACACTGTTGGCCAGTTTGGGTCAGGTGCCCTGGCTGGGCATGAGAAGCTGAAAAATCCTTGACTATAGTCTAAACACTACTGAGCAACAACTGAAAACATCAGTGTTATCAACATTCTTCACATACTGAACTCAAAACATAGCACTGTACCAGCTACTAGGAAGACAGTTAACTCTATCCCAGCTGAAACCAGGACAGGGGATCACTCCACCTAGTGTGTGCACCTGTCTGGTTTAATCATGCAGGTTAAATACACACCTGTTATACATATTCACTAGATTTCTGGGAAATGTCATACATAATCATCAACTGTCCAATAAATCATTAGCATATGTAAATGTCCCTCTATGCAGTCATAGTGAAGTCTCTGGTGGTCTTCCATAGTCTTCCTCACTTTGTCCGATAGTTGACCTCTCTTATGTGATTCTGCGCAGTACGCTTTTCGCCATCATGTATTAGATTTACATAAAAGTACATTCAATGTTAATTCTTAAATTTAACGTTTCTAGTGATTGGCCCTCAGTCACACCACCTTATCAATATACTTATACTAAAACATTCATTGGTTAATCTTACCTAATTCCACTAACTGGAATCTTGATCAAAGTGGGGTTTCTAAACAACAGAACTAAGGTCCATAACGATCTCTCTCTTAGTTTCTTAGGACAAAACACTACAAACTAACAAATCTGTCAAAGTTTCTATGGTTAACTGATTTTAGACAATACTTATTCTTTTTATGATTGCATACAGCACATTTTGTATGTTCCTAAGTTTCTATAACTATATTGTGAGCTTCAAACCCCTATATTCTACAATCTTTACCCTTTTAACCAAACCCGGCTTATATAAAATTTCAACTTTTATCAAAATATTTGTAACACTGTGTACATAAAGACAGTCATATGCTGAATTATTCAGGGTGTCCTTTGTATCTTGCCAATTTCATTATCCATTTAATGTAGCATTTTTTGATTTAATTAATGTTTACAAAATGCATTCTATATTATTCAAATAATGATGAATTTTTTAAAAACCTAAACTTCATGTTGCAAAGGACATCTGAGGTCAGGTACCCTAATTCACAATGAATAATAATTTATCCATGTTACTTCTGGTTCTACATAGGATAAAAAGGCATGCCTGACTGCTATTAATATAAAAATATAAGTGTTTGTTGAGGTAATAAATGTTAATTAACCATTTATATTCCTATAATGACTCTTAATAGCTTCCTTTCTCAAACGTCTTATAGCCTTTATAAAGTGACATTCCCAATAATTGTATTTTGTTTTTTTAACCTTAAAAATGTCTCTATTTGTATGACAAGGAAGCTATGATTTTGGTTGAGCAAATAACGTTGCTGTAATTTAATTCAGTAAGTGATAATCTTAATTTTCCCAATCAAATTCTTTAACTTCGACATAGCTCACTTAAAATTTGCTTGTTTTGTGGAAATTAAGTACTGAAAAGAAAAACAATAATAAAATAGATGTTTCCACACATTTAGTGTAGGAACCAAAAATTTGTTTTGTTTATGTAATCAGAATACAGAATATCCTTGATTTATAAGGGAAGAAGATGAAGATTGTATTCCTGTAAGATTGTGGCCAAATTCACTGCGAACAGATTGGTGTCCACAGCGGCAGCACAACACAAAAAAGAAAAAAATCAAAATTGGTGATGTTTGTGTAACAAAATTGTGCACATCCAAACCCAAAACATTCATGTACATGTACCAGCTGGACCATAGAGGGTTTCCTCTTCACCAAAAGGAGTAATTTCTATGTGTGAAGCTCTCTTTTGCAGAGAGAAAACAAAATGTAATTTAGCCATATATAGACTACATTGGACCCCGGAGACCTTCAGAGGTATCTGCATCTCTCCATTGACCATTTAACAACTTCCTGTAGGGCAAATAGTTCTGCACATCTAAAATGCTGGTGTATCCACATACAAGTAAGCTGAGTTAATCATGCTGGATCAGGATCTCAGGGCCCTTCAAGCAACACTCTGCACTGGGCATTTTGCTAACACTTTGTGCAAGGACATATTCCACCCTTGAATATGGTCAGGTTTTAACAAACAAGCAGCTTGGCACTTTCTCACAGACATTTCATACTTACTCCTAGTAACGCTTATTCACTGTGTTACCTATTATGATCTAATCTCCTTAAAACCCAAAGTGGACTAAGCATTCCCAGCATCCCCAAACAACAAATAAGAAAAAGTGGCTGAAAATGATTGATTTATCATCTAAGTACTTACTTTACATGATAGACATCAGGACTCCAAAGAAACTATTATGAACCATCTTGATAAAAATCCATTTAAGTGTGCCTTTCTATACATGTATACAATAGACTGTGTGATTACAGCATATGGGGTAAATAGCATATGTTTTTAAAATTAGTATGCATGCCAAAACACGTTTACCTTAAAAATTGTAATAGCTTTGAGGCAGTTATTTTAGTTCATCAGGTAAATAGCACACATTTCCTAAATGCTGCACAAATGTATGTTATTATGCAGTATGTGTGTTATTATAAAATAGACTGCAGTGGCTTTGAAAAAGACAAACTATTTTGTTGTATCAATACTTCTAAAAATTCATGACATTATATTTTTACTTCCTTATGTTGGGAATAAAATAATAAAAAGTTAACCAAAGAAATTAACAAAGGCAGCTCTGAAACAATTAAATCCCCCACCCTTACTACTGCCCAAGCAATCATTAGGGGTTTCATTTTCCACTTTCACCATTTTAGAGCATTTTCAGGTGGGACAGAAGATCCTGCTCAGTGTAGTACGAAAGTCAGAAGGAGCTATAATTTTGCATATTACTGATGTCCTATTTCTTTTTGCTGGAGTAAAAGAATAGAATTTGCTTAGCCTTAACGTCAAAATTTCTTTTGCAAGTATTCCTTGCTATGGTATATATTCTTTCTTCTTACATTTGTATGCTGTTTGTGTTGTAAGTATCAGAACTATTGTGCTGGGTATGGGCCATGCAGAACTGAAATAGCATTTGAAGATGAAAATATGAAATGCACTAGGACAAACAGGAAAGGTTTCAGAAAAAAAATTAACAAAAGCAATGAAAGGATTTAAAAGAAATGGCTTATGAGGATGTCCTGGTTTCAGCTGGGATAGAGTTAATTGTCTTCCTAGTAGCTGGTACAGTGCTATGTTTTGAGTTCAGTATGAGAAGAATGTTGATAACACTGATGTTTTCAGTTGTTGCTCAGTAGTGTTTAGTCTCAAGTCAAGGATTTTTCAGCTTCTCATGCCCAGCCAGCGAGAAAGCTGGAGGGGCACAAGAAGTTGGCACAGGACACAGCCAGGGCAGCTGACCCAAAGTGGCCAACGGGGTATTCCATACCATGTGATGTCCCATCTAGTATAGGAACTGGGAAGTGGGGGCGGGGAATCGAGGCTCGGGGACTAGCTGGGTGTCGATTGGCAGGTGGTGAGTAATTGCACTGTGCATCACTTGCATATTCCAATCCTTTTATTATTACTGCTGTCATTTTATTAGTGGTATCATTATCATTATTAGTTTCTTCTTTTCTGTTCTATTAAACCGTTCTTATCTCAACCCACGAGTTTTACTTTTTTTCCCATTTTTCTCCCCCACTGGGTGGGGGGGAGTGAGTGAGTGGCTGCGTGGTGCTTAGTTGCTGTCTGGGGTTAACTCCAAAGGAGCTCATAATTCGCTATTGCACAAGTGTACCTTCCCCTTGTGTTTTTGTTTCTTCCTGTTATCTATGTATTGCACATTCTTGATGAAAACAAATGAAGATATCAGGGCTACACAGCCAAAATCTAATAGATCCTTCATGGACTGAAGAACATGCTGGACAAGATTAGCCCACAGGAGAACTCAGGTCCCTCAAGGACTTTGCTGATCATAGCTAGTGTAAAAGAAATGCAGATGTGCGTACCGAGACTGCTGACCATTCTCTTACAGTATGGTGAGGTCCAAAGATATGTAGGGGTCCAGTAAGAATCAGCACCTAGCTTCAAGACTGGAAGAAAAACAGGTATGCCATAAGTGAGAATTTCTAAGACTAACTTTTGTCTCTTCAGGAATGTGTTGCCTCTGGATGAACCAAGTGTGTATATTTGTAGTGCTATATTAATGCAGAATACACTAGTGTTTGAACTCCAGGCTGGTTTCCTGGTTAGACAAAGTGCATTCCAGACGCCTTTGGAAGGCCTTGAACAGAATAAACAAGAAGACAAAAAAAGAAAGATGCCAATTAGAACACAGGTGCGCAATCCACCATAAAGGGAACTTGGCACAAAGAACCTCAATTCGGCAGTTTATCTTGACCAATTAGACTGAGACAAGTTTCGCATGTTTTAGTTAGTATAACCAATTATGTCTTATGTTTATGCGCATGTACAGTGTTGATATAACCAATCATTAAGTGTAACTAGGCGCGTGGACAGCGCGTGAATAATGTGTGTAACCAATAGTAAAATAGCTAAACGCATGTACGGATGTAACCAATGTATAAAATGATGTCTGATGCTCTAGTAAAGGGTCTTCAACTATGATCATATTGATCTGTCATTGAGTCCACGATTATGCTCCTGCAATTGGCGCCTGAACAGGGACCCCCAAATTCTGCGCTATGTTTGGAGAACAAACGGCAGGATAAGAGGAAGATGGGAGGATCCCGACCGAAAGACCGGCTTCCCTGGCTGGTGTGCCCATAGAGGCAGATAAGACAGCGCTGTCGTTTTTTCGCCCGCCGAGGTGAGGACTCGCCCGTAAAGGAGGTGAGCGGTCAGGGGAGGAGATGGGGCCTATGCTTTCCAAAGAAGAAGAAGCGGTAGTTAAGCTCCTCCAACATATACTCTCAGAGAGAGGCAAAAAATATGATAAAGCTTGTTTAAAGCGGCTTCTACAATGGAGCAAGGACAGAAATCTTTTAATTAGTGTGGGTACAGCTTTTGAGCTTAGTACCTGGAAAGCTATCGGAACCTCCCTATGGGATGAAATTAGTGATGGGTCTAAAGAAGTTAAAGGTCTTGCAACTTTATGGAAATTGATTAAGACAACTCTGCAAGAAATGAAAGCAGATCGTAAAGCGGCTGTGTCTGCTTTTGCTGCTCTCTCTCCAACCGCAAGCGAAGGGGAAAAGAGGGGAGAAAAACATAATGCAGCAAGAGAGACTTTTTGGAGCTTGTCCGCCTGCTCCTGTGCCCTTGACTTCTGCTCCACTCCCTGGGACTGCCGATATTAATCACCCATCTGACAGTTCCCAAGCCTCCCTAACCGTACGCTTAAAGGAGACCCTACAGACTCAGGAAGCGAGTAAAAATCGACCTAGGAAAAAACAACCCCCAGATACCGCTGTTCAACATGAAAAAATTATACCTAGCATATACCCTCCGTTGCCTTCGTCTACACCCGGGTCGCCTCAAGAGCATGAAGAGGAGCCGGAGCTCACTTTGCATCAGTTGCAGTCAGTAATAGAAAAGCTGGCACAGTTGGAGGCTGCTGCGAAGCGAGAAAAACCACCAGCCGTATCCTTTGATGCACCCCCTCCTCCTCTTCCCCCCCCCTTCCTACTCCTCCTCCTTCAAACCCTTTTTTACCTCTGCCCCCTCCTTGTCCTGCACCTATACCTCTGCCTTCTCCACCTCCCAGGGAACCGATCCCCACATTTCCAGAAACAACGGACCCCCGGAATAGATGGCGGGGAATTATTCACGATGCCTTAATTGAGGGAGAAATCATAACAGCTCCCACAGCGTTTCTGGTTATTGCTGGGGCTGGGGGTGGACCTAATCAATGGGTTCCATTTGATTGGAAAATCATAAAAGAAGCAAAGGTTGCAATTGCTCAGTATGGTTTAAAATCTCCTTTTACGCAGGCAGTTTTGTCCCATATATTTTCTGGGTCAATATTAACTCCACATGACTCGCGAATGCTTGCTAAAACCTTGTTGTCGCCGTCACAATAGTTATATTTTTTCCATAGGTGGCAGGAACTCTGCGATGATGCAGAGGCAGAAAATAGGGGACGTCAACAAAATGATCCCTTATCTCAATGTACTGCTCAAATGCTGATGGGCTCTGGACCATTTTCAAATGCCGCTTGGCAAGCTCAATTTGATACTCAAGTTTTAATGCAATCACAGGAATTGGCATTTAAAGCTCTCCAAAGCATACCTGAGCAAGGAAAAGTTTCTCCTTCCTATGTTAATATTCGACAGGGAGAATCTGAACCGTTTGCTCAGTTTATAGACAGACTGCATACCACATTGGAATCTTACGCAGATCTTGATAGTAACATGAAGGTTAAGTTGCTTGATCAGTTGGCGTTTGAAAATGCAAATGCGAACACAAAGCGAGTATTGTGCACGTTACCTCGAGGTGTTACTGCTAGTGAGATGTTAGAAGCTTGCGACCGTATGGGTGAACAAGGGAAAGCCGCTCGTTTTGCTTCTCCATTTGCCGCAGCAGCGCTAACTCTGCTACAAACAAAAAGCGAGGAAAGGCCAGGAGAAAAGAAATGTTTTAATTGTGGAAAGCCAGGGCATTTTAAGGCTCAATGTAAAGTTTATGGTAAAGTCTCTGGTGAAACACCACGCGATCGATGTGGGAAAAGAGGCCACATGAATAAAGAATGTAAATCAAAGTATCATGTCAGCGGCAGAGTTTTGGGAAACTCCCAACTGAGCGCGAGATCCCCGCGCGCTACAACACAAATACAGGGTGTCTGGACAGCGTCCCCTCCGCCACAACAGGAGGTGCTGGAGTGGACGTGGCAACAGCAGTAGAAGTAACTTTGTTGGACACAAAGGTGCATTGCATTCCATCAAACATGAAAGTGACGTGCAGAAAACAGCCTCCACAATCAGTGAGATTGTAAAGTAGGTATGTTCATTCAGCGCTAGGCAGCACGGGGGGTAGTCCCACCAAAGTCGTGGGCGCCCGACTCAGCAGTTCACCTCAACTTTATACAGTCAGGTATTACATATTCACAATACGCCTATACATATGCATGACCTATCCCCGCTTCATATTAAAATTTGCTCCGAGAGGTCATTTCCATAGTCCCCTCCCAACTGCGCCTGCGCAGGGCCTCTTTATGGTGGTCGTCTGGTGGTCACAGAGATGAAGATAGATGACTCCTCTTCATCACCGCTAGTAACCTCTTTCCTTGCACAGGCTCAGTGATTTCTTGGTATTCACCCAAGCCGCAAGACCAGTCTTAGCTGGCTTTTGGGGCCTGCTCCTGCTTCTTATCAAGGACTGTCTCTGCCTCATTGGCTGTTTCTTGGGACCAGCTCTTCTTATCAAGGACTGTCTCTACCTCAGCTAATTTCAACAATGTAAGCACTAAACATCATCTTTCACCCCCCTTTATTATGTCTACTGAGATTCTTTTGACTCCCCTTGTCTCAGTCTCCCCTTTTCTAGAAAATAGTAAATTCTTTTACTATATTTAATCCTAGTACTTCTAATACATTGTTTCCCTATCTAGCATCCTCTCAAAGTATTTGTTGGTCTCGAGTTTTCGTCGTAACTGATTCTTTTTCCATTCACTGTAACAGTCTCCTGTACTCTTATAGCACAAAAGGCCATATCGAACCACTATGCAAAGGACCACAGACAAGAGAATGATGATTATTATAGTGACAAACAAATGCTTTAACCATGTCAAATTTGGCAACCAGGAGGTTAGTTTTTCTAATATGCCTGTCAAGCCCCAAGAAGTGTCATCTTGGGAAACTTCATGTAGTATTTTAGTCCTTTCCCATATCTCCTCAAGATCTGTTTCAATTCGTTGGTTTTGATTGATATAGGTACAGCAAGTTTGGTTTATAACTACACATAAGCCCCCTTCTTTTGCTAAAAGCATGTCCAACCCTATTCTATTTTGGAGTACTACTTTACTCAGGGATTGTATTTCCAGTTGCAGCCCTCGAATTGCATCAATTGTAGCACTTTCTATAATCTCTAATGTAGCAGATATATTCACGATAGCTTTCTCCAACTCGCTTACCCCTAAAGAGGGGATTAACCATCGGACAAAACTATGGTACCCAGTACCTCGAATAACTAGTGGGTTTTCAGCCCGTTTTACACGGAGCCAAGGTGTTCTCAAAAACCCTCGGGGAGGTGAAGCTCCCTCGAATATACTGGTCTGAGGTGCAAGGTACCCTCGAACACAGTGTCCCTTCCAGTTCTGGGGTAAACTCTTTCTGGCCCTGCCATCCCCACAGAGCCACCAGTATCCGGGCCCTATGTTGCATCTTGGACCGAGATGCGTCTCCCTTCTGTCTTGTTCTTGCCCCTTCTTTCCTGGCCCCCCCTTTGGTTTCCGGATATAATAGAAACTGATACTTAAGTTCAGTCCAAGGCGTTCTAATTTTCCTTTATCAAAAGTTCCCAGATTTTCCGCAAGGCTACAATTATCCATGTCTCCCCAAATATTATCAGTAATATTTAAGCAACGGCCAGCAATTAAGATCTCTTTAGGGTTGGGCACTTCCAGATCAAAGCTGGGTCCCCGCTGGGTATTTCCCTTTCCATGAGGGCATGATCCATTCCTGTCTGGCCCGTCTTTAATAAGAGATGTCCAATTTGTGGTCGGGATTCCTAAAAAGGGGAGTTCCATGTTCCCCCGAGGAAGGGGATTACATACCCAACAATCTGATAAATTTAGTACTTTCGAGATACTTTCTGTCATATTTAAATAAGTATTTCGATCCCAAGCCTGCCCCTTGGACAAGGTCCAACTCAGGAGCATAACAATCAATGTCTCACAAATTTGAGCTTCAAAGGTCCTTTTTCTTGTGAAGTCCATTGTCCTTTAGGTGCCTTCTTCACCCTAGTGTGATGGATCCAGGCGCTCTGTTCCTTGATCTTAATCGTGGTGAAGGAGGTAAGTAATACTTGAAATGGTCCTTCCCACTGCGGCTCCAGAGTTTTTTCTGTAAGAGACTTTATATACACACAATCTCCTGGTTGTATATTATGCACAGGCCCATCCAAACCTCTCCCTCGAGTCCCTACCACATGCTTCCTGATTTTATTAAGTTGCTTACCTAATGCTACCATGTAAGAAGTCATAATTTCATCCCCCGCTTGTACAGACACCCCTCTCTGTATCCCATAGGGTTGTCCATACAGAATTTCAAAGGGGCTCAGTCCTTATTTCGCCCTTGGTCTTGTTCGTATACGCAGAAGGGCTAAAGGGAAAGACTGAGGCCATGTCAAATTCGCTTCTTGTCCTAATTTCACAATTTGCTGTTTGATTAAGTGGTTCATTTTTTCCACTTGACCACTCGACTGGGGGTGATATGGAGTATGAAGCTGCCAATCTGTACCCAAGTGGCGGCTAATTTGTTGTACTATTCTTGAGACAAAATGTGGTCCTCTGTCAGAGGATATGGTTGCTGGAACCCCAAAACATGGTATTATCTCTTGTACCAGTATTTTAGTTACCTCCCGAGCTTTAGCCGTTCTTGTTGGGAATGCTTCTGGCCAACCTGAAAAGGTATCAGTTAATACCAATAAATATCGATACCCCCCTTTTCTTGGAAGTTCTGTAAAATCAATTTGCCATTGTTGTCCAGGCCCATTGCCTTTTCCAATCTGGCCCATTTCCGGCTTGGGGGTATTCTTAGGATTAGCCTGGAGGCAAAGATCACACTGCTGTGTCACCTGTCTCACCGTGGTGTACAAATTTCTAGCCACAATTTCTCTTATCAAATGATTATACAGAGCTTCTGTTCCCCAATGTCTTTTCCTATGTTCCTCCCGTAACAAATGCCATAATAAGCAAGAGGGAACGATTAGCTTTCCCTGCGGGGTATGAGCCCACCCCTCTTCATTATATGACCCTTCTAAATCTGTAATGAGCTTTTGGTCTTCCTTAGTGTATTCTGGCTTACCTTCTAGGGAAATCTGCCTATCGGGAATTAAGGCCCCTTCTGCTTTTACCTTTGTTTTGGCCACTTGTTTTGCCTCTCTGTCCGCCAGCTCATTCCCTTTTTCCAAATCTGAGCTCACTTTCTGGTGTGCCTTAATATGCATAATTGCTGCTTTCTTAGGGAGCTGGACAGCTTCCAGTAACTTCAGAATTTCTTCTGCGTGTTTGATATTTTTCCCTTGAGAACTCAATAGTCCTCTCTCCTTCCAAATTGCTCCATGTGCGTGTACAACTCCAAAGGCATATTTTGAGTCTGTATAAATGTTCACAACTTTGCCCTGGGCCAATTCCAGGGCATGGGTTAGAGCAATTATTTCTGCCTTCTGTGCGGAGGTGTTCATGGGCAAAGCCCCTGATTCTATTACCTCTTGGCTGGTGGTGACGGCGTATCCCGCATGTCGATTACCATTTAGGATGTAACTGCTTCCGTCTGTGAACCAAGTTTCCCCGTTTTCCATGGGGCTGTCTTTCAGGTCTGGGCGACTGGCGTATGTTGCTTCGATGGTTTCCAAACAGTCATGATGTACCGGTTCTCCTGTGTTCCCGCTGAGAAAAGAAGCTGGGTTGACAATGTTAGTGACTACAATCTCCACATCATCCTGCTCTACCAATATAGCTTGATATCTCAGGAATCTTTGTGGAGAGAGCCAGTGTCCACCTTTTGCTTCCAGTACTGCTGATACTGTGTGAGACACCAGAACAGTCGTTTTCTGGCCCAGAGTAAACTTTCGGGCTTCCTGTATATTCAGTATCATGGCCGCAACCGCCCGCAGGCATCCAGGCCAACCTTTTGCAGTCGTGTCTAACTGCTTAGAGAGGTAGGCAACTGCCCGTCGATATGGGCCCAGGTTTTGTGCTAATATTCCCAGGGCAATGCCCTGCTTCTCATGGGAGTAAAGAAGAAACGGCTTACTCACATCTGGGAGTCCTAAGGCCGGGGCCGACATCAAAGCCTTTTCCAGTAGCTCAAAGGCTCGTTCGGTCTCCTTGTTCCACTCAAGGTGTTTCTGCTCAGTGGCTGTCAACGCATACAGGGGTTTAACAAGCAATCCATAATTATAGATCCACAATCGGCACCACCCTGTCATTCCCAGAAAAGTCCATAACTCTTTTACTGTCTGAGGTCTCCGAGTTTGACATATTGCCTCTTTACGGGCCTGTCCCAAAGTTCTTTGTCCCGCACTAATTTCATAGCCCAAATAATTCACTTTGCGTTGCATTACCTGTGCCTTTTTCTTGGATACCCGGTACCCCTGGAGTCCCAGGAAATTCAACAGACTCACCGTCCATGTCATACAACCTTCCTCTGTCTTGGTGGCGATCAGGATATCATTCACGTACTGCAACAGCTTCCCCTCCTCAGACAGGGCTTCCCAGGGCTCTAAGTCTTTCGCAAGCTGATTGCCAAAAATGGTAGGACTATTCTTAAATCCTTGTGGCAACACCATCCAAGTGAGCTGGGTCTTTCGACCACTCTTGGGGTTTTCCCATTCAAATGCAAATAATTTTTGGCTGGCTTCATGGAGAGGGAGGCAAAAGAAAGCATCCTTCATATCTAAAACAGTAAACCAAGTCAATTCAGGTGTTAATACGGTCAACAGGGTATATGGGTTCGCCACTACCGGGTAAAGATCTTCAGTTATCTTATTCACTGCCCGTAAGTCTTGGACCACCCGATATGACCCATCGGGCTTCCGAACAGGTAATATAGGGGTATTGAATTCAGACTCACACTCTTTTAATAATCCCAACTGCAAAAATTTTTCTATCACTGGCCAGATTCCTTCTCTGTCTTCCTTCTTTAGGGGATATTGTTTAATTCTTACCAGCTTTTGGCCTTCCTTGATCCTAACTTCAACAGGTGGAGCACTTTTCGCTCTTCCAGGTGCATCAGTAGCCCATACCCCTGGGTACACTTGGTTTAAGATGTCCTCGTTAATGTTTCCTTCTAGGGGGAGACTGGTTAAGGTTAGGCTCAATATTTGAATATATTGCTGATCTTTTACCTCCAGAGTAATTTCTCCCTTTTTGAATACAATTTTTCCTCCCAATTGTTCCAACAAGTCCCTTCCCAGAAGTGCCTTTGGGGAGTTGGGCATATATAAAAATTTATGAATGCCCCACTGTTTCCCTAATTTATATTCTAAAGGTTTACAAAGATATGCCTTTTCGCTTTGGCCAGTCGCTCCTTTCACCATGACATAATCATTTCCCAGGGGCATCAAAGCCTGATTCAGAACCGAGTATGTTGCTCCTGTATCTACCAAAAATTCTACCTCTTGTTGTGTTTTCCCTAGCTTAATTATAACCAGTGGATCCGCTAGGGTAGATTCCCCAGGTTCCCGTCAATCTCCCTTCACATGGGCTACTGTTTTTCCTGTTTGAGCCCTCTCATCCTCCTTGTTCCTTGGACATTCCCTTTTCCAATGACCGAATTTCTTACACAAAGCACATTGATCCTTGCCCAGTTGGGGCAAGTCTCGTCTAGGCCCTCTTCCTCTTTCTTCCTGAATAACAGCCATTAATTTCCTTTGCCCTTGCCTATATCCTTCTTCTCTGTTACTAAATACCCTCCATGCTTCATCCAACAATATTTCTAAATTCCTACCCTCTGTAGGGCATAATTTCTGAAGTTTGCACCTTATATCCCCTGTAGACTGACCCCAAAACAGGGAGACTAATTGTTGTATTCCTACCTCTGACCCAGGATCCAGCGGTGTGCTGCGGCGCATCACATCCCTCAGTCGATCCAGGAATTTGGATGGAGACTCGGAAGGACTCTGTTTAACTGCATATAAAGCTGACCATTTTATAGTTTTGGGGATTGCTCTCTCCATTCCTTTTGTAATCCACTCCTGATACCCCTGCAATCTTTCCATATGTGCAGATCTATTAACATCCCACTTTGGGTCTTGGAGAGGGAAATATTCCTTAATGTCCCCTCCTGTAATCTTATAATGATCTTCAGCAAGGTTCCCTGCTGTTTTTAAAATCAGCTGTTTCTCTGTCTCAGTCATATATTCCAATAATAACTGTATATCCTTCCAATCAGGGTTATGCTGTTTCACAATAAATTGGAAATGCTTAGCTACAGTTATCGGATCTCTCCTATAATCTTTTGCAACCTTTTTCCATTCCCCTAGGTCAGCAGTAGAAAAGGGTACTTTGATTAGCATCGTCCCACCATCTGGCCCCACCGCCTCTCGGAGAGCTACTTGTAAAGCTGTTGAGGTAAATTTCTTCCTAGTACGGGAAGATACAGGACTGCTCAGGGTGGTTCGGAGTTCTATCCGAGTCTGCATCCTGTTCCTGTGGTCGAGGGGGAGGCTTAAACAAATCAGTTAGATCTTGTTCTGGTACCTGATGAATTTTACTTGTCTTTGTACATCTTTGTCCAATACTACATGCCGAACAACACCGCCTCAGTTTACCTCTAAGCTCCTTGTTGTTCTCTCGCTCAAGTGCAAGCACCATGGGGTCCTGTGGGGGTACCATTCCACAGTCCCTTTGCCACTCCGGATGGTTTCGGAGGGTGAAAAACATGTCTGCATACGAAACCTCATCCCATTTTCCTTCTCTCCTTAGAAACAGCATTAGTTGTAATAGAGTATTATAATCTAGTGACCCATTAAGTGGCCACTTAGCATCACTTTCTAACTTATACAACGGCCACCATTGATTGCAGTATTTAATAAGGTTCTTTTTACTTTCCGTACCTCCGGTCCCAACAGTATCTTTCCAGTGGGCAATTACACAACCCAGAGGACTTTTCCTCAATATTCCTCCCTGATTGTTTCCCATTTTATAACTCCTCCTAATGATTCTTAAGTTTGATCTTGGCTTCTCCTTTTAATAAGCTTCCATGCAAATTGTTTCTTACACTTCTTTATAGTCTTCCCCAGTTTTCCTCCCACACATCCCAAATTCCTGGAATTAAATTTTCCTTTACACACCAATCTCAGTATTTTGGATTCTTAGTGAGCTCTTTCCCAATCATAAAAGTGTGGAATTTGGAGAAAACACTCAAGGCAGTCTGGTTTCCATCTGCTAGATGTACAGTACCAGCTTCTCCCACAAGATTTACACTTCAACAAAACCCAAGCCGGATGCTAATTATTATATAGTCCAGTTGCAAGCCCACATACAAAGCAGGGAATCACCCCTATTAATACATAAAGACATTCACACATTAACAAACATACATACACCTATAAATTTCAACATATTTCCACACACCCACACAAAATCTTTAACAGAAATTTCCAAACATTCACATCATACAATCATCACTCCAGTTGACAACCTTCAGCAGCTGCAAAAATAAACCAAGCGCAATTGCGAGGGGGTGCGCTTACCCTTCTCCTGCCTCTTATATACCAGTCATCGACAGGTCCGTCCTGGCTCCCGATACTGGGATGCAGCAGTCACCCTGGATTTGCTCGATCTACCCCCAGGATCGCTAGCGGCCGCTCTATCAGTCAGCAAATCCCCCCTTGTTACCATACAGGGTACCCTCCTCCCATACGGGGACTACGCTGCACACCAGACATCTCTGTGCGATTTACCAGCTGCCCCGGCCCGTACGATTTACAGGCTCCCTCTGTGACACATACCGTTTGGTCCGCGGCTTCAGGAGGTTGTTGTCTGCTCCCGCAGTGAGCGGCTGGCAGCGGAGGCTCCTCCGAGGAAAGTGCTCGGGGCGCGCCTAGGGGCGTCCGCTCCACAGTCGGTCCGGCAGCCGAGCAGAGAGTCTCCTGCCTGGCTCGCCAAACTGACGTGCGGAAAACAGACTCCACAATCAGTGAGATTGTAAAGTAGGTATGTTCATTCAGCGCTGGGCAGCACGGGGGGTAATCCCACCAAAGTCGTGCGCGCCTGACTCGGCAGTTCACCTCAAGTTTATACAGTCAGGTATTACATATTCACAATACGCCTATACATATGCATGACCTATCCCCGCTTCATATTAAAATTAGCTCCAAGAGGTCATTTCCATAGTCTCCTCTCAACTGCGCCTGCGCAGGGCCTCTTTATGGTGGTCGTCTGGTGGTCGCAGAGATGAAGATAGATGACTCCTCTTCATCACCGCTAGTAACCTCTTTTCTTGCGCAGGCTCAGTGATTTCTTGGTATTCACCCAAGCTGCAAGACCAGTCTTAGCTGGCTCTTGGGGCCTGCTCCTGCTTCTTATCAAGGACTGTCTTTACCTCATTGGCTGGTTCTTGGGACCAGCTCTTCTTATCAAGGACTGTCTCTACCTCAGCTAATTTCAACAATGTAAGCACTAAACATCATCTTTCACCCCCCTTTATTATGTCTACTGAGATTCTTTTGACTCCCCTTGTCTCAAAAGGACCTCTTCGTCATGTATTATGTGCGATATTGTTGGGGCGATCGTCAACATCTTGACAGGGGATTTTTGTCTTACCAGGAGTAATTGATGCTGATTACACTGGTGTGATCATGATCATGGTCCAAACAATAACGCCACCCATGAATATTGCGAAAGGTGCACGCATAGTGCAGTTAGTTCTGTTTGAATCCCGAGTACCAAAATCTGGCGAACTTTTGTGAGGAGATGCAGGTTTTGGATCCTCTAGTTCACCTGCAGTGCTATTGGCCTTAAATATTCAAAAGTCAAAACCAGAGGAGACAGTGAGAATTATGGGACCAAAAAACGAAACCATTATTTTAAAAAAGATCATTGATATGGGAGCAGATGTTACCATAATTCCCAGAAGTGAATGGCAGCTAATACACACCACTGAAGGGATTTATGGAATTGGTTGGATGCAATCCACTAGTGTGAGCAAAGAGCATTTAAATTTCTGTTTTGCTGATGGCTCTGAGGTGAAAACATGACCATACGTTTTGAACATTCCCATCGCATTGATTGGGCGGGATATCTTGAGTCAACTGGGTGCGAGGCTGACAACTCAGGGTTTTTAATCGCGGCCATTGAAGGACAGCCAATCCTAAAACTGAGATGGAAAACTGAAACACAGGTATGAGTTGATCAATGGTCGCTCAATGCAGAAAAGCTGTCCAAGATTCAAGAGTTAGTACAAGAGCAGCTAGAGGCAGGACATATAGTTCCCTCTACTAGCCCATGGAATACCCCAATATTTACCATCCTAAAGAAAAATGGGAAATGGTGTTTGTTGCATGATCTACGTGCGATCTATGCAGTAATGCATGATATGGGAGCCTTACAACCTGGATTGCCCTCCCCGGTAATGATTCCAGTAGATTGGAACATTTTGATTATTGATCTGAAAGATTGTTTTTTTACTATACCGTTACATCCTGAAGATCAAGAGAAGTTTGCTTTTTACAGTATTATCAAAAGGGCACATCAGGTAATTAAAGGACTGTTAGCTAAACAAAAAACAGGGGAAATAGGTCTCTCCCCACAAGAAAGAAATTGGAAAGTTTTATATGTACTCAATTTTTTGCTGTTGGCAGGCAACGCCAATAACCCTCCCATAGTAATTCATAACAATGCCTTGAGCAATGATTTATCAACAGTAAAAACAACAGGAATTAAAGTAATGTATAAGGATTTGAACACGGGACAGTGGATGGGCCCAGCAGAAGTACAAGTAACCGGTAGAGTATATATGCGTGTCATTACAGATTCTGGACCAAAGTGGGTACCGGCTCGCTGGGTAAAACCGTGGAAATCTTCTGCCACTGTGAATGGGAGGAACACCACAACAGATGACCCAGGGGATAAGGGAGACAACGAGAACTAGTGGTCAACTTTGTCCCATTTGTCATCGCTGCAGTTTGTCAAGAGCTTTAACGCAATTAAGAAAGCTGTCATTTTGGCTTAGAGCATTTAGCTGCGGGATGGGGACTTAGGAGTTGGTTTGTATCTTTGTTAAAAATTGGGGTTTCTTTTATTCTTGTGTATTTTATTAGGTATAATGTTGGTTTTACTGTGTTTAATTAATTGTGTTCATAGATCTTTGCAAAGGGCAATACAGCAGGTGTTAATTGACGAAAAACAAAAAGGGGGAGTAGGGAATCTCTCTCCACAAGAAAAGTTAGCTAAAGCCAAAATTATGTTTTAAATTTTCTAAATTGTTGGTCTGATGCAGGTGGTCCACCGATATTTAGACACTTTTTATCCACATATCAGGAACGGCCGGAAATTAGGGATACAGGCCCACGATGGACTCCCGCTCAATTTGTATGACCATCATCATCTGGAACATCCTAGATGGTGCGACAATATGAATACCACCTCAACCAAAAACTAATGTGTAGGTCACCTTGGCCAACATAACAGGTCAAGATTCTCTGTGCATTGCAACCGCATCATGAAGCCCATGAACCAATAGACAGGAAGGCTATGACTCGTGCAGCGCGCCTGGCCAGCGAGCGCATGCGTCATAGGCTCCCCATGTTGCAACCGAGGTGGATTTTGGCACCCGCTGGCCATGTGTGCTGAAATCTGTTCCTCTGCAAATGTATAAATACCGGGATTTTCCAAAGAGCATCGGGCTGGTGTACGGCAAGGCCATTGTTGCCTCTGTGGGGATGCCCACGTAAAGCTGGCACCTACCGATTGCTGGGCTGAGTTTGCAGAGCAAGACGGCACAAGAATGTACAGATGGTCCATCTTCCTCACAGTCCTCGGATGGACGTAGTCATGGATACCGCCGCAAGCCAAAGAAAACATCTGGATGACCCTGGCTGACGTGACCGGACAAGATTGCTTATGCCTCAGTACAGCAACACCAAGCAATCCCTTTTTCACAGGTTTAATAGGGGGTTCCACTGGCATCAACAAAGTTTAAGAACTTATTGATGGAGACCCCTGTGCAGCAGGTCATGGACTCAATGGATGGGAATGCCTGGTTTCCACGGATCGGGCATTCACCCTCATTGCCACCCCAGGAATCACAGATTCTGGGGTCCCTGAATACCGATTGGTGTAGGATTATCTGATTTACTGTTAGATATAGATAGTATTAGACACACAACCTTACAAAATAGAGCTGCTCTTAAATCATTAGTTAAGATAGTTTTGATTTATCTTGTAGTGGGTTTTTTTGTATTTTAATCTGTGTGCCTTGTATGTTGCAATGTGTTTAAAAATTAATTGATAGATCAAGTAAGGCTGTGTTAATTGACGGAAAACAAAAAGGGGGAATTGTGGACACATATTTAGCTAATGGTCACAAGAGCATTCCAGATGCCTTTAGAAGGCCTTGAACAGAATAAACAAGAAGACAAAAAAAGAAAGATGCCAATTAGAAGAACACAGGTGTGCATTCCACGATAAAGGGAACTTGGCACAAAGAACCTCAATTCGGCAGTTTATCTTGACCAATTAGACTGAGACAAGTTTCGCATGTTTTAGTTAGTATAACCAATTATGTTTTATGTTTATTCGCGTGTACAGTGTTGATATAACCAATCATTAAGTGTAACTAGGCGCGTGGACATGTCGTGGTTTAACCCCAGTCAGCAACTAAGCACCACGCAGCCGCTCACTCACTCCCCCCCCACACCCAGTGGGATGGGGGAGAAAATCGGGAAAAAAAGTAAAACTCCTGGGTTGAGATAAGAACGATTTAATAGAACAGAAAAGAAGAAACTAATAATGATAATGATAACACTAATAAAATGACAACAGTAGTAATAAAAGGATTGGAATGTACAAATGATGCACAGGGCAATTGCTCACCACCCGCCGATCGACACCCAGCTAGTCCCCGAGCCGCGATTCCCCACCCCCACTTCCCAGTTCCTATACTAGATGGGATGTCACATGGTATGGAATACCCTGTTGGCCACTTTGGGTCAGCTGCCCTGGTTGTGTCCTGTGCCAACTTCTTGTGCCCCTCCAGCTTTCTCGCTGGCTGGGCATGAGAAGCTGAAAAATCCTTGACTTGAGACTAAACACTACTTAGCAACAACTGGAAACATCAGTGTTATCAACATTCTTCACATACTGAACTCAAAACATAGCACTGTACCAGCTACTAGGAAGACAGTTAACTCTATCCCAGCTGAAACCAGGACAGGACAGCACGTGAATAACGTGCGTAACCAATAGTAAAATAGCTAAACGCATGTACGGATGTAACCAATGTATAAAATGATGTCTGATGCTCTAGTAAAGGGTCTTCAACTATGATCATATTGATCTGTCGTTGAGTCCATGATTATGCTTCCGCACATAATCAAAACATTGGTTAATTAAATTCATCCTGATATATTTTGATTTGCAGCCCTGTGAAAAGAATTAAAAAATCATGAATTAATCACAAAACATGTAAGGCTGGCTGAATCACACCATGACACTGGAATTGCTCCTCAGTTTCAATGCTGGTCACTGAAAATTTATTCTTCTTTTTGAAGAAAAGGTTAGATTTTCAGATAATCTTAGAAATCCAATAGTGTGTCTTTTTAAAAAAATGTAATCAAAAATAATAATAGTGAAAGGCTTAGAATACTGGATTTCCTTCTATTATCGCAGGATATTTGAGCAGTATGTTGTCAATAATGCAGATAATTTTAATATTAAATCATCAAATGACAAACAAAACAGCAAACTTTAAAATCAAGGATCGTGAGCATTACTCTTCTGAAAAGTTGAGATCATTAGAAAACCATTTATTGTGTAAATCCTCTTCAAGAGGATTAATTACCCTATTTTACTTAAATATCACTCAACCATTATTTTCATGTTATAACTCCTAAAAATTAAATTAAGAACATGAAAAATATTAAGATCAGCAGGTAGTATTAAAAGCAGCTTTAAATTAATTCTTTTTTCCTGGCTGCTTTAATATAGGTAAGAAAACTGTTTCAAAAAAATTTCACTCTTTTTAAAGTCAATCTGTAGGAATCTTCCTTTTATGTTGAACACCTGCATTCTTCACAATGAAAATGCCCCCCAAAACACCAGAATTAAGTTACAGAAAAGGATAAAATAAGTTATTCCTTTAAAGAAAGAAAAAAAATAAAGTTAACATACCATTTGACTGACCTGGGAAGGTATCAGAAGTACACAAGAAAAAGCCTCCTATCAAATAAATTACTTTTGAGGTTCAAAAAATAAATAGAAGAAACAATAGAAGATTACACTCTAAAATAAAATTAATTTATTATACTTATTTAGGATATAATCTTGAAATATTTACCCATATGTTTACCATAACATTTTGAAAATACTTCCAGACCTTGGTATATATATAAAGCAGAGTAAGCACACATGTCTTTGAATGATTAGTTGCTCTGTTATAGAAGCAGGGATGAATGAGCCAAGTATAAACTCTGATTTTATTTCTTTATTTTAGCTGCTGCTAAAGACAAAATTAGAAGACTTTATAGAGTACTATGTGTTTTAAAAAATACATGCTAAATTTGGCAGATCAATGAGAATTTCAAAAAAGATGAGATTATCGCTGACATTCTGGTATCATTCCCTGCAGTCTTGCTTTCTGCAAAAAACAGACATACCTGGAGAAAATCAAGAAGGTAGAAGAAAACATCTAAGAATAAGTCATTCTGCTGAAGCTCAGTTGCGGTATGGATTCATTCATAAGAATCACCATCAGACTTACTAGAAAGACTGTTTTCTTCCATTTGTATAATATAACTCATCGGGGGGGGAGAAAAAAAAAAAAACCTCCAAAAAAACCCCAACCTACTGTGGCTTTAAGTCATCGCAGCACTACTCCCTGTGTTACAATGATATTGCTCCATTGCTGTCAAAGTTACAACACTGTAAAGCTAAGGGAATACAAAGATGAATCAGGTTATTTTTCTGTAATATATATAAAGTACCTGATATCTAAGTCATACAATTCTCAGTTTCTCTTCTGTACTAGTAATTAGGTTTAAGAAGCATGAAAGAAATTACAGAATATAAATGAAGTCTCCAATCTGAGCTTTCTCTATCCTTTTTGTGGGAGACGGTTTATGGGAGCTTTTCATCTTCACTATGAACATCAACTAATGTTTACTTCTTAGACTTGGGTTTTTCCCTCCTCCATATGGTTCCAATTCATTGAAGATAATGCTTTATTTCCAGAAGTCTTTAGATACTCAATCCTTACTTTTACAAAGCAAGGCCATTCTATATTGTCTTCCTGATCTTGTATCAACAGTGCAATGCTAACCCCTCTGTAAGACTTTTAGTAGCATAGAGATTTTGAAACAGTAGCAAATAAATCCAACCAAAACATGCTTGCTTTTGTTTGTTGAGTGTCCATATTCCCTTTATTAAAGACACCTTGTTTTGGGTGGTGGGGTTTTGGTAATGGGGGAGGGGGCTACAGGGATGGCTCCTGTGAGAAGCTGCTAGAAATCTTCCTGGCTCCACATCGAACCCTCCTCTGGCCAAGGCCGACCCAATCAGTGACAGTGGTAGCACCTCCAGGAGAACAGATTTAAGAAGGGGAAACCTGCAGCGGAGTGGGGAGTGGAATGTCAGAGGAACCCCTGTGCACATACCGAGGTCAGTGAAGAAGGGGGGGGGAGGGGTGCTGGAGGAGGGGATGCCCTTACAGCCCGTGGTGAGACGGCAGGCTGTCCCCCCCCAGCCCATGGAGGTGAATGGTAGAGCAGATGCCCACCTGCAGCCTGTGGAGGAGCCCATGCTGGAGCAGGTGGCTGCCCTCGAAGATGGCCGTGACTCCATGGGAAAGCCCATGCTGGAGCAGCCTGTGACTGAAGATCTGCAGCCCGTGGAAAGGACCCATGTTGGAGAAGTTCATGGAGAACTATCTCCTGTGGGAGGGACCCCATGCTGGAGCAGGGGACGAGTGAGGAGTCCTCCCCCTGAGATGAAAAGAGCAGCAGAGACAACATGTGATGAACTGGCCCCAACCCCCATTCCCCATCCCCATGCACCGCCGGGGGGAGGAGGTGGAGAAAATTGGGAGTGGAGTTGAGCCAGGAAGGAGGGAGGGGTGGGGGAAGGTGTTTTAAGATTTCGTTTTACTTCTCAGTATCCTTGTTTTGATTTGATTGGTAGTAAATTAAATTGATTTTGTTTCTTCCCCAAGATGAGTCTGTCTTTTGCCCATGACCATAAGTGGTGAGTGATCCCTCCCTGTCCTTGTCTTGACCCACGAGCATTTCTTTATATTTTCTCCTCCTCATCCCACCGGGGCTGGGAGAGAAGAGTGAGCGAGCGGCTTCATGGTGCTTTGTTGCTGGCTAGGCTTAAACCATGACAGATTTCCAACACAAACTAAAAAATAAAAAAAATAACTGTGGCTCTTTAATTTAAAAAAGCACCAGATACAAATGTCTCCACCATTTGAGTATGCCTAAATGAGACTTGTATTCCAATATTTTCAAAAGCCTGCTTTATTTATGATGAGCCAAATCTAAAATCCAAACTTCTCCCAGAATTTAGATGCTCAGGATTGGAATTTGAATTTTCTGTGCTGCATCTTCTCATCCATCAAAGCATTGCACCTGAATCTCTATTACCTAAGTTTAAGAAAAAGAAAAAAACAGCACTTTTTGTTCTTTCCTTGTTCCCTACAGCCCACAGTTTCAGAAAGCAGAAGCTGGCTCTGCAGGTATAGAAGCTCAGTTCAGTACAACCTCACACAGGTTTTCCACTTCAAACTGTAAAACCAGCTACTATTTATTTTTAAAATGCTGTAGTGAAATTCATTCACTGAGAAAAATCAGACACATATACCAGTTAAATACATTCTAAAAATGAGGAGCTGTAAAAATCCCAGAGGTACAGAGTATTCCTAAATTTAAGTATGGCTTTCCCTACATGGAAAAAAGAAAAATTTAAATGCCTGATTAGCTGGCACTGATCTATCTTCAGTACAACTTCAAGTACAGGTTTCATTCTTCTTATAGTCTTACATTCATTGCTGAATTGGGACCTGACTAACATGAGTTACTCGAATTGTGATTCAGGTCTTGGCGATGTCATTGTGTTGAGGATTTCTTGACTGGGTGAAGGCATGTGAGCAATCCAGCCGTTAGGTGGGAACGAAGCATAAGTTTACAAAGTGCTGGAGCAGACAAGGACGCTGTGTCCTTGTACGCTGGGAAAAAGGAAGATAAGAAGAGCCTGACAAACAACACCTGGATGCTGAAGAATGAGATAAGTAACTGCTGGACACCTCGTGAAGAAGCTTGCACAGCCAATAGAGGATAAGATAGTGTCGCGTGAAACGGGGTATTGTACCAATTAGAGTATTGTATA
Source organism: Haliaeetus albicilla (assembly GCF_947461875.1). NCBI lineage: Eukaryota > Metazoa > Chordata > Aves > Accipitriformes > Accipitridae > Haliaeetus > Haliaeetus albicilla. Next base: position 26,170,596 of record NC_091515.1, on the reverse strand, counting down.
AGGCACGTGCACAAGCACATAAGATATATAACTGTGTCAAACGTTGTAGTAAATGAACTTCACTTGATCACATTGGGCTGTGTGTGATGTCCCCTGTGGATCCTCCGCAACATTTGGCGCCCGAACAGGGACCCTCAGATCAGCACTTTATCGTCTCTATGAGAATTTCTGGTGCAGCTGAACCGACGAGGGAGCGGAGGAGCCGGCTGAGAGTGTTCCTGCTGCCCCGGCAGGACGGCATGAGCTTCAGCTAAGCTGGGAAGCACGGCATGAGCTTCGGCTGAGCTGGGACGCGCGTAAGTTTGAATCTCACCCTGAGCTGGGAAAACGAGGAGACGCGTGAAAGCTTGAATCTCGCCCTGATCAGGTGAGCAGTCGGAGAAGGAGATGGGGTTGGACAAAGAGCAGGAAGCAGTCCTAAAGCTCCTTCGTTATTTTCTCTCTGAGAAGACTGAAATTCGATAATTCTGTGTTAAAGGGGTTACTTTTATGGGCCTGGAAGAAAGAACTTATCCCGAGTGTAAATGTCGCGTTTGAAGAAGCGACCTGGGATAATATAGGCAAGGCGCTGTGGGACGCTACTAGCTGCAGGGGGGGTAAGGTAAAGGAGATGAAAAAATATGCAGAGCACTGGAAGGTAATTCGAGACATGCTGGAGACAATGAGGGTGGACCGGCAGGCAGCCGCCGCTCGCGGCGGTGACCCCCTCTGCTGCCTCCACGGCTGCCGCGTCAGCCTACCCCGCTGGAGTTGGGGGGACATTCTCTACACAACTATCTCCACCCCCCCTAACATCCATCTCCGTTAACGCTGAGATGCCTGCTGTCCTGGATTCAGCTGGGATATAGTTAACTGTCTTCCTAGTAGCTGGTACAGTGCTATGTTTTGAGTTCAGTATGTGAAGAATGTTGATAACACTGATGTTTTCAGTTGTTGCTCAGTAGTGTTTAGACTATAGTCAAGGATTTTTCAGCTTCTCATGCCCAGCCAGCGAGAAAGCTGGAGGGGCACAAGAAGTTGGCACAGGACACAACCAGGGCAGCTGACCCAAAGTGGCCAACAGGGTATTCCATACCATGTGACGTCCCATCTAGTATAGGAACTGGGAAGTGGGGGTGGGGAATCGCGGCTCGGGGACTAGCTGGGTGTCGATCGGCGGGTGGTGAGCAATTGCCCTGTGCATCATTTGTACATTCCAATCCTTTTATTACTACTGTTGTCATTTTATTAGTGTTATCATTATCATTATTAGTTTCTTCTTTTCTGTTCTATTAAACCATTCTTATCTCAACCCACGAGTTTTACTTCTTTTCCTGATTTTCTTCCCCATCCCACTGGATGGGGGGGGAGTGAGTGAGTGGCTGCGTGGTGCTTAGTTGCTGGCTGGGGTTAAACCACGACAGTCCATTTTGGCGCCCAACGTGGGGCTCGAAGGGTTGAGATAACGACAGACCTGACCAGAGCTTGTTAAAACAAATTTGTTCTAAGCATTCATTATGTTGATTTATGTATTCTTAGAGTTGTTGCTCTGGTTTTTAAGGCTCTGTTATGTATCACCTCGCTTGCTGTATGTAGTTCCTCTTCTACTGCTTATCATCCGTGGGAGGTGGATTAAGGTTTTCGCATTGATGTATGGTATAACTCTGGTTTATGGTATGATAAAGTCATCGGCTGTGGGATTAATCCGGTATTTGCACTTAGCATTGTCACCTTTATACTGCGGGAGCCATCTGTGGGAAACTATTAATTATTATACCATTTACCTTTCCTCCATGGAAAACCAGTCTGTGGGTGGGGTACCTTTCTTCCCCTCTCCTTTCTCCTTCGGTCCAGTTACAATGGTGTTTGAGAATTTTGAAGAATTTGAATACTCCTGGAATGTTGGAACTAGCACGATCCTAGCCCTACTGCTAGGAATTAGCATACTTCTGAATGTGGTTCAGCTCTCGTTTAAGGTTAAACAGCTATTTAAGAAGATCACCCAGAGATGTGCCCCAAGGCTGGATAATTATGAGTGGCAGGGTGTGTGGGGTAGTATGGGCAAGTACCTAGAAAAGTGGGCACCTCCAATGTTTTGGAAGTTCACCCCTGAACAAGTGCAGGATCCAGAAGAACTAGTAAAATATTTGGAAAAGGTATGCTGTCACCCCGGCAGCTCCAGAGAGATACAAATCACTGCAACGTGCTGGGGCCTGGCCCATGCCTATCGAGCCCTGTTCGACACCACTCAGTACCCTCAAGGGGAAGAGAAAGTCTCTGGACCTAACAACAAAATGATGAGCAACGCGGCCACCCAAACTTCGTCAACGGGTGCTGCGGCCCCTCCAGCCCCGGCAAGGAGCATTGCAGGCACCAAGACCTTGGCGACAGGCACCGTGACCCCTCCAGCCCCGGCAACGAGAACTCTGGCTACCCAAACCTCAACAACGGGCACTGCAGTCCCTCCAGCCCCAGTGACGAGCACTGCTGCTACCCAATCCTCGGTGACAGACACTGCGGTTATCCAAAACCCGGTGAGCGATACTGCAACTGAACCAGCGGACCAACCTGCACCAGTATCAGTTGCCCCCGTACAGAAAAAGAAATAGACAAAAAAATCAGTCCGCTTAGCGAAGATTGAAGATGAACCAGGGTCATCACGGGAACCGGAGGAAGAGGCAGAACCAGAGGTAATAACCCGGTCCCTATCCTTGAGTGAGCTGCGGGATTTGCGAAAAGATTTTGGCCGCCGTATAGGTGAGCATATTATCACCTGGCTCCTCCGATGCTGGGACAATGGGGCTAATAGCTTGGAATTAGAAGGTAGGGAAGCCAAGCAGCTGGGATCGCTTGCCAGGGAAGGTGGCATTGACAAGGCAATTGGAAGAGGGACACAAGCCATCAGCCTCTGGAGGCGACTCCTGTCAAGTGTGAAGGAAAGGTACCCCTTTAAGGAAGATGTTATATGTCAATCAAGCAAGTGGACCACCATGGAAAAAGGTTATCAATATCTGAGGGAATTAGCTGTGCTAGAGACGATTCATCATGACCCGGACAACCCACAATTACCCAAAGATCCAGACGAAGTCCAATGCACACGACCCATGTGGCAGAAGTTTGTACAGAGCACACCATCATCCTATGCCAACACATTGGCAATAATGGCCTGGAAGGATGAAGAGGCACCGACAGTGGAGGAAGTGGCTCGCCAACTCTGTCAATATGAAGAAAATCTCTCCTCCTCCCTACAAGCCTGCATTGCAGCTGTGGAGAAGCTGTCCGAGGATTTCCAGCAATTCAAAGAGTATATGTCCTACTCCACGCGTGTAAGGACCAACGTCTCAGCTATTAGGAGTGAGCGTTCTTCTGCCCAATAGAGAGAATATAGAAGGTACACACCGCGAGGTGCCCTGTGGTTTTACCTATGTGATCAGGGAGAGGACATGAGGAAATGGGACGGAAAACCTACCTCAGTCCTAAATGCACGGGTATGTGAGCTGCGAGGAAAAACCACCACAAAAGGGGATTCTACCAGGAAAAATGCCGCTCCAGTTTCCAAACAGAGTAGAAGGGATGATTTTATTTCCGATCCTCTTGAAGGGACTTCTGAGCCAATTTTATGAGAAGTGAATACTGAATACTCTGACCAGAATTAGAGGGGCCCTGCCTCATGCCAGGTGGAGGAAAGGGATAACCGGGTCTATTGGACTGTGTGGATTCGATGGCCTGGCACGTCAGACCCACAGGAGTATAAGGCTCTAGTAGACACTGGCGCACAGTGCACTCTAATGCCATCAAGTTATAAAGGGGCAGAATCCATTTGTATTTCTGGTGTGACAGGGGGATCCCAAGAGTTAACTGTATTGGAAGCTGAAGTAAGCCTAACTGGGAATGAATGGCAGAAACACCCCATTGTGACTGGTCCAGAGGCTCCGTGCATCCTTGGCATAGACTATGTCAGGAGAGGGTATTTTAAGGACCCAAAGGGGTATCGATGGGCTTTTGGTATAGCTGCCTTGGAGGCGGAGGGTACTGAACAGCTGTCTACCCTGCCTGGTCTCTCTCAAGACCCTTCGATTGTGGGGTTGCTCAAGGTTGAAGAACAACAAGTGCCAATTGCTACCACGACGGTGCACCGGCAGCAATATCGCACCAACCGAGACTCTCTGATTCCCATCCACAAGTTGATTCGCCAACTGGAGAGCCAAGGAGTGATCAGCAAAACTCACTCACCCTTTAATAGTCCCATATGGCCAGTGCGGAAGTCTAATGGGGAGTGGAGACTAACAGTTGACTATCGCGGCCTGAATGAAGTTACACCACCGCTGAGTGCTGCCATTCCAGATATGCTAGAACTTCAATACGAGCTAGAGTCAAAGGCAGCCAAGTGGTATGCCACAATTGACATTGCAAATGCATTTTTCTCAGTCCCTCTAGCAGCAGAGTGTCGTCCACAATTTGCCTTTACTTGGAGGGGTGTCCAGTACACTTGGAATCGATTGCCCCAGGGGTGGAAACACAGCCCCACCATTTGCCATGGACTAATCCAGACTGCACTGGAAAAAGGTGAAGCTCCGGAACACCTGCAATACATAGATGACATCATCGTATGGGGCAACACAGCAGAAGAAGTCTTTGAGAAAGGGAAGAAAATAATCCAAATCCTTCTGAAAGCCGGTTTTGCCATAAAAGAAAGCAAGGTCAAGGGACCTGCACAGGAGATCCAGTTTTTGGGAATAAAATGGCAAGATGGACGTCGTCAGATCCCAATGGATGTGATTAATAAAATAGCAGCTATGTCTCCCCCGACTAATAAAAATGACACACAGGCCTTCTTAGGTGTTCTGGGTTTTTGGAGAATGCATATTCCAAATTACAGTTTGATTGTAAGCCCTCTCTATCAAGTGACCCGGAAGAAGAATGATTTTAAATGGGGCCCTGAGCAACAACAAGCCTTTGAACAAATTAAACGGGAGATTTTTCATGCAGTAGCCCTTGGACCAGTCCGGGCAGGACAAGATGTTACAAATGCGCTCTGTACTGCAGCTGGGGAGAATGGCCCTACCTGGAGCCTCTGGCAGAAAGCACCTGGGGAGACCCGAGGCCGACCCCTGGGGTTTTGGAGTTGAGGATATCGAGGATCCGAGGCTCGCTATACTCCAACTGAAAAAGAGATATTGGCAGCGTATGAAGGAGTTCGAGCTGCCTCAGAAGTGGTTGGTACTGAGACACAGCTCCTCTTAGCACCCCGGCCACCAGTGCTGGGCTGGATGTTCAAAGGGAGGGTCTCCTCTACACATCACGCGACTGATGCCACGTGGAGTAAGTGGATCGCACTGATCACACAACGGGCTCGCATAGGAAACCCCAGTCGCCCAGGAATTTTAGAAGTGATCACGGACTGGCCAGAAGGCAAAGATTTTGGAATGTCACCAGAGGAGGAGGTGGCACGTGCTGAAGAAGCCCCGCTGTATAATAAACTGCCAGAGAATGAGAGGCAATATGCCCTGTTCACTGACAGATCCTGTCGCATTGTGGGAAAGCATCGAAGGTGGAAAGCTGCTGTATGGAGTCCTACACGACAAGTTGCAGAAACTGCTGAAGGAGAGGGTGAATGGAGTCAGTTTGCAGAGGTGAAAGCCATCCAGCTAGCATTAGATATTGCTGAAAGAGAAAAGTGGCCAGTGCTCTATCTCTATACTGACTCATGGATGGTGGCAAATGCCCTGTGGGGGTGGCTACAGCAATGGAAGCAGAGCAACTGGCAGCGCAGAGGTAAACCCATTTGGGCTGCCACGCTGTGGCAAGATATTGCGTCCCGGCTAGAGAATCTGGTTGTAAAAGTACATCATGTAGATGCTCACGTACCCAAGGGTCGGGCCACTGAAGAACATCGAAACAACCAACAGGTGGATCAGGCTGCCAAGATTGAAGTGTCTCAGGTGGACCTGGACTGGCAACATAAGGGTGAGCTATTTATGGCTCGATGGGCCCATGATACTTCAGGCCATCAGGGAAGAGATGCAACATATAGATGGGCTCAAGATCGAGGGGTGGACCTGACCATGGACACTATCGCGCAGGTTATCCATGAATGTGAAACCTGTGCTGCAATTAAGCAGGCCAAGTGGTTTCAGCCCCTGTGGTATGGAGGGCGATGGCTGAAATATAAATTTGGGGAAGCCTGGCAGATTGACTATATCACACTCCCACAAACTCGCCAAGGCAAGCGCTATGTGCTGACAATGGTGGAAGCAACCACCGGATGGCTGGAAACATATTCTGTACCCCATGCCACTGCCCGGAACACTATCCTGGGCCTTGAGAAGCAGGTCTTGTGGCGACATGGCACCCCAGAAAGAATTGAGTCAGACAATGGGACTCATTTCTGAAACAACCTCATAGACACCTGGGCCAAAGAGCACGGCATTGAGTGGGTGTATCATATCCCCTATCATGCACCAGCCTCTGGGAAAATTGAGCGATACAATGGACTGTTAAAGACTACATTGAGAGCAATGGGGGGCGGAACTTTCAAACATTGGGATACACATTTAGCAAAAGCCACCTGGTTAGTCAACACCAGAGGATCTGCCAATCGGGGTGGCCCTGCCCAATCAGAATTTTTACATACTGTAGAAGGGGATAAAGTCCCTGTAGTGCACATGAAAAACATGTTAGGGAAAACAGTCTGGGTTACTCCTGCCTCAGGCAAAGGTAAACCCATTCGTGGGATTGCTTTTGCTCAAGGGCCTGGGTGCACTTGGTGGGTGATGCGAAAAGATGGGGAAGTCCGATGTGTGCCTCAAGGGGATTTGATTTTAGGTGAAAATAGCCAGAATTAAACTGTATGATATTAGTTGCTATATAACCCTGCTACTGTATGTTATCATTACTATAATTGTTATATGCTATATCCATAGTACTATAGTAAGAATCACTTGGATCAAGCAAGAAAGAACTGTGATAAAACTGAGCGAAGCGCAGTAGAGGTGGATCCAGAACTGACTCCAGCATGCAACAATCCAACGGTGCACACCATCCTCCTGCTACGCCAAATGTCATCTGCTCGTCACACCGCACTGAAGCCCAATCCTGCTCTACCGACTGAGAGGACTTTGCACCATCCCTCCTGCTCAGACTGGTATGACAGATGGAGCCCAGAGTCAGAAACTAAATGAACTCAACAAACATTTTATGAACGTAAAGAACTAAAGAACTGATATCTCTGTGTGTGTATACTTATATATATATATATATATCATTGTTCATATGTCTCAAAGGGATGGAAAGGTGGTGATGATTGATCAGAATGTAACTAAAGGTATGGGAACTGAGCATGACGTCAATGGTATAGAATAAGGGGTGGATACTGTCCTGGTTTCAGCTGGGATGTAGTTAACTGTCTTCCTAGTAGCTGGTACAGTGCTATGTTTTGAGTTCAGTATGTGAAGAATGTTGATAACACTGATGTTTTCAGTTGTTGCTCAGTAGTGTTTAGACTACAGTCAAGGATTTTTCAGCTTCTCATGCCCAGCCAGGGCACCTGACCCAAACTGGCCAACAGTGTATTCCATACCATGTGACGTCCCATCTAGTTTAGGAACTGGGAAGTGGGGGGGGAGGGATTCGCCGCTTGGGGACTGGCTGGGTGTCGGTCGGTGGGTGGTGAGCAATTGCCCTGCGCATCATTTGTACATTTCAATCCTTTTATTACTACTGTTGTCATTTTATTAGTGTTATCATTATCATTATTAGTCTCTTCTTTTCTGTTCTATTAAATCGTTCTTATCTCAACCCAGGAGTTTTACTTCTTTTCCTGATTTTCTCCCCCATCCCACTGGATGGGGGGGGACTGAGTGAGCGGCTGCGTGGTGCTTAGTTGCTGGCTGGGGTTAAACCACGACAGTGGTGCTTAGTTGCTGGCTGGGTTTAAACCACGACACCTGCACAGACACAGCCTTTGCCTATACCCAGCCAGGCTGTTGGTGCCGAAAAAATTCCCCCGTCTGTTACTCCGCAAGAAACAGGGGAATTAGGGGGGGCCGATTGTCGCCCAACAGATCCGAAGCCGACAGACTCGGGGGTGACTAATGCGGACAAACAGATTGCGGGGGACAGGGAACCATCTCCATCGGGTAGTGCGATGGAAGAGCTGAGGGAGGTGGTGAACCAACTACAAAAACTGACAGTATGGTCGGAAGAGCTCCTGAGGGAGGTGGTGAACCAGTTACAAAAACTGACGGTACGGTCGGAAGGACCAGAAGTGAGGGAGAAACGGTCATCCTCCCGAAAGGATGAACCGAGAGGGCAAGAGAACGAAGATTCTGGCCGTATACCGGCCCCGCTTCCCCCTCCCGCCCCCTTTTCGCCACCCCCTCCGGCACCTCCCCCAGCCCCTCCCCTCCCGCCCCCTCCCTCCTCCCCTCCCCTCCCCCCCCTCCCTTTCCACCCCCCCCCTCCGCCCACTTGCCGCGGCGCGTGTCAGCCGGCCATGGAATGGCCGCCGCCAGCCGCGGCCGGCCCCCGGGCAGAACCATCCGCGCCCCCGCCACCGCCCTTTCATCCATCCCGCCTCTCGGAACCAGAGACGGTGAAACCAACTGCGCCCGCGATAGACGCGGAGTCGCCTGCAGTAGCCGCTGCAGAAGAAAGGCAGAGGCATTGGAGGGGAGTAATAAAAGATGCCATTATAGAAGGGACTATGCTCCAAGCATTCCCAGTTATTGCATTAAATGGACAGAAAAAATGGGAAGCGTTTGACTGGAAGGTCATTAGGAAATTAAAGAATGCTGTGAGTCAGTATGGAATCAAATCTGTGTTAGCTCACCAAATACTGCAATTCATTTTTTCTGCTGATACGCTGATACCTCAAGATATTAAACAGATAGCACAGTTGGTTTTGGAGCCCTCCCAAATGTTAGTGTTTTTCCGGCAGTGGGAGACGTTCTGTGATCGGGAACAAGCAACACCACGACAACAAATAGATCCCTTATGGGGAGTAACCACGCAGATGCTGATGGGTACTAGACCCTTCGCATCAGGGAATGCTCAGCTACAATGTATCACTGAGGTTCATCACCTATCACAGATCTTGGCATATCAAGCTTTTCTTTCCATACCAGACAATATGCGAAGCCATACTTTTACTCAGGTGAAACAGGAGCATGAAGAACCTTTCGCACAGTTTATTAATAGACTGCATAGGGCAATCTATGACCACCCTGACATGAACGAGGGCATGAAAGAAAACATGTTCAAAATGCTCGCTTTTGAAAATGCTACTGAAAAGACACACAAAGCATTGTGTAATTTGCCGACAAATGCAGCCGTCGTTGATATGATAGAATACATGGATCGAGCAGTGGACTCACAGAAAACAGTCTACGTTGTCACAGCTCCACAAGGAGCTACAAAGAAGCACAAGGCCAGTAAGACACCCTTGGTCAAGTGTTTTAACTGTGGCAAACGTGGACACATTAGAAGCAAATGTACAGCTTCTGCTAAGAAAGATGACAATACCACCAAGAATATAGGAAGAAGGGAAACTTTACACCGACCGCGAAGGCCCCTCGCGCGACGACACAAACGCAAGGGACCTGGGCTGCCAGCCCTCAGGCAGCCTCACAACCGCCAGATCCGCCACTGCAGGGAGCTCCGGAGTGGATGTGGAAACCGCAGTAGACATTACGTTGGTGGACGCAGGGGTACACTTGGTGGATAGCAACATAAAGGGACCATTGGGGCTCGGGCTTAGTGCATTTGTGATGGGACGATCTTCAACAGCTCTAAAAGGAATTTTGGTAGTCCCAGGGCTTATTGATGCAGATTTTTGTGGGACTGTGAAAATTATGATTCATGTTTTAATCCCTCCTGTTTCTATTCCTAAAGGTACCAGAATAGCACAATTAGTTCCATTCAGGTCGTGTGTTCCAAACCCAGGTGAAGTACAACGTGGAGATGGTGGATTCGGCTCCACAGGGAAACCACAGGTATACCTTGCCATGGACATAACAAAAGGTAAACCAGAAAAGGTAGTGCAATTGGAAGGGCCTGACGGAGTTATCGTCAAGAAACTGATGACAATCGATACAGGAGCTAATGTTACGATTATTTCACGATATATTTGGCCTCCATCATGGCCACTGATCAATCCAAAGTTTGGCATTGCAGGGATAGGGGGCACACAAGCCACCTTAATAAGTCAGCTACCGATTACATTTGTGTTCCCTGATGGTGAACACGTTACAACGCGTCCGTATGTCATGACTACCCCAAAGGAATTGTTTGGCCTCATAGGCCGTGATTTATTGAGCCAAATGAAGGCAATGTTAGTGACTCATCCTTTTTAGGAGCAGTCACTGAGGGGCAGCCAATCCTGAAAATTAGCTGGAAAACAGATGAGCCTGTTTGGATTGATCAGTAGCCGCTAAATTCTGAAAGGCTGCTAAAAATACAAGAGTTAGTTAAGAACCAATTGAGAGCAGGACATGTTGTTCCTTCTACTAGTCCATGGAATACACCAATATTTACCATTCCCAAGAAAAGTGGGAAATGGAGACTGTTACATGAGCTCAGAGCTGTGAATGCAGTGATGCACAGTATGGGAGCCCTGCAGCCAGGTTTGCCATCTCCAGTTATGCTTCCAGAAGAATGGGATTTGTTAATTATAGATCTAAAGGATTGTTTTTTCACCATTCCCTTGCACCCAGATGACGCTGAACGGTTCGCCTTTTCGGTACCATCGATTAACAAGACAGAGCCCTATAAGAGATACCACTGGGTTGTGTTACCGCAATGAATGCGCAATTCCCCCACGATGTGTCAGGTGTATGTGGCCTGGGCATTAGAGCCTGTAAGAAAGCAGTTTCCTCAGTTACATTTTGATAGCGGGAAGGAACTTGCCACAGGATGAAATTTTAACTCAATTGCAGGACATCTTAAGCCATCGCGGAGTAATAATTGCTCCTGAAAAGGTGCAAAAGGCAGCACCTTGGAAGTATTTGAGGTGGCACATAGATGCTGGCAATGTTAGAAATTTCAATGGTACATGATGTCCAGAAGCTTGTGGAAGATATCCAGTGGGTGCGGAATCTTTGCGGTATCACTAATGACGATATGGACCCTCTGGTAGAACTCTTGGGTACGAGCGCACGTGCAGATGAGAAACGGGAAATGACAGAGCTGACCAATTGGTTGCAGCGGCATGGGAGCCTCCTCCAGGGAATCGTTTTCAACAAGCATGGCAATCACATGCGTTCTTGCACCAACCCGCTAGGATGTTAGCAAAGCAATTTGACTTACCACTCACTGATGCCCAAGGTATCGTTAAAGCATGCCCCGATTGTCAAAAGGAAGGGCTGGGCTTGGGCTGTGGGGTTAACCCACGAGGTCTTTTGCCATTGCAGTTGTGGCAAATGGATGTCACCCATGTCATGTGGTTTTGTGCAAAGTGTTATGTGCATGTGTGTATTGATACCTATCCTGCTGCCATGTGGGCCACGGCACAAACTGGAGAAAAGGCCTTACATATTGAATGACATCTTCATGCTTCTTTTGCAGTGCTGGGTGTGCCTAAAGAAATTAAGACGGACAATGGCCCAGCCTATGGTCCTACACGATTTGCTCGATTTTGTAATTTGTGGGGAATTCACCATGGTACGGGTATTCCACATCTTCCCACAGGACAGGCTATTGCCGAACGGGCCAACAAACCTTAAAGAGCATGCTGCAAAAACAAAAGGGGGGAACCCAGGGCTTACTCCCAGAGGAACAATTGGCCAAAGCCTTATTTGTGCTAAATTATCTTAGACTGACAGGTGATCACAAAGACCCACGAATGGTAGTGCATCATGCTCTTTTACAGGAGGAAAGGACGCAACAAAGTACAGGAATCATGGTAATGTATAAGGACCCAGAATCCAGGAAATGGTGCGGACCAGCAGAATTAAACTTACTGAGAGACGGTATATGTGTCTGCTTACAGATCGAGGCCTGCACTGGATCCCGGCTAAGTGGGTCAAACCATGGCTTCGCACTGATGCTGGACCTGGAATCGTCCCAATGGCAACTGGCACGGCACCGGTGGGTGCTGGAGCCACTGATCCGACAGATTCTGACTAATAGAGTATTACACTTTAGAGGACTAGCGGACATTGAGTCCTTCAGGGAGGTTTTTAGAACAGCATGCCTTATTGTATATAGAACTTGCTTTAGGTAAAAAGTGTGTTAAGCATAATTTGATTAAACATAGTGTCATTATGGGAAGACAGTGTGGGGTAAATGTAAAAGTTAGTTAAAGCCAAAATTAGGGGTAAGGTCTATTTCCATTAATAACCTGGGAACGAGGTTGATTGTGTTTCCACAGATACAGGCCCACGACGGACTCCTGTTGAATTTGCACGACCATCATCATCTGGAGCATCATAGATGGTGTGGCAATATGAATACCACCTCAGTCAAAAACTAATGTATAGGTCACCTTGGCTAACATGACAGGTCAAGATTCTCTGTGCACCGCAACCGCATCATAAAGCCCACGAACCAATAGACAAGATGGCTATGACTCGTGCAGCACGCCTGGCCAGCGAGCGCATGCGTCATAGACTGCAACCGAGGCGGACTTTTGGCACCCGCTGGCCACGTGTGCCAAAACCCGTTCCTCTGCAAATGTATAAATACCGGGATTTTCCAAAGAGCATCAGGCTGGTGTACGGTGAGGCCATCGTTGCCTCTGTGGGGACGCCCACGGAAAGCTGGCACCTACCGATTGCTGGGCTGAGTTCGCGGAGCAAGATGGCACAAGAATGTATGGATGGTTCATCTTCCTCATAGTCCTCATGGTTCGGGTCATTAGGGGTAACGGGTTGGCTCAAAGAATTATGGGCATTATTGAAGTTATTGTGATTTTAGCTATTGTAATAATTTTACCTTGTTCAGCTTGTTAAGGAAAAATGGCATCCCAAGTTATTAAGCAAGCCTGGATTGCTCAAAAACAAAAAGGGGGAATTGTTGAGGATTTCTTGGCTGGGCGAAGGCATGTGAGCAATCCAGCCATTAGGTGGGAACGAAGCATAAGTTTACAAAGTGCTAGAGCAGACAAGGATGCTGTGTCCTTGTACGCTGAGAAAAAGGAAGATAAGAAGAGCCTGACAAACAACACCTGGATGCTGAAGAATGAGATAAGTAACTGCTGGACACCTCCTGAAGAAGCTTGCACAGCCAATAGAGGATAAGATAGTGTCGCGTGAAACGGGGTATTGTACCAATTAGAGTATTGTATAAGGCACGTGCACAAGCACATAAGATATATAACTGTGTCAAACGTGGTAGTAAATGAACTTCACTTGATCACATTGGGCTGTGTGTGATGTCCCCTGTGGATCCTCCACAACATCATTGCATCCTACTCTTTGGCTCTAAACTAAAAGAAATGTCTTGCAATAGAAAAAAAACCCCACAATCAAACCCAACTCACTGAATTACCCTCCGTCTGGTTTTCTCAGGTGTCGTGGTTTAACCCCAGCCAGCAACTAAGCACCAGACAGCCACTCACTCACTCCACCCCGCCACACCCAGTGGGATGGGGGAGAAAATAGGGAAAAGAAGTAAAACCCATGGGTTGAGATAAGAATGATTTAATAGAACAGAAAAGAAGAAACTAATAATGATAATGATAACACTAATAAAATGACAACAGTAGTAATAAAAGGATTGGAATGTACAAATGATGCGCAGGGCAATTACTCACCACCCGCCGACCAACACCCAGCTAGTCCCCGAGCCGCGATTCCCCGCCCCCACTCCCCAGTTCCTATACTAAATGGGACATCACATGGTATGGAATACACTGTTGGCCACTTTGGGTCAGGTGCCCTGGCTGTGTCCTGTGCCAACTTCTTGTGCCCCTCCAGCTTTCTCGCTGGCTGGGCATGAGAAGCTGAAAAATCCTTGACTGTAGTCTAAACACTACTGAGCAACAACTGAAAACATCAGTGTTATCAACATTCTTCTCATACTGAACTCAAAACATAGCACTGTACCAGCTACTAGGAAAACAATTAACTCTATCCCAGCTGAAACCAGGACAGTATCCACCCCTTATTCTATACCATTGACGTCATGCTCAGTTCCCATACCTTTAGTTACATCCTGGTCATCACCTTTTCCCTCCCTTTGATACATATAAATAATGATACATATATATATATGTATATACACACATAGATATCATGCCTTTAGTTTATGGGTTGTGTTCATAAAATGTTCGTTGAGTTCATTTAGTTCCCAACTCTGGGCTCCATCTGTCATACCAGTCTGTCTGGGCAGGAGGGATGGTGCAAAGTCCTCTCAGTCGGTAGAGCAGAATTGGGCTTCAGTGCGGTGTGACGAGCAGATGACATTTGACGCAGCAGGAGGATGGTGTGCACCGTTGGATTGTTGCATGCTGGAGTCAGTTCTGGTTCCATCTCTACTGCGCTTTGCTCAGTTTTATCACAGTTCTTTCTTGCTTGATCTAAGTGATTCTTACTGTAGTACTATGGATATATCATTACTATAATTGTTATATGCTAACATACAGTAGCAGGGTTATATAGCAACTAATATCATACACTTTACTTCTGGCTATTCTCACCTAAAATCAAATCCCCTTGAGGCACACATCGGACTTCCCCATCCTTCCACATCACCCACCAAGTGCACCCAGGCCCTTGAGCAAAAGCAATCCCACGAATGGGTTTACCTTTGCCTGAGGCAGGAGTAACCCAGACTGTCTTCCCTAACATACTTTTCATGTGCACTACAGGGACTTTATCCCCTTCTACAGTATGTAAAAGTTCTGACTGGGCAGGGCCACCCCGATTGGCAGATCCTCTGGTGTTGACTAACCAGGTGGCTTTTGCTAAATGTGTATCCCAATGTTTGAAGGTCCCACCCCCCATTGCTCTCAAAGTAGTCTTTAACAGTCCATTGTATCTTTCGATTTTCCCAGAGGCTGGTGCATGATAGGGGATGTGATACACCCACTCATTGCCATGCTCTTTGGCCCAGGTGTCTATGAGGTTGTTTCGGAAATGAGTCCCGTTGTCTGACTCAATTCTTTCTGGGGTGCCATGTCGCCACAAGACCTGCTTCTCAAGGCCCAGGATAGTGTTCCGGGTGGTGGCATGGGGTACAGAATATGTTTCCAGCCATCCGGTGGTTGCTTCCACCATTGTGAGCACATAGCGCTTGCCTTGGCGAGTTTGTGGGAGTGTGATATAGTCAATCTGCCAGGCTTCCCCAAATTTATATTTCAGCCATCGCCCTCCATACCACAGGGGCTGAAACCACTTGGCCTGCTTAATTGCAGCACAGGTTTCACATTCATGGATAACCTGCGCGATAGTGTCCATGGTCAGGTCCACCCCTCGATCTTGAGCCCATCTATATGTTGCATCTCTTCCCTGATGGCCTGAAGTATCATGGGCCCACTGAGCCATAAATAGCTCACCCTTATGTTGCCAGTCCAGGTCCACCTGAGCCACTTCAATCTTGGCAGCCTGATCCACCTGTTGGTTGTTTTGATGTTCTTCAGTGGCCCGACCCTTGGGTACGTGAGCATCTACATGACGTACTTTTACAACCAGATTCTCTAGCTGGGACGCAATATCTTGCCACAGTGCGGCAGCCCAAATGGGTTTACCTCTGCGCTGCCAGTTGCTCTGCTTCCATTGCTGTAGCCACCCCCACAGGGCATTTGCCACCATCCAGGAGTCAGTATAGAGATAGAGCACTGGCCACTTCTCTCTTTCAGCAATGTCTAATGCTAGCTGCATGGCTTTCACTTCTGCAAACTGACTCGATTCACCCTCTCCTTCAGCAGTCTCTGCGACTTGTCGTGTAGGATTCCATACAGCAGCTTTCCACCTCCGATGCTTTCCCACAATGCGACAGGATTCGTCAGTGAACAGGGCATATTGCCTCTCATTTTCTGGCAGTTTATTATACAGCGGGGCCTCTTCAGCCCATGTCACCTCCCCCTCTGGCAACATTCCAAAATCTTTGCCTTCTGGCCAGTCCATGATCACTTCCAAAATTCCTGGGTGACTGGGGTTTCCTATGTGAGCCTGTTGTGTGATCAGTGCAATCCACTTACTCCACGTGGCATCAGTCACGTGATGTGTAGAGGAGACCCTCCCTTTGAACATCCAGCCCAGCACTGGCAGTCGGGGTGCTAAGAGAAGCTGTGTCTCAGTACCAACCACTTCTGAGGCAGCTCAAACTCCTTCATATGCTGCCAATATCTCTTTTTCAGTTGGAGTATAGCGAGCCTCAGATCCTCGATATCCTCGACTCCAAAACCCCAGGGGTCGGCCTCGGGTCTCCCCAGGTGCTTTCTGCCAGAGGCTCCAGGTAGGGCCATTCTCTCCAGCTGCAGTGTAGAGCACATTTTTAACATCTTGTCCTGCCTGGACTGGTCCAAGGGCTATGGCATGAAAAATCTCCTGTTTAATTTGTTCAAAGGCTTGTTGTTGCTCAGGGCCCCATTTAAAATCATTCTTCTTCTGGGTCACTTGATAGAGAGGGCTTACAATCAAACTGTGATTCAGAATATGCATTCTCCAAAACTCCACGACACCTAAGAAAGCTTGTGTTTCCTTTTTATTAATCGGGGGAGACATAGCTGCTATTTTGTTAAACACGTCCATTGGGATCTGACGACGTCCATCTTGCCATTTTATTCCTAAAAACTGGATGTCCTGTGCAGGTCCCTTGACCTTACTTTCCTTTACGGCAAAACCGGCTTTCAGAAGGATTTGGATTATTTTCTTCCCTTTCTCAAAGACTTCTTCTGCCATGTTGCCCTATACGATGATGTCATCAATGTATTGCAGGTGTTCCGGAGCTTCACCTCTTTCCAGTGCAGCCTGGCTTAGTCCATGGCAAATGGTGGGGCTGTGTTTCCACCCCTGGGGCAATCGATTCCAAGTGTACTGGACACCCCTCCAAGTAAAGGCAAATTGTGGACGACACTCTGCTGCCAGAGGGATTGAGAAAAATGCATTTGCAATGTCAATTGTGGCATACCACTTGGCTGCCTTTGACTCTAGCTCGTATTGAAGTTCTAGCATATCTGGAACGGCAGCACTCAGCGGTGGCGTAACTTCATTCAGGCCGCGATAGTCAACTGTTAGTCTCCACTCCCCATTAGACTTCCGCACTGGCCATATGGGACTATTAAAGGGTGAGTGAGTTTTGCTGATCACTCCTTGGCTCTCCAGTTGGCGAATCAACTTGTGGATGGGAATCAGGGAGTCTCGGTTGGTGCGATATTGCCGCCGGTGCACCGTCGTGGTAGCAATTGGCACTTGTTGTTCTTCAACCTTCAGCAACCCCACAATCGAAGGGTCTTGAGAGAGACCAGGCAGGGTAGACAGCTGTTCAGTGCCCTCCATCTCCAAGGCAGCTATACTGAAAGCCCATCGAAACCCCTTTGGGTCCTTAAAATACCCCCTCCTGACATAGTCTATGCCAAGGATGCACGGAGCCTCTGGACCAGTCACAATGGGGTGTTTCTGCCATTCATTCCCCGTTAGGCTTACTTCAGCTTCCAATACAGTTAACTCTTGGGATCCCCCTGTCACACCAGAAATACAAATGGGTTCTGCCCCTTTATAACTTGATGGCATTAGAGTGCACTGTGCGCCGGTGTCTACTAGAGCCTTGTACTCCTGTGGGTCTGACATGCCAGGCCATCGAATCCACACAGTCCAATAGACCCGGTTATCCCTTTCCTCCACCTGGCATGAGGCAGGGCCCCTCTAATTCTGGTCAGAGTATCCAGTATTCACTTCTCGTAAAATTGGCTCAGAAGTCCCTTCAAGAGGATCGGAAATAAAATCATCCCTTCTACTCTGTTTGGAAACTGGAGCGGCATTTTTCCTGGAAGAATCCCCTTTTGTGGTGTTTTTTCCTCGCAGCTCACATACCCGTGCATTTAGGACCTAGGTAGGTTTTCCGTCCCATTTCCTCATGCCCTCTCCATGATCACATAGGTAAAACCACAGGGCACCTCACAGTGTGTATCTTCTATGTTCTCTCTCTCAGGCAGAGGAGTGCTCACTCCTAATAGCTGAGACATTGGTCCTTACAGGTGGGGAGTAGGACATATCCTCTTTGAATTGCTGGAAATCCTCCGACAGCTTCTCCACAGCCGAAATGCAGGCTTGTAGGGAGGAGGAGAGATTTTCTTCATATTGACGGAGTTGGCGAGCCACTTCATCCACTGTCAGTGCCTCTTCATCCTTCCAGGTCATTATTGCCAATGTGTTGGCATAGGACGATGGTGCGCTCCGTACAAACTTCCGCCACATGGGTTGTGTGCATTGGACTTCGTCTGGATCTTTGGGTAATTGTGGGTTGTCTGGGTCATGATGAATCGTCTCTAGCACAGCTAATTCCCTCAGATATTGGATACCTCTTTCCATGGTGGTCCACTTGCTTGATTGACATATAACATCTTCCTTAAAGGGGTACCTTTCCTTCACACTTGACAGGAGTCGCCTCCAGAGGCTGATGGCTTGTGTCCCTTTTCCAATTGCCTTGTCAATGCCACCTTCCCTGGCAAGCGATCCCAGCTGCTTGGCTTCCCTACCTTCTAATTCCAAGCTATTAGCCCCATTGTGCCAGCATCGGAGGAGCCAGGTGATAATATGCTCACCTATACGGCGGCCAAAATCTTTTCGCATATCCCATAGCTCACTCAAGGATAGGGACCGGGTTATTACCTCTGGTTCTGCCTCTTCCTCCTGTTCCCGTGATGACCCTGGTTCACCTTCATCCTTTGCTAAGTGAACTGATTTTTCGTATATTTCTTTTTGTGTACGGGGGCAACTGATACTGGTGCGGGTTGGTCCAGTGGTTCAGTCGCAGCACCCCTCGCTGGGTTTTGGATAACCGCAGTGTCTATCGCCAAGGATTGGGTAGCAGCAGTGCTCGTCGCCGGGGCTGGAGGAACCTCAGTGCCCGTTGCCGAGATTTGGGTGACCGCAGTGCTCATCATTTTGTTGTTAGGTCCAGAGACTTTCTCTTCCCCTTGAGGGTACTGAGTGGTGTCGAACAGGGCTCAATAGGCATGGGCCAGGCCCCAGCACGTTGCAGTGATTTGTATCTCTCTGGAGCTGCCGGGGTGACAGCATACCTTTTCCAAATATTTTACTAGTTCTTCTGGATCCTGCACTTGTTCAGGGGTGAATTTCCAAAACACAGGAGGTGCCCACTGTTCTAGGTACTTGCCCATACTACCCCACACACCCTGCCAATCATAATTATCCAGCCTTGGGGCAGATCTCTGGGTGATCTTCTTAAACAGTTGTTTAACCTTAAACAAGAGCTGAACCACATTCAGGAGCATGCTAATTCGTAGCAGTAGGGCTAGGACCGTGCTGGTCTCAACATCCCAGGAGTATTCAAATTTTTCAAAATTCTCAAACACCATTGTAACTGGACTGAAGGAGAAAGGAGAGGGGAAGAAAGGTACCCCACCCATAGACTGGTTTTCCAAGGAGGAAAGGTAAATGGTGTAATTATTAATAGTTTCCCACAGATGGCTCCCGAAGTAAAGAGGTGACAATGCTGAGTGCAAATACCGGATTTGTCCCACAACCGATAATTTTATCTTACCATAAGTCAGTATTACACAGTATATCAAAGCAAAAACCTTAATCCACCTCCTGCGGTTGATAAGCAGCAGCAGAAGGACTACATACAGCAAGTGAGGTGATACATAACAATACTCTAAAACTGAGCACCACAACATTAAGAACACATAAATCAACATAGTGACCAGCGACTATTAATAGTTTCCCACAGATGGCTCCCGAAGTATAAAGGTGACAATGCTGAGTGCAAATACCAGATTAATCCCACAGCCGATGACTTTATCATACCATAAACCGGTGTTACACAATACATCAAAGCAAAAACCTTAATCCACCTCCCATGGATGATAAGCAGCAGCAGAGGGACTACATACAGCAAGCGAGGTGACACATAACAGAGCTTTAAAAACCAGAGCAACAACTCTAAGAACACATAAATCAACATGATGACCAGCGACTATTAGACCGATGTAATGAATGCTTAGAACAAATCTGTTTTAACAAGCTCTGGTCAGGTTTGTCGTTATCTCAACCCTTCGTGCCCCACGTTGGGCGCCAAAACGGACTGTCGTGGTTTAACCCCAGCCAGCAAGTAAGTACCACGCAGCCACTCTCTCACTCCCCCCCACCCAGTGGGATGGGGGAGAAAATCGAGAAAAGAAGTAAACCTGTGGGTTGAGATAAGAACGGTTTAATAGAACAGAAAAGAAGAAACTAATAATGATAACACTAATAAAATGACAACCGTAATAATGAAAGGATTGGAATGTACAAATGATGCGCAGTGCAATTGCTCACCACCCACCGACCAACACCCAGCTAGTCCCCGAGTGGTGATTCCCTGCCCCCACTTCCCAGTTCCTATACTAGATGGGACGTCACATGGTATGGAATACCCTGTTGGCCACTTTGGGTCAGGTGCCCTGGCTGTGTCCTGTGCCAACTTCTTGTGCCCCTCCAGCTTTCTCGCTGGCTGGACATGAGAAGCTGAAAAATCCTTGACTTAGTCTAAACACTACTTAGCAGCAACTGAAAACATCAGTGTTATCAACATTCTTCACATACTGAACTCAAAACATAGCACTGTACCAGCTACTAGGAAGACAGTTAACTCTATCCCAGCTGAAACCAGGATATCAGGGTACTCCAATCTTATTGTTAATGCTCTTTTGGATTAAAACATGTTGCTGATGGACTTCTGTGTTATATGCAGAACTGATCATAGGTGCAATACTAAGCAGATAAGCAGTACATAAAAATATATTTTAAGGGCAAGTATGCCCACCTTTCTCAACTATGCTGAGACTTCAGTAACTTTATGCAGATAGCTGCTTTTTCAAGTAGGCTGAGAAAAATTCCAGTTACTCAGAGGAAAATTTAAACAAATTCTAAGGGCATTTTATTTTTTTAACAACTGAGAAAAGAAAGGTACAAAAGCATTCTCAGTGGTTCATATTAAAAAGGAGAATTCAGAATTAGGTATAAAACATATCTTCCAAGGAAAATCAGTGATTATTTAATACTGAAAGGGTATTTAAAATATTACACTTTCAATGACTAAAAGCAGAATGTGAGGAAGATAATATTTATCGCAAACATTTTCATTCCTAGACAGATTATATCTGGTCATGAAACAGTGCTGGAAAGTTAATTTCTTTGTTTCATGAATAGCAATCTTTTTCAAAGCAATATTAGTGCCTTCTCTATCCTACTATTGACCTCAACTTTGACCTGTCTGGACCACTCTTAATAGAATGGGAGGTAATAAAGTCCTCATGCTGGCTCAGCTCTAGGTTTCAGTTAAGCAGAGACTATCAATCATGCACAATTAAGTGTAGTGGTGCTGTGGTTTCAGCCCAGCAGGTAACAAAGCACCACGAAGCTTCTTGCTCACTCCTCCCCTCCAGCCCCAGTGGGATGAGGAAAAAATATAAAGAAACGCTCATGGGTCAAGATAAGGACTGGGAGGGATCACTCACCACTTATGGTCATGGGCAAAAGACAGACTCAACTTGGGGAAGAAACAAAATCAATTTAATTTACTACAAATCAAATCAAAACAAGGATATTAGGAAGTAAAACCAAACATTAGAACACCTTCCCACCACCCTTCCCGGCTCAACTCCATTCCTGGTTCTCTCCACCTCCTCCCCCGGTGGCACAGGGGAACAGGGGATGGGGCTTGGGGTCAGCTCACCACACGTTGTCTCTGCCGCTCTGTCGTGGTTTAACCCCAGCCAGCAACTAAGCACCACGCAGCCACTCACTCACTCCCCCCCATCCAGTGGGATGGGGGAGAAAATTGGGAAAAGAAGTAAAACTCGTGGGTTGAGATAAGAACGGTTTAATAAAACAGAAAAGAAGAAACTAATAATGATAATGATAACACTAATAAAATGACAACAGTAGTAATAAAAGGATTGGAATGTACAAATGATGCACAGGGCAATTGCTCACCACCCGCCGACCGACACCCAGCTAGTCCCCGAGCCGCGATTCCCCACCCCCACTTCCCAGTTCCTATACTAGATGGGACGTCACATGGTATGGAATACCCTGTTGGCCACTTTGGGTCAGGTGCCCTGGCTGTGTCCTGTGCCAACTTCTTGTGCCCCTCCAGCTTTCTCGCTGGCTGGACATGAGAAGCTGAAAAATCCTTGACTTTAGTCTAAACATTACTTAGCAGCAACTGAAAACATCAGTGTTATCAACATTCTTCTCATACTGAACTCAAAACATAGCACTGTACCAGCTACTAGGAAGACAATTAACTCTATCCCAGCTGAAACCAAGACACGCTCCTTCCTCCTCAGGGGGAGGATTCCTCACTCATCCCCTGCTCTACCATGGGGTCCCTCCCACAGGAGACAGTTCTCCATGAACTTCCCTGGCATGGGTCCTTTCCGCAGGCTGATCTTTAGTCACACGCTGCTCCCGCATGGGCTTTCCCATGGAATCACAGCCATCTTCGGAGCCCTCTGCTCCACCATGGACCTCCATGGGTTGCAGGGGGACAGCCTGCCACGTCACCACGGGCTGCAGGGGCATCCACCTCCTCCGGCGCCCCTCCTCCCCCTCCTTCACTGACCTCCGTGTCTGCATAGGTGTTCCTCTCACATTCCAATCCCCCTACTCACTGCAGGTTCCCCTTCTGAAATCTGTTTTCCCAGAGGTGCTACTACTGTTACTGATTGCATCGGCCTGGGCCAGAGGCGGGTCCGACTTGGGGCCGGGGAAGCTTCTAGCAACTTCTCACAGGAACCACCCCTGCGGCCCCGCCCCCACTACCAAAAAAAAACAATGCCATACAAACCCATAACAAGTGGGTTTGTGATGTGGCCATTTACTAGGAACTGAACTGAGATCACCAAACACTTCATTTACATTTCCAAGGAACACTCAAATGAACATCAGGACATTAAAGTAACATTTCTGAAATTTTTAACAATTGTTGGTTGATATAGCAATCTAATTTAAGAAAGTAGTGAAACTATAGTGTATTGAAATTTAGTGTTTAAAAGTTAAAAAATTAAAATGTTTTGCTTTAAAACAAGCTTTATTATCCTGTATGCAATAAGGAAATATAACATTTACAAGAGAAATTGTCATGAATTATTTATATTATTTATATTTAAATCAGCATGAAAAATTGAAGAAAAAAATTCAAAACAGTATGCAAAAGTAAATACTTTTAAAATTCAATTGTTGAAATTTTTAATGCTTAGATTCCAAGTATAATACAGCAAAATACAGCAGACTATTCACACATCACCTAACATTATTCCATTCAACCCTGATTTTTTGCCCATCAAAAATGCTCAGAATGCTGACAAGCTCTCTAGAAGTCAGGAAGTGGAGGAATGTTTTCTTACTATTATTAATGTAGTACCTAGAAGTCCCCCAGTGATGCAGATCCTATTGCTTTCAGTACTACTTAAAGTTTGAGACCTGTTGGGGTTTTTTTTGCTGTAAGATGGCTCGTGTTAGCCTGTGTCTAAAGCAGGCATACTGGCATGCCTGGATACAGCATGCTCTCCCCACGTTGGCTGGTCAGCAGAGAACTGGGAGAAGCCTTTGGCCTTTTGAAGGGAAGCCCTGATTACACAGAATATTTGTTTTTGCTGGCAGAGAACCTCTCTTAGGTCTGCTGGGCAGAGTGGGGGGAAGAGGAGGAACACCATTTCTTCTGTCCTGTCTCAGGATCCGGCCATAGTCTATTTTCCTACATTTATTAGTCAAGGAAACAGTTCCTGGAGCTTATCTTCTTAGTCAGAAAGTCTATAAACAAATTTAAATGGATGCTCAGTTTCTGAAGAAAACTTTTGCATTTCCCAGAAAATAGCTGCACTATCCACCATGGGGTCATGACTCCCAGGTTGGGAATCAGCGATACCAAAGATATGCTGTGTCAGTCCCATGTGGCTCAGCACTGCTGAAGGCTTCTGTCTTATTCT
The DNA here is from genome assembly GCF_947461875.1 of Haliaeetus albicilla. NCBI lineage: Eukaryota > Metazoa > Chordata > Aves > Accipitriformes > Accipitridae > Haliaeetus > Haliaeetus albicilla. The sequence continues at coordinate 26,146,520 of NC_091515.1, read as the reverse complement.
CACATCTCCAGCAGAGAGATGGATAAGTCCCCTAATATTGATTGGCATGCTTCGTTTCACTTTTAGGTTTCCTAAATTCTATTTGCAGCAAAGTTTTGAATAGTTTAAGTGCAGAAGTGGTTCCATGTAGGGATTCATTCTCAGGAGTGCCACCTGGGAGACATCTCTTTCACCATACATGATAGAAACAGTTTTATTAATGATGGAAATCAGATCATTCTCTCTCTGCCCTAAAAACAACTGACTTGATCCCATGCTGTCCTATGTAATCCTACAAAAATTGGTTTTCCTCAAGCTTTGATTAATCTTTAAGTTTAATCAAAAACCAATTCAAGCAACCCTTCCCCAATACCTAAAATTTCCCATTTAACATTTTCAGGTATTCAAGCCAAAAGAATAAAATTACAACATAGTTTCTTTCCTTTGAAAAAGAAGTGGGTGAGGGAGGCTGCTGTTGAATTTAATAAAACAGTGTGTGATTTGGCAGCCAAAAGGCTGATGCCATCAGGAGCTTTTCAAGCTTGTTTGCTGAGAATTCAAGATAATACCCTTTTGGCAGGCTGCCTTCCTGACAGAGTGAATGCGCTACTTGATTTTAGGGCTTGGTCAGCTTTGTTGCACTAGTACCTTCATTCTGTATTTTCTAATGCTCTGCCAACACTAGAAAATAGTTTTATAAATTCCTAGTTTTGTTAAAACATACTCAACTTTGTTATCTCCATTGACTGTCAATATTCTAGTATAATTATCCTGCTGGTCTTCCTTAACATTTGGCTGTTTGATTAGTGCTGCTGTGACCAAGCTGATAGTGAGTCAATTAAAACAATACTAGTGGTAAAAATGGTGAGTACTGAATTTTACTAATTTAGTTTCCTTTTAACATTTTCTGTGTGTAATTTCATGCACTCTTAAAAAGCAAGCCAAATCCCTAAACAGATGGATCGCACAGCCCCGTGCTGCCAGCTCTGTGCTTCATAAGTAAGGCTGGAAAACTCAGATCCATGGGGCCAGTTATGGACTCAGTTTGACTGGATAGGTCTGTCCAGATGTGACCATGTTGCAGGACTGTAGAGTATTCATTTCATTCATTGATGCTGATGGGAAGGAGGAAAGGAAATTAAAACCCCTCCAATCCCCTCTCACCAAAACTGCATCCAATCCACACTATAGGCAGACTTAAATCTCTTAAATTAAGGGAATAACTAATAACTTTTAAGTGGCCTAAGCACTACAGGTAGATGAAGGCACAAATTTTCTCAATGAGTGTGACTGGTACCCCTTGTTCCCAACCCCTGGTAATATGGTTAGCATAACTAACACCATTTTATAAGGCAAGCAGCCATTCTCTGTGACCAAGTGGGTCACGTATTAGTCCCCTTTCCCCTCGTTATCAGGCCCTGAAGGTCCTGTGTACCAAGTAGATAAACCAAACAGATTTCTTCTTCCCCTCCCTACCAGCCTCACGATTCCTGGGCGTCAGGCTGATTACTCCCTTCCTTACTGGTCTTGAAGGTCCCAGGCACCCGGCCAGCCAGGTGTTGTTGATGACCCCATCACAGAACAGGGAAGCATAACAGTGCACAGAGAACTGTCTATAAAATCAAGCAGTTACAAGTCCTAAGTGAGGGAACTTGGACCGGAGCTGCTGCTGGACAGTAAGACCCATGATCCCCCACCGGTGGCCAGGGATGCCTCCACTGTTGTCTGCTTCCTCCAAGGATTGAGTGACTCGTATTCTTTTATATGTTTTTGAGTCTAGATTATGATTGTTATGTTGATACAGCAAACCATGTATTAAGATTTGATCCGATCTGCAGAGGGTCCAGGTGATTAGAAATTATAAATTAAGTTGTATTATAAATTCTGTATTATACTACTTACAGATTGTACTATATTGATTCTGCTTGTACAAATCCTGTGCCATTCTAATAATAAATTCTGTGCTATACTAATCATAATATCCTGTTAAGAAAATAAAGCTTAAATTTTAACTACATTTAGTGCCATCATCATTCTGCCAAGGATCCCTAAAAGAACCTGTCTGTCCCCTTAGTGTAGCATGACAATGGATTCCAGAGATCTTTCCTGACAGCAGCATAATGCAGAGCTAGAAATCTTGGATTTCTTTCCATCCTGTAAGTCTGAGCCACCATCTCTGTGTCTTTTCTAGCCTTTAAAATTAATTTTTCTCCTTCCCTCTTGGTTGCTCATCATAGTCTGCCTCCTCCCCCTCTCACAGTCCAGACATTCTTATTCCACTTATGCTTATGGCTCAGCTCTTCATCCCAGTACTACATATCTGAAATATAGAAAAATAAATGGGAATATATTAATGTCCTAATACATGAATGTTAAATGCATTTGCTAAAGACAGGAAGTCTTGGTATCTCAGCCAGAAACTGAAGTTTTAAGACTGGGTATTTTGAGACTGTACATCAAGACTAATGGTATTTATCATGGGTAATTCTTATTTGTTCCCATATGACAACCTAAGGAAAGTTGAAAACACTGCCTGTTTGAGTTTGTCAGCAAGAAGGGAGAGGAATCAACAATTGAATGGTGTCCCTACACCTTTTAACTCTGAATCAAAAAGTGACACATCATATAATTAATATGTTGTCTTATAAATACTTTCTACACTTGATATTAAATTATAAGGAAATAAAATTGTGTTTATAAAGTTGATAATGTATAATTTCGATTTGAATAGTTTACTCTAGACCTTAGTCATATTCTTATTTGCAAATCCCAATCCTTCAGCTGTCTCAGAGAAAATGAAGCTACTAACAGATGATAATAGATAGATAGATCTGACTGATGTGCATATGCCTTTACAGGAACATACATTGCATTCATATGACCTCACTACAACCAACAGTAAAGACTCTTCCTGGCCCTCCTCCTTCCCCACTAATTTCAATAAGGAAAAGTATTATAAAATTCTACATTAATCTGCCCTGCATTCCCTCCTCACCCGGATCTGGTGCAGTGCCTATGCATGCATACAATTGAACATAGAGGCAATGTAAACAAAGGGTAACTTTTCTTTATGATCTACATAAGGACATTCAGCATTTCATGGGTCCAATATCATAAAAGGCTCAACTTTCAGATAGGAAGATAGAATGTTCACCAAAATCATGTAATTGATAGACATGCAAGTCATGAGGTGCAATCAGCAATCTTAGACTGACTCCAGGATATTAAAGTTAAAAAAAATTCAGGCAATCTATTTTCAATCATTTTCTGCTTCACCACTCTTCTGTATATGGGAATGAAAAGTATCACCCATTGCACATACCGTATACATTCAGTGTGCTCATCAGGTCTTTCTTCTCAGAGAACAATAGGAAAAATACCACAATAGGAAACCCTCTAAAGTAAAACTACACTCAATAACATCAAGCTGAGATACAGCACTTTCACTGCTTTTATTTTGTTCCATGCTTAGTAATGTAATAACACTAGGCATTACAGAACTCGCACGTTATGGAGCATGATTGAAAAGCTCTAGGTATCTGAGAATTAATCTTCTTTTATCATGACAGACTAGCATATTAAAAATGGTCCCACTACTGAAAATTGCTTTTGGAATTCAGTCAAGTAAAAGAGGTTCAAAAATTCTTTTTGAAAACTGCATGAGAACAGAAAATCTGAAATGTATGCAAAGTACCACAAGAAAGATATTTCAAATGTATTTTGAGTATCAGGAATAGATTCTGTGCCAAAGAAGATGTGGCAAAGAAAATGAGGTACTGCGCTACATCTAAATGGGTGGTTACCAACTTATCTAGTAAAATAAATATATGTGGCAAATGACACATACCTATTTAATGACACTTGGAGTTCATGTGAAGTTTGGCAGTGTAATAAGTGTCTTATCTCTTGCCTCCACTGTTATTGCACAGATTTAAACTGCTGTCTCAGAGGCAGTTTTACTATCTTTTTCAATCTCTCCCATAAAAGTGAGACTTGATTTGCTCAGCATGAGAACAGATCAATAAAAGCTGAGTTATACGGCAGATTAGATCACTAACTCAGAGATCAAAGATGTTAAATACAAGTTGTATAGGAACAATTAGATCAAAAGTTCAATTCAAATGTACTGTACTTGTTTGTAAAGCTCAAAAGAAATGTCATTCTGATATGAAAAATCATTGAAATATTGTCAGTTGTTTTTTTATCTAGAAATAAGGAAGAGCATCATGTCTGAAAAGCCAAAGACACAATTTCTAACAATAAAATAAGATTATTTTAGGTAATTTTTTCTCATTATTATACCAGAAATTTAATCTTCTAAAAAGTCATTCAAATTAAAAGGTAGCTGTGCTTAATGAAGAAGAACGATCAATGATTTCTAAAATATCTTTGAGGTATTGACAATATCCTGAACAAGGATCTCTAGATGTCTATATGCTTTAAATATACCTTTTTTTGAAATGAGTCTATTTTAAAAAATTGTGTCTTATTCAGCAAGGAGGACTTAGTATTTATTAATGTGGTATTATTTCAAAGCTAGTTACATCTTGAATTAATTTACTTAAATGGTTCATATGCAGTTAATTAATGGAGAAGTTACTGTTAGGAACTAGAAAACAAATTCATCTATAGCTTACACACAGACAAATGTAAGGGGTTGTATTTTACCCATAACATAATTTCAGGTAAATGGATGTTTTGGATTGAACAGGTCTATCTGTTTATCTATATCACAGAGGTATAAATTTTATTAAATTACTCACATTGTAATGGTCATTTTAGTTTAAAGATTTGTCAGAGTACTATAGCATAAGAGTCAATTCTTTTCTTGATAAACATATGTAATTTCAATTCATGCTAATGTAAGGTTCATTTAAGGCAGAACAGCTCTTTTTATTTCCAGTACAGTGTAATACCATTCCTACATGAAAAATGAAAAAAACAAAACAAAAAACCCCCCACCTTTCTCCTTTGCTTGATGTTCTTTGTTGATTTTTAAAAAACTAAGTGACTGTGTCAGCTAATTCTCTAAAAATTCAGAGTGTGTGATTCAAATACTGACTTTGACTGTCATAAAGTGCAGGAAAACAATATTTAAAAAAAAAAAAAACAAAAAACTGGTCTATCTATCTAACTAAAAATATAATGGTCACTAGCAGGCAGGGTCCTGGGGCCAATCTGCAGTTTCTGTTGTTACACAATTACACTGCAGATGTTTGAAAAGTAGAACTGGAGCATCATGACTTTTGAGCCTTTAAAATTCTTAGACATGGTGTAGGCAAACAATACTTTAATAGAAACAATGATTTATAATATTCACTTTAAGATAAGGAATTTATATATTGATTCTTTTCTATAATTATTATTAATCAGATAACTGATTGACTTATACAGACATATTTCAGTTGCTCAGTTTAAAAATCAGAAAGATGGCATTTTCTTAGGAGGAAAAAGTTTCATGATTTGTATTAAGTTAACTAATATCACACTAAATATAACATGCACTATTCAGTTTATGAGTTAAATCATTAAAAAGACAGTCCTTGGATTGCTCTGTTTGTTTCCTTTGAATTATTGTTTCCCTTTCCATATTTTTTTTAGGTTTTGCCTACTGTTGTACACTTTCAAAAGTACATAGGAATGAAGGCACTTAATGGACCCACTCCTAGAAAGATTCTTCTGATGTAAAGGAAAAAAAATCTTATCACTCTCTTTCTGATATATATGGCAGATGATGAATGCCAGGGCACAACTGAAAACAAAGTAATTTCTGAATGCCCTACATTTATCTGTTTTTTAAAAACTACATTTGATTTATTTAATTCCTGTGCATTCTCAATTTGGCATGAAACAATCTCCTCCATCCACCCCACTTTCTCCAAAATGATTAACATTGGAGGTACTCCTTGAATTCTCTTACATGGTATATGTCCATTCTACTGCAGCCCTCATAGTGAGTTAAGGTCACTAAGAAAATATTGAGTGCCTTGCATGGGAAGACTGCAACCTCTCTCTTACAAGTGCTAATCTGCCTTTTGTTTTGAGGGAAACAAAGAAGTCATCAGAGGATGCTGACAATCCTTCAGATATTGACCAGCTTTCACTATTTTAGCATTTTCAAGTAAAGCTTCTAGTGATAAAAATAACTTGCTTTCTAGGTGCTAGCTATCATCTCCCTGGTTTTGTCTGCATTCTGCTTTGACCAGGATATGATACAGACAGACATCAAACGGATAAGTTTGGTTGATTTCTTCCTGGTGGTAGATGAAGATTCAATGTCCATTCTGTAATTCTTAGACATATCAATTTTTTTCAATACTGTAAATCACATCTTGCTGATGGTTAGATGCCCTAAAAGGAATAGACAGTGCTGTTTTTCAATATCTGGGAGAAACTTAGTTAAAACTGAGGTTATGGTAGAGGTAATTATATATTAAAAGAGTATATCCAACATTAATCATCTCGGGGTGAATTAAAGAATATAGCAGTATCTGCCATCTGCATCTGTCCAGAAGCTTGTTGAATGTCCTACTGGAAATTCTTTCTGAAAGTGGATCTTGCCATTACTGCTTATGATTTTTCACCTTCAAAGAACTTGAATACCCTCTATATGGAGCTGCAACTTCAAATCCTGTAGAATAAGACAGTATAACACCTAGCAAACTATTGAGAGAGGTAGCTTGCTGAGAGTATAGAAAATCAATGCTTCATCATCTGCATGGGTAGCCCACATTAATGGGCTAGATGGAGTTTAATGAAGCATGTTTTCTTCCTCAACCAACCAGGGAGGTAAAACTTTTGTATACTTCTATCACCAGCAAGATTTTTGAGGACTACTGAACACCCAGGTTTTGCAGCACTCTGCTCAGCTAGAGCTGCCAGTTCTACCATAGACCTCCTTTCTCCAGCCAAGAAATATGTAGCATCAGTTCTCAATTTCATCAGTCAACTGACCAGGTAGTATCCCAGTTGCACAAATAAACCCACCTTACATGATTCACAAAACAATTTTGACTCCTGGAAGACTGGTTAGTCATCCCTGGTTTCAAAAACTGGGGAATGTTATGCACATTATAAATTTTGTTTGACCAGGTTACTGAAGAAGAGTGAATAAGGGTCTGTTTCCCAGTGGCAGAGGGGACAGGTGACTGGCCTGCCAGTTGAACACCTGTGAATTCTGAGAATTAACCAAATTGTACTTACTTTATGATTAATTATAATTACATTAAATCTATATTTGTGATAAAATTTATATTTTAATTGAATTAAGTGGAATTTTGTAAAAAACAGGATGCAAGAATTATCATCAAATCATAGTAAATAGAAGATGAATGTATACAGGCACCCACACAATACCAGCAGAATGCAATGACTGAGATACTCCTATTGATCCTCCCTGCAGAAGAAATTTTCTACTGATATGTTCCCAGGTTTTCTTACCTAGGTAGAAGCTAATGGCATTTTCTCTCCTCCTCCAGGTCATTGATAAAGGTATTAAAGTGGATAGGTCTAGAATAGAGCCCTGAGGTACTTCACTGTGACTGGCCTCTAGGGAGAGTAGAAACTGTTAACCCCTGCTCTGGAGCCTGACAAACCAGTCAGTTATTCACATGTCAAATAGTCCATCTGTTTTTGACCTTCTGAATGCAAGTTTCATTAGAAATCACATTAAAACAAGGCGACTTCTGAAGCAACCAAAAAGTCAAGTTTATTAAGTGGGCAGATTAATATAAAGAGTTTGAACTGAACTGCAAACAATTCCTAACTTCCATCTCTATTAAGAGGCAGGTCCTTGCCTTCGTTATTCTCAAGGTTCAGCACCTTTGAGCAATATCCTACATTGTAAAGGAATATATATACACATATATATTATACATAATATATAATGCAATAAAAATATTTATATATATAGTCTATCTTTCATTCAGTTCCAAAGCTTGGCTTTGATTTTTGCTTCTATCAGAAATCCCCTTCCCCACATGTCTTTCACTGTGATCCCAACCTCTGTCCTGGAAATCCTTCCCTTTTCCTTCCCCCAGGTGTACCCAGGGAGGTGTGATTAATCACTTAATTTTGCAGTAAATAGCTACTTAACAGCTTTTCATATCTTCATGCAAATAATGGTAAAATTCCTAGTATAAGTAATGTGATGAACTCCAGGTGGCATATACCTAGGCTTAGATATGTGTTTGGAGGATGAAGGTAATGTTAATGGCAAGTTAAACGTTCTGTTTCCTAGTTGAGCTTCAATTTTGAATTTAGAAAGACTGCTGCTAGGCCTAACTTGGCAGTTTACTCAGTATTTAGCTCCTGGTATGAGTCAGAAAACAGAGGATGAACAGGTAATCCTACCTGTCTGTTATAAATTTGTGCTGGTAAAAGAAAATATGTTAATTAGTGAGAACTCCACAGCACGGTACTATTTCATTAGGCTGCAAGACTCACTCCAGGGCTGTCTGAAAGCAAATGCAGTACCTGACCAGTTGCCTGTTTTCTTGGGGGAGAATGAAATCCTGGGAAGAGCTTGTAATTGTCTTTCTCACTGTTCCCCCAGCACCAAATACTTTGGGAGCACTAGGATAATGTCTCTCTAGGCAGACTGGTGGCAAGAGAAAGTCTCTATTGCTTAATGAAATTCCTATTGCTTAATAAATACTTGAAAAGAAGGTGTCCTGGTTTAAGCCCAGCTGGTAACAAAGCACCACAAAGCCACTCGCTCACTCCTCCCCCCCCAGCCCTGGTGGGATGAGAAGAAAATATAAAGAAAAGCTCATGGGTCGAGATAAGGACAGGGAGGGATCACTCACCGCTTATGGTCACGGGCAAAAGACAGACTCAACTTGGGGAAGAAACAAAATCAATTTAATTTACTACAAATCAAATCAAAACCAAGGATATTAGGAAGTAAAAACAAATGTTAGAACACCTTCCTCCCACCCCTCCCTCCTTCCCGGCTCAACTCCACTCCTGGTTCTCTTCCGCCTCCTCCCCCCTAGCGGTGCAGGGGGACAGGGACGGGGAATGGGGGTTGGGGTCAGTTCATCACACGTTGTCTCTGCCACTCCTTCCACCTCAGGGGGAAGACTCCTCACTCTTCCCCTGTTCCACTGCGGGGTCCCTCCCACGGGAGACAGTCCTTCATGAACTTCTCCAATGCGAGTCCTTTCCATGGGCTGCAGTTCCTCACAAACTTCCCTGGCGTGGGTCCTTTCCACGGGCCGATCTTCGGGCACAGGCTGCTCCAGCGTAGGCTTTCCCACGGAGTCACAGCCATCTTCAGGAGCATCCGCCTGCTCTGGCGTGGGCTCCTCTCTCCCTGGGATGCAGGTGGGCATCTGCTCCCCTGCTCCCCTCCATGGGCTGGGGGGGGACAGCCTGCCATCTCACCACAGGCTGCAGGGGCATCCCCTCCTCCCCCTCCTTCTTCCCTGCCCTCGGTATCCGCAGAGGGGTTCCTCTCACATTCCTATCTCCCCCCCTACTGCAGGTTCCCCTTCTGAAATCTGTTCTCCCAGAGGCGCCACCACCGTCACTGATTGGCTCGGCCTGGGCCAGAGGCGGGTCCGACTTGGAGCCAGGGGAGCTTCTGGCAGCTTCTCACAGGAGCCACCCCTGCAGCCACTCCCCTGCTACCAAAACCCCACCACACAAACCCAAAACAGAAGGGTAGTTTCTACTGGTGAGGCATTCTGGTATTCAGCTGCTTGGCAAGTGGCTAAAGTCATGTACCCCACTTGTGGAGGAAACTCAGCAGCAGCAAAGCTTCCACTCTCCAATATCTGTTCCTGTAAGGGCAAACTATACTTGAAGCCATGTTCCCAGGTTTCTCTGAATGGCTTTCAAAGATAAGGCCAAATCTTACACTATATCTGATATAATATTTATTGACCCAACTGGAAGATAACAGAATTAATTCCTAGTTCTGTGAATCTGAGTCATGATTACTATGTGATTAGCCAGAAAACTGTTTTCTACCACAGTATGCAGACCTCCCCAGAACAGTACATGCAACATGAGTCTCGGCTCACTCTCACCTCACACTTCCTGACACTTAGGGTTGCATCTTGGGGATGCGCAGTGCAGCATCCCAGCCTCTCTCCCACCTTGTGCCCCAGCTCATACAACGCAGCTCTTTCCATGCTCAGCTGAGTGGGTCTGTGCAGTATGCAGTACTTGGGACACAGAGCAGGAGGTGGGCCCAGATGCTGTGCAGGGCATGCAGTGCTCAAGGGTACTTCCCCATGCAGTCCCTGGCTTTCACCCTGAGCTGCAGTCACACTCCTTTATATGACCAAGGCGGTAAGCAGGTCCCCAGCTTTTTTGCTGTTTGGTCTGCAGTATTGTCTCAAGCACTGGAGAAAAACAAATTAGAGGGTTATGAGATACTTTGTTTCTTAAATATTGCCATGTTAATTTTGGGTTTGCTGCTTTTATTATTCATGAATCAGAATTTGATAGTACTATTAGTGATCTGCACAATAAAAAGAACTTTGTGTTATACGGTTCCCTTGTGAGAAACTGAGGCAGGATTTATGCCAGTAAATCAGTCTCAGCAGTGTTAAGGGCAAAGCACCAAATGATATCTCTGAATGTTTTTCAAGAATCTCTCTTTCTATGGGTTGGGTTGGGCTTTAGAGTAATGTGAATGCCTTTCTTCTGTGGCAGAGCTGGATTTGCGAAGTGTGTGGTTTTTATTTTTCCACAGAAAGAGATCATTAGCATCCTTTATTTTAAGTACGTATACTGAAGAGATTAAATTTGGTTTTGAAATTTGCATATCTCTAACTGATTTTTTAATGTCAATGCAATGTTATAACTAATCTACAAATGATAAAGACAGTAAATTGTTTGGGATTTTTTGCCAAATGACTTGTTGATAAACATCTGTGATAAGGCTTTAAAAAATGAATGCCAAGGACTGAGACTTTTCCTTTGGCCAGGCAAAAGGATCTTAAGAAATCTTGAAGAAGAACATTGCTATTCATCATCACTCACCAAGCAGAAAAGTGATTCTTGTGATAAAATTTTAAAAGAAAAGAAAGTTGTGTTTAAAGCACAAACTGAGATTGTATAACCACTGTCACACAAATGCACACACATGCATGCAACATTAGATAAAAACAGTAGAGTAGAAGCATGTTAATAATTGCAGCAAATAAAATCAAATGCTGGGTGGCAAAACCAATGCAAGTTTTTTCTCATTTGTTTTCTGAAGCAATGCTCTGTTTCATTGGGGAAAAAGCAGGACCTGCTCCCCCCACCCCTGATCACAGTAAGGATCTCTCCATCTTGCCATCACCCACAGTACTGTGACCTCTCATGGATGAATCTGCAGAGCTTTTAATTCACTGCTAATAGGGAGAGATGCTACTGCTAGAACCCAAATTTCTCAGGAGTGAAACTTTCCACACACTGAAACCACTGGTTGTGAGCAATCTCTGCTGGAAAACTAATCACAACTACATCAGAAATTTTTATATAAAAAACATTTTAGAAAAAGAATATAAAGCTTAGGTAATCTAATTTTGAACTGAAATCTGTATTCCTGTACAGTGAAATTCAAATTATATAAATGCTCTTTTACATGCATGCACAAACAATAATCTTTTAATCTATTACCTTTCCCTATCACTAGAGAAGAGTGAATTTGATATGTGACTTTAAAGATCAGTGTAATGTAGAATCAAAACAGACATAACTAGGATTCCCTCCCCATTGCTTTTCTTTTCTTGCCTTATTTTGTGAGAAGTATGTTCATCTTCTAGGTTATTCATGATACCCAAAATGTAACTGAGAGAAATTATGAATATGCAACAAATTAAAACACATTAACTGTGTGTCTCTTTCATGGGCATCTGTTCATGAGTGTGTGTATAGAGAAAAAAATGCTGGCATGTTAAGACTTGGTGCTACTTAATTAAAATCAAGAGCATTTTCAGTTGGCTTGAAGGGAAAGAGGTTCTAGTCCTCAGCAGAGCATAACTTGTGTAAATATGAAGAATTTGGCATTTTCAAGGATTGGTTCCCTTTTACTGGAATGAGGTCCTACTTCTAACAGATTTGTTCGTAAGCTCTGTGTGCAAACAAGCCCATGGTTTTTCAACTTTAAAATGCTGGTATTTATTCATATTAAAGTATAGGAAATTTTTCTGAAGACATACTTCAGAAAATAAATTCCAACAGTTTGTTTTATAGAGATTTTGTGGTGGGTTGACCCTGGCTGGGTGCCAGGTGCCCACCAAAGCTGCTCTATCACTCCCCCTCCTCAGCTGGACAGGGGGGAGAAAATATAACAAAAGGCTCGTGGGTCAAGATAAGGACAGTTTAATAAAGCAAAAGCAAAGGTCGCATGCGAAAGCAAAGGAAAACAAAAGATTTTATTCTCTACTTCCCATCAGCAGGCGATGTCTGGCCACTTCCTGGGAAGCAGGGCTTCAGTACACGTAGTGGTTACACCAGAAGACAAACGTAAATAATGAATGCCCCCACTTCCTCCTCACTTAATTTTATTGCTGAGCTGACGTCATATGGTATGGAATATCTGTTTGGTCAGTTTGGGTCAGCTGTCCTGGCTATGTCCCCTCCCGAGATCTTGCCCTGCCCCAGCCTGCCATTGAGAGGGGGGCAAAAATGTTGGAGAGACAGCCTTGATGCTGTGCCAGCACTGCTCAGCAGTAGCCAAAACACTGGGGTGTTATCAACACCTTTCTAGCTACTGATGCAGAGCACAGCGCTATGAGGGCTGCTATGGGGAGAATTAACTCCATCTCAGCCAGACCCAATACAATCTCCACCCCTTATTCCATACCATTTGCGTCATGCTCAGGTCCCACATAATTTAATACACATATATGTTCTAACCACGCCATTGTATTTAATTCTCATTACTGAAATCCCTTCTTACCAACACTTACAACTGAAACTACATATTTAAACCACTTTTATACCCAACATACAGATTTATACATTCTTATTAACTACTGTCCCATGTCTTTTAACAGTTAGATATGAGTCTCCTATTCCATGGGCTTCTTCCACTCCTCCAGATGTTCACACACAGGTTATGACTTGGGCCCCATCCATCAAGATGAGTGGTCAGGACAGGAGAAGCAGTATGTTCAATTGTTGGGCACCAACACCGGCTTGGTTTGGGTCACTGATGCACTTGTCTGGTTCCTTGCGAAGTTCACTCCTCTGCAGTTCAGGTCATTCCTGCTACATTACTTCCTACAACATACAACTCACATCACAGATTATTTTTCCCCCAAGGTTAAATGTCCTTGAGGCACACACTGGGTCTCCCCATCCTTCCGCATTACCCACCAAGTACACCCAGGTCCTTGAGCAAATGCAATCCCACGAATGGGTTTGCCTTTTCCCGTGGGAGGAGCAATCCACACTGCCTTCCCCAGCCACTTCCCCGTGTGCCCTACGGGGACCTTATCTCCTCCCACAGTATGTAGGGGTTTTGTTTGGACAGGACCAGGACGGTTAGCAGATCCTCTGGTGTTAACTAGCCAAGTGGCTTCTGCTAAATTTGTATCCTAATGCTTCCATGTCCCATTGCCTAGTGCTCTCAACATAGTCTTTAACAGTCCATTATATCTCTCAATTTTTCCAGATGCTTGCGGGTGATAGGGGATGCGGTACACCCACTCAATGCCGTGTTTCTTTGCCCAGGAGCTTATGAGGTTATTTCGGAAATGAGTCCATTGTCTGATTCAATTCTTTCTGGGGTACCGTGTTGCCATAAAATTTGCCTTTCAAGGCCTAAGATGGTGTTTCGGGCAGTGGCATGGTTTACAGGATATGTTTCTAGCCAACCAGTAGTTGCTTCCACCATGGTGAGTATGTAGCGCTTGCCTTGACGTGTTCGTGGCAGTGGTCCAATGTAGTCAATTTGCCAGGCCTCGCCATATCAAAAGCCCAGCCACCGCCCTCTGTTCCAGGGAGACTTTACTCTGGTGGCTCGCTTGAGTGCACCACATGTTTCATATTCATGAGTGACCTGTGTGATGGCCTCCATGGTCAGGTCCACCCCTCGATCACAAGCACACCTATATGTTGCATCTCTCCCTAGATGTCCCAATGTCTCATGGGCCCATCAAGCTACAAATAGCTCACCCTTATGCTCCCAGTCCAGGTCCACCTGAGCTACTTCTATTTTGGCAGCCTTGTCTACCTGTTCATTGTTTTGATGTTCTCCAGTGGCGCGGCTTTTGGGCATGTGAGCATCTACATGACATACCTTTAGAGCCATGTGTTCTACATGGGCAGCAATGTCCTGCCACAATGCAGCTGCCCAGATGGGTTTACCCCTGCGTTGCCAATTGGTCTTCTTCCACTGCTGTAGCCACCCCCATAGGGCATTAGCCACCATCCAGGAGTCAGTATAGAGGTAGAGTACTGGCCACTTTTCTCATTCAGCAATTTCTAGGGCTAGTTGGATGGCTTTCACTTCTGCAAACTGACTTGACTCGCCTTCTCCTTCAGTGGCCTCAACGACTTGTTGTGTGGGACTCCACACAGCAGCTTTCCACTTCCGATGGTTCCCTACCACATGACAGGATCCATCAGTAAACAAAGCATAACACCTTTCGTCTTCTGATAACTCATTATATGGTGGTGCCTCTTGGGCATGAGCCGCCTCCTCAGACGATGCTCCAAAATCTCTGCCTTCTGGCCAGTCCATGATCTCTTCCAGAATTCCCGGGCGGTTGGATTTCCCCAGTCGAGCTTGTTGCGTGATCAATGCTATCCACTTACTCCACGTAGCGCTGGTTGCATGATGTGTAGAGGGGATGTTTCCTTTGAACATCCAGTGTAGCACAGGCAATGGTGGTGCCAAGAGGAGATATGCTTCTGTACCAACAACTTCTGAAGCGGCTCGAACCCCCTCATATGCTGCTAGTATCTCTTTTTCAGTCGGGGTGTAGTGGGCTTCTGATCCTCGGTACCCCCGGCTCCAAAACCCTAATGGTCGACCTCGGGTTTCTCCTGGTGTTTTCTGCCACAGGCTCCAGGTGAGACCATGCTCCCCAGCTGCAGTGTAGAGTACATTTTGTACATCTGGTCCTGTCCAGACAGGCCCAAGAGCTACTGCACGAGCTATTTCTTGTCTGATATGCTCAAAGGCTTGTTGTTGTTCAGGGCCCCATTCAAAATATTTCTTTTTCTGCGTTACTCGATAGAGAGGGCTCACAAGCTGACTATAACCTGGAATATGCATTCTCCAGAACCCCACAAGGCCTAGGAAAGCTTGTGTTTCCTTCTTGTTAGCTGGTGGAGACATAGTTGCTATCTTGTTAACCACATCCATAGGGACATGACGGCGTCCATCCTGCCATTTTATTCCCAAGAACTGAATCTCCTGTGCAGGTCCCTTGATCTTGCTTTTCTTTATGGCAAAACCAGCTTTCAGAAGAATCTGAATTACTCTTTTTCCCTTCTCAAACATTTCTTCTGCCTCATTGCCCCACATGATGATGTCATCTATGTATTGTAGATGTTCAGGGGCATCACCCTTTTCCAGTGCATTTTGGATTAGTCCATGACAAATGGTAGGGCTGTGCTTCCACCCCTGGGGC
This sequence comes from Haliaeetus albicilla, assembly GCF_947461875.1. NCBI lineage: Eukaryota > Metazoa > Chordata > Aves > Accipitriformes > Accipitridae > Haliaeetus > Haliaeetus albicilla. Next base: position 26,130,954 of record NC_091515.1, on the reverse strand, counting down.
AGTCGATTCCAGGTGTATTGGACACCCCTCCATGTGAAAGCAAACTGTGGCCTGCACTCTGCTGCCAAAGAAATTGAGAAAAATGCACTGGCAATGCCAATTGTAGCATACCACTTGTGTCATGTCCCAGTTTCTCAGGATGACAACTTAGGGTCGCCGATTCCCAGGTCAGGATTAAGGTGAAAAGACACCAGGGATCCTTTAATGCACAAAACTCAACTTTTATTCACTCACAACAAGAATTGGCGTGAAATCACATCAGCAAACCATATAACGCATGCTAACCATACGTCACCAAACATATACCACAAGCCTTGCTTATTTCGTGATCAGTTCAGGGAAGAAAATAAGGACAGCCCTCCCATTGAGTCATGAGGTTCAGAGTGGACCCCCTTGCTTTCTAGACTCCTTCTCAGAGAGGAGCTTAGTGGTGGCTAGACCCACTCCTAGTCCCAGACTTGGTCAACAGTTTTATGTCTAAAAGGATGAGATGTAGGAATTATGAAAAAAGAGAAAGAGAGAGAGAGAAAAGAAAGATTTCACTAGTCCTGGGTCCACCATTGGTCCAGCCAGCCTAGAGGTCCAGTTCCTGAGGGCGTGTGCACATGGGCTTCAATTGGTGTCATTTTATAATCCCCTTGCCCCTTCTTCAGGCAAGCACTCAAACTCATTAGGCTAATTAGATGTCATGCAGAGTTTGTGCTTCCAGAACCTTCGGGAAATGGGTCGGTGGACTTGGGGGTTGTTTGGGGAGTAACTTCTCCCTCCCTGCAGGCATGACCGTTCTTTGACCTTTGGCCATATATGGTGAGCTGCCCTGCTCAGCATATCAGAATCACGCATCCTCCAGCACACCCTCCTTGTCCTGTTGGTAACTGACTTCTCACCTGTGGTTCATTGTTATGCAGGGTTCATCATTATGCATATCTCTTTCAGTCTCTCACACCACCCCGTGGCTCAAACATTTGACTGGACTGAGTTGTAGATATCTTCTTCTTCCACAGTAGTAATATTCACATATTGAACAGAAGGAGAGAAAAGAGAAGAAGTACAGGAAAGCAAGTGGGGTAGTCATACATCACACAATTGCAAGGCCAAGCATTAAGAACAAAAATCCACATAACAACATGAGTCCAATGTTAACAAGCCATTTTCCCCACCCCGTGAGTCCCAAGGACGTTAGGAGAGAGAGTCAGCAACAATCCTCCGTTAAACTGATCTCTTGGTTGCATCACCTGGAAAAGTTCTCCAGTCTTGTCTGTAACTTCTCTCATCTTGGCTCAGGCTTCTTCAGTTGAAGTGGAGGCATTATGGATGGTGATACAACATTCCCCATCAGTTAGATTCAACATCCCACAAAACCCATGTTCTTTAAACAACAACATATCCAATGCTGATCTGTTCTGAAGGATCATTTTTGATGCTTGTTGAATTTGGGTGTTAAGTTCTCCAAATGCATAATGTGTCCAGTTGGACTGTAGCGTTCGCTGCATATCAAGGTGCCGCGATTAGATCACTGGTCGGCCCGGACCAGGGAAAGAGACAGATAACACACACAGTGTGAGCGCCAACTTCCGCCTTTTATTGCGCAGTTAATTCCTTTTATACTAACAAGGATAGGCGGGATTACAGACACATCATAAGGCTGCGACTAACCCTCTAACTTTCCGTGACATCGCGAGATCTTCCAAACACCGAACCCTACATCTCTCCCCTCCCTATGACGAGTTGGCTTCTATTGTTATGAACAATTCCACACCAAGAAATAACTATGTAAAGTACTATGAGTATAAACATATTTCTACAACTAAGTTGAAACACTCTATCTTAAACACCTGTAAATGTCCCATTTACCCTGCAGAGCAAAAAGCTCCTTTACAGAAATTCACACAGGAGGTAGATTGAAAGTTAAGGCTTGGAAAGAATTACTTCTATTACTCTATAAAGTTTATCGTTGGTGCGCTGATGTTAAGGCTTAATGTCTGAGGCACCTGGATTCCTGGCTGCGAGCTCTTACAGCCGGATCCCATAAAGGCACGTATTGATGGACTCTGAGAGGGACGTCGTCCAGATACACATCAGGGTCCCCCAGTTGGCTTTGCATCCACTGCCAGAAGTTTGTAGCGGATACCCAAGGTGTCACAAGCCAGGAAAGGATGACAGCGATCTGTAAGGAAAACACTCAAACACTACGAGGTTAGGGCAGGATGAACCATACGACTAGGAACCCATTTCAGTAGCCCTTCAGGTGTCTGTACACAGGCATACCCTCGCCCGAGACAACGCAGCTCAAACGGCCCATCCCATTGGCGTGTCTGAAAGTCACGCACGCGGACCAACGGGTAAGGACCTTTCTCTTCCGCGTTCGTAAAATGTCGTTGCGCCGCCGTCTCTTCCAAGTCCCCTCGAACTATCTGATTTAATGAAGTTAACACAGTTAACAGAAGACGCTGTGTACGGAGAACAGGTGTGTTTTCCTGTAACCAGGAGGGCTCCTCCTGCTCCTCCTCCCTAAGCCGATCGAGTAAGGTCTTTAAAGTTCGATGTGCTCATTCTACAATGGCCTGGCCAGTGCTATTATAAGGGATGCCATGTTTACTTAACAAGCTGGACAAGGTAAAATTATTACAATAGCTAAAATCACAATAACTACAATAATGCCCATAATTCTTTAAGCCAACCCGTTACCCCTAATGACCCGAACCATGAGGACTATGAGGAAGATGAACCATCCATACATTCTTGTGCCATCTTGCTCCACGAACTCAGCCCAGCAATCGGTAGGTGCCAGCTTTCCGTGGGCGTCCCCACAGAGGCAACGATGGCCTCACCGTACACCAGCCTGATGCTCTTCGGAAAATCCCGGTATCTATACATTTGCAGAGGAACGGGTTTTAGCACACGTGGCCAGCGGGTGCTAAAAGTCTGCCTCGGTTGCAATCTATGACGCATGCGCTCGCTGGCCAGGCGTGCTGCACGAGTCATAGCCATCTTGTCTATTGGTTCGTGGGCTTTATGATGCGGTTGCGGTGCACAGAGAATCTTGACCTGTTATGTTAACCAAGGTGACCTATACATTAGTTTTTGACTGAGGTGGTATTCATATTGCCGCACCATCTATGATGCTCCAGATGATGATGGTCGTACAAATCGAACAGGAGTCTGTCGTGGGCCTGTATCTGTGGAAACACAATCAACCTCGTTCCCAGGTTATTAATGGAAATAGACCTTACCCCTAATTTTGGCTTTAACTAACTTTTACGTTTACCCCACACTGTCTTCCCGTAATCACACTATGTTTAATCAAATTATGCTTAACACACTTTTTACCTAAAGCAAGTTCTATATACAATAAGGCACGCTGTTCTAAAACCCTCTCTGAAGGACTTAATGTCCGCTAGTCCTCTAAAGTGTAATACTCTATTAGTCAGAATCTGTCGGATCAGTGGCTCCAGCACCCGCCGGTGCCGTCCCAGTTGCCATTGGGACAAAGTCTTTAATTTCTCAAGGACTTTCCAGTGAAACGCCTCCCATCCTTTTTTTTTTTTTTTTTTTTTTTTTTTTTTTTACTCTCCCCTCCAATGCCTCTCCCTCTCATCCGCAGTGGCTACTGCAAGCGGCTCCGCGTCTATCGTGGGCGCAGTTGGTTTCACCGTCTCTGGTTCCAATAGGCGGGATGGATTAAAGGACAGTGGCGGGGGCGCGGATGGATCTGCCCGAGGGCCGGCCGCGGCCGCGGCTGGCGGCGGCCATTCTGTGGCCGGCTGACACGCGCCACTGCAAGGCGGCGGGGGGGGGGGGGGGGGCGGAAAAGGAAGGAGCCAAGGGAGGGGCCAGAGGAAGCGCCGGAGGGGGTGCAGCTGACGGCTCAGCAGGCACAGGCTCAGGCAAAGGCTCAGGAGGCTCAGTCCGCTCTCCCGGCAAGGGCGCCTGATTTCCCCCGTGGGGGGGTGTTTCCTCCTCTGCCACAGTCTCCAACCCAGTTGGAGTCTCTCCTCCCAGTTATCCCCTCCGCGGGTGGCCGTTCCTCCCACTCTCTCAACTAACAGTATAAATCTCCCCCGACATCCCCGCCTGGATCCCAGTCCAAGAGGCACTCCTCCAAGTCCCCCCGAACCTCCCGCCGTAACTCCTTCCATGGACACCGCAGAGGGGGCTCGTCCGTCCCCGCTGGTACCATCCCTACAGGAAAAACCTCTGTCTCTGCCGCACCCTCCGCGTCCACGCTCTCAGTCAGAGATGGACCGCTCTGTGAGCCCCGCTCCACAGCCGCCCACTCCGTCTGAGTTTGACTCACTGTCCCTGGGGGCATTGCCCCCCCTTGTTTTTGAGGCGGCGCTTCATCCGCAAACAAAACAGCTCGCGCCGCCGACCAACACTCCCCAGCTTTCCGTCCTGCCGTAACTACCTCCTCCACTTTCCCCCAAGCTTGTAATCGTTCCACAGCTCCGCGCTCACCCGCAAGCGCCGACTGGAGCAACAGTTCCCGAATCTCTCCCCAATTTGGGGGACTTAATACTTCTTTGGGAGAGCCCATCCCTCCCCGGCGCAGCACCCATTGGATGCATTCGCCCGTGGGGCCCCTCCTAATCGTTCCGCGGGTACCCACCTCATCAGCCAACACTTTCAACACCTGAATCACTTGCGCAAGCTTCATCGTCGCCTAGGCAACCGATCACGTCGGGGTCACCATTATGTAGCGTTCGCTGCATATCAAGGTGCCGCGATTAGATCACTGGTCGGCCGGGACCAGGGAAAGAGACAGATAACACACACAGTGTGAGCACCAACTTCCGCCTTTTATTGCGCAGTTAATTCCTTTTATACTAACAAGGATAGGCGGGATTACAGACACATCATAAGGCTGCGACTAACCCTCTAACTTTCCGTGACATCGCGAGATCTTCCAAACGCCGAACCCTACATTGGACAAAACATGCATTTGCCACATTAAGTTTTTCCAGGAAAAATTGGTGTCTCCTAAGGGTAAGGGAAGGGGTAAAATGGTTTCTAGCATTAGGGGTGCCTTCATTCCCAAGGTATAATAATCAGGTGCTGCGACTCCATGTATCGCCCATTCAGGTCGCGCCTTAGGGCATCCCGGCACTTTCAACTCTGTAGGGATGTCGACTAACTAAAACACCTTGTGTAGACACATCATCAGAATACTAATTCCACACTTTAGACCAGCATGTCTTTGGATATTTAGATATATTTTGCCATCTGAACATCCCCAAAGGGTACCATAAGCAGCCAGCTACTGGGTATTTTGACATGCAGGTTTATCTTTAGGGTTATACAGACTGGTAGCTAAACTGGATGTGGGATATCCCCAACAGGCACACATATCTCTCATGAGGGTTCTTATTTCCTGGACAAACCAAGTTTCCAATGGATTACCTGCACCACTGGTAGACTTTAATTGGGTCGTACACTTAAAAAGAGGAGATATATCTTGTTTGGGTATCCTTTCAAAATCTTCTTTGTCCCACCACCATTCCCAGACCCACTGATCGAGGTTGGGTTTTTTGGGGATTTCGATACAGCATGAAGGTTTAGATTCTACATGGTAATCAAGTTCAAATAGGGTTATTATTTGCATTGGTGATGGCCACCAGGGGACCCAAGTACACTTCATACAGTTAGGTGTGTCACAACCAGTGCTGGACAGACCAGGGAGGGGTTGTGGTGAGTTCGGAATTCCCTCGGGCTAAATTAAGGTGAAATGACACCAAATGATCAGTTAAATGTTTTATTTATGGCAGAAGCAACCTGAACTTGGAAGGTGTAATAGTAGGCGACGTGGTTCCTATTGAAACATATACAAAGGTAAGGAGGAGAAAGAGAAGAAAAAAGAGAGGAAAGCAAAGAAAAGGAGAGAGAGAGAGATTTCACTACCCTTGGATCCTGTGATGAAGTTAATGGTTGATTACGCTGACTGTTGTGGTAATCCTCCGGTGATGGGCGTGTGTGGGGCTCCTCCCGTCTGCATCTTTTATAGCCCACTTCCTGCCTTTTCTTACGTCAATCACGCCCCTCTTGGTTTTCTGCACACCGCCCCCAAGCACTTAGGGAACTCTGGATTTTGTGCGCAGGTGCCATTGGGGGGCGGCAGTCGCGAAGGGTGCCTTGGGCAGCTGTGAGCCCCTTCCTCAAATAAACTTTGTATGACCTTTGGCCATATATGGTGAGCTGCCCGGCTCAGCATATCAGAACACGGAATTGCACATCATCTAGCATGCCCTCTGGGTCATGTTGCTACTTTCGGTTCCATTGTTATGCAGGGTTCATTGTTATGCAGAACTTACCCCCCACAATGTTTGAGACATTAACTCTTTCAGTCCCTCACACCACCCCGTGGCTCAAACATTGTACTGGATTCTCCGTAGTCCTCTTCTAGGGTAGTGATTTAGACATAAAGAAAGGGGAAAGCAAGAAAAGGAGAGAGAGAGGACATGTACAAAACTTCGAACAGTACAAAACTTTAAACAGTACAAAACAGTATAAATCTTTAGACAATGCTATAGGGTTACTGTGATGCTTCAAGATCTTCTTCGGCCGTCGTGATTTGTGCATAGCAGACAGAAGAGGGACAGAGAGAAGACAGCATGCGAGAAATCATACATTTGCCCACCGCTAGGCCTATTATCAGAAACAAGAATCCACATACTAACATCATAACAATATTTAAGAACCATTTTCCCCAACCTGTAAGTCCCAGTGAATTCAGGAGAGAGACGAACCAAGATCCAGGGCTCCAGCCGTTAAACCAGTCCTTCAGTTGCATTGCCTGGAAAAGCTCTCCTGTCTGCTTCAAAACCTCTCTCATCTTCTTTCACGCTTCTTCTAAGGAGGTAGTTGCATTGTGTATGGTGAGACAGCATTCTCCATCGGTAAGATTTAACATTCCACATGCCCCTTGCTCTTTTAACAATAACATGTCTTGTAAAGCCATTTTAGACACCTGTTAGATTTATATATTCATTTCCCTGAAGGCATAATTGGTCCAATTGCTTAAGATGTGTACTTGCCAGGTCAGGTTTTCTAAGACAAATTGGTGTCTTTTAAGGGTCACGTACGGGGTAAATATATTTTTCTAACATTAGAGATGTTGTCATGCCCCAGGTATAATAGTTGGGGATTTGGACTCTATTCACTACCTATTCAGGTCGTGCCTTGGCCCCTCACTTTCTCGATGCCTTCTGTGTTGCAGGGGCATTGAGAATTGGAACACCTTGGAAGGGCACATTGTAGGAACTCATCCTCTACACCATAATCTGGCATGCTGCCTTATGTTAAGATGGGAATATAATTTTCCATCAGAGCACCCCATAATGTCCCTTGTGGGGCAGGGTACCATACTATACGACATTAATAAATATCATCTCTGGGTACCCAGGTACCCTGTAGGTCCCTATCCCACACCTTTCGGTGTTCTGGACCACGGTTTATGGGAATACTGCACCTAATTGCAGTTCTTCCCATCCTCCAGGTCCTGTTACACCTCTTGTCCAAATTTCGGAAGCCCCGTGAAGGCTATACCCAGCAAGTACACATATCTCGTATGAGGGTTCGGAGTTCAGGAATATACCATGTTTCAATGGGATCTCCTGCACCCGTGGTGCAATTTAAGATTGCAGTACAGTTCATTAACTGTCAGTGTTCCAGGGTGGGGGCTTCAATATATTTCTCATCAATGGGATGATCGGGGTCAGTGTCTCCATACAACATATGTTTGATAGACCAGGCCCACTCATATCTGGTTCTATTAATTTTACCATATTCTTGGCCTGGGTGATCTGGAATATGTATACACCACATAGAGGACCACTTAATCGTATAGGGGTGTTCAAAACGTTCCGTTTCACGAGGTGGAGGACAATAGGGGATTTGGGTACATGATATTCTGTGGGGATTCATACAGTGGGTCTGGCCTCGCCACATTCCTGAGAGGTTATGTATGTTCATCAAGTCTTTAGGACAAGGAGATATTGGCAATTTAAACAGGTCTCCTGTCATGGTTTAACCCCAGCCAGCAACTAAGCAAGCACCACACAGCTGCTCACTCACTCACTCCCCCACACCCAGTGGGATGGGGGAGAAAATCGGGAAAAGAAGTAAAACTCATGGGTTGAGATAAGAACGGTTTAATGGAACAGAAAAGAAGAAACTAATAATGATAATGATAATACTAATAAAATGACAACAGTAGTAATAAAAGGATTGGAATGTACAAATGATGCGCAGGGCAATTGCTCACCACCCGCCGACCAACACCCAGCTAGTCCCCGAGTGGCCATCCCCCGCCCTCACTCCCCAGTTCCTAAACTAGATGGGACTTCACATGGTATGGAATACACCGTTGGCCACTTTGGGTCAGCTGCCCTGGCTGTGTCCTGTGCCAACTTCTTGTGCCCCTCCAGCTTTCTCGCTGGCTGGGCATGAGAAGCTGAAAAATCCTTGACTTGAGACTAAACACTACTGAGCAACAACTGAAAACATCAGTGTTATCAACATTCTTCTCATACTGAACTCAAAACATAGCACTGTACCAGCTACTAGGAAGACAGTTAACTCTATCCCAGCTGAAACCAGGACAGATCAAAACACAGGAAATACAGGATTATTCTCATTCCATCTCTTATGTGTGTTGTTCCAAAGATCACTCCAATTTTCTAGGAGAGGAAATACCAGATTACTCATATTCCATCTATTGCATGTTTTATTCCAAATGTCGGTCCAATTTATTAGGGGAATTTTATAAAATGCATCCTGATTCTCTCTCCAAGTCCCACCAAGAACACCATTAGGCAGATCTTCAAATGGAGCTTTCACTGTGCCCCAAGTGCAATTGGCGGTAGAGTTATTAATGACTGTATGCAACTTACTTTCCAACAACTTGGAGAGGTTAAGATTAATTATAGAAAAGCCAGTACCTTCTCCTAAAGACTTAGGATTTGGGAGACAAATACCTTGGTTAGTATGGTTCCAGATATGCACAAAACCCTGAATTAGTTCCCAGGCAAGATTCAAAGAGTCATCTTGCCAAGGAAGGCGAAGGTGAGGAAGAGGGTTTTCCAAAGCATTGTGCGTGGTTATAATATACACAAACAATAAAGAAGACTATACAAATGAAGTAAACAATCACTAAGGTTAACTATAAACATAGGGTTCGCAAAGGCTCCTGTGACAACCTGCAGATATGAGACAAGGGGAGTCAAAAGAATCTCAGTAGACATAATAAAGGGGGGTGAAAGATGATGTTTAGTGCTTACATTGTTGAAATTAGCTGAGGTAGAGACAGTCCTTGATAAGAAGAGCTGGTCCCAAGAAACAGCCAATGAGGCAGAGACAGTCCTTGATAAGAAGCAGGAGCAGGCCCCAAGAGCCAGCTAAGACTGGTCTTGCGGCTTGGGTGAATACCAAGAAATCACTGAGCCTGTGCAAGAAAAGAGGTTACTAGCGGTGACGAAGAGGAGTCATCTGTCTTCATCTCTGCGACCACCAGGCGACCACCATAAAGAGGCCCTGCGCAGGCGCAGTTGAGAGGAGACTATGGAAATGACCTCTTGGAGCTAATTTTAATATGAAGCGGGGATAGGTCATGCATATGTATAGGCATATTGTGAATATGTAATACCTGACTGTATAAACTTGAGGTGAACTGCCGAGTCAGGCGCGCACGACTTTGGTGGGATTACCCCCCGTGCTGCCCAGCGCTGAATGAACATACCTACTTTACAATCTCACTGATTGTGGAGTCTGTTTTCCGCACGTCAGTTTGGCGAGCCAGCCAGGAGGCTCTCTGCTCGGCTGTGGGACCGACTGTGGAGCGGACGCCCCTAGGCGCGCCCCGAGCACTTTCCTTGGAGGAGCCTCCACTGCCAGCTGCTCACCGCGGGAGCAGACAACAACCTCCTGAAGCCGCGGACCAAACGGTATGTGTCACAGAGGGAGCCTGTAAATCGTACGGGCCGGGGCAGCTGGTAAATCGCACAGAGATGTCTGGCATGCAGCGTAGTCCCCGTATGGGAGGAGGGTACCCTGTATGGTAACAAGGGGGGATTTGCTGACCGATAGAGCGGCCGCTAGCGATCTTGGGGGTAGATCGAGCAAATCCAGGGTGACTGCTGCATCCCAGTATCGGGAGCCAGGACGGACCTGTCGATGACTGGTATATAAGAGGCAGGAGAAGGGTAAGCGCACCCCCTCGCAATTGCGCTTGGTTTATTTTTGCAGCTGCTGAAGGTTGCCAACTGGAGTGATGATTGTATGATGTGAATGTTTGGAAATTTCTGTTAAAGATTTTGTGTGGGTGTGTGGAAATGATATGTTGAAATTTATAGGTGTATGTATGTTTGTTAATGTGTGAATGTCTTTATGTATTAATAGGGGTGATTCCCTGCTTTGTATGTGGGCTTGCAACTGGACTATATAATAATTAGCATCTGGCTTGGGTTTTGTTGAAGTGTAAATCTTGTGGGAGAAGCTGGTACTGTACATCTAGCAGATGGAAACCAGACTGCCTTGAGTGTTTTCTCCAAATTCCACACTTTTATGATTGGGAAAGAGCTCACTAAGAATCCAAAATACTGAGATTGGTGTGTAAAGGAAAATTTAATTCCAGAAATTTGGGATGTGTGGGAGGAAAACTGGGGAAGACTATAAAGAAGTGTAAGAAACAATTTGCATGGAAGCTTATTAAAAGGAGAAGCCAAGATCAAACTTAAGAATCATTAGGAGGAGTTATAAAATGGGAAACAATCAGGGAGGAATATTGAGGATAAGTCCTCTGGGTTGTGTAATTGCCCACTGGAAAGATACTGTTGGGACCGGAGGTACGGAAAGTAAAAAGAACCTTATTAAATACTGCAATCAATGGTGGCCGTTGTATAAGTTAGAAAGTGATGCTAAGTGGCCACTTAATGGATCACTAGATTATAATACTCTATTACAACTAATGCTGTTTCTAAGGAGAGAAGGAAAATGGGATGAGGTTTCATATGCAGACATGTTTTTCACCCTCCGAAACCATCCGGAGTGGCAAAGGGACTGTGGAATGGTACCCCCACAGGACCCCATGGTGCTTGCACTTGAGCAAGAGAACAACAAGGAGCTTAGAGGTAAACTGAGGCGGTGTTGTTCGGCATGTAGTATTGGACAAAGATGTACAAAGACAAATAAAATTCATCAGGTACCAGAACAAGATCTAACTGATTTGTTTAAGCCTCCCCCTCGACCACAGGAACAGGATGCAGACTCGGATAGAACTCCGACCCCCCCGAGCAGTCCTGTATCCTCCCGTACTAGGAAGAAAATTGCCTCAACAGCTTTACAAGTAGCTCTCCGAGAGGCGGTGGGGCCAGATGGTGGGACGATGCTAATCAAAGTACCCTTTTCTACTGCTGACCTAGGGGAATGGAAAAAGGTTGCAAAAGATTATAGGAGAGATCCGATAACTGTAGCTAAGCATTTCCAATTTATTGTGAAACAGCATAACCCTGATTGGAAGGATATACAGTTATTATTGGAATATATGACTGAGACAGAGAAACAGCTGATTTTAAAAACAGCAGGGAACCTTGCTGAAGATCATTATAAGATTACAGGAGGGGACATTAAGGAATATTTCCCTCTCCAAGACCCAAAGTGGGATGTTAATAGATCTGCACATATGGAAAGATTGCAGGGGTATCAGGAGTGGATTACAAAAGGAATGGAGAGAGCAATCCCCAAAACTATAAATTGGTCAGCTTTATATGCAGTTAAACAGAGTCCTTCCGAGTCTCCATCCAAATTCCTGGATCGACTGAGGGATGTGATGCGCCGCAGCACACCGCTGGATCCTGGGTCAGAGGTAGGAATACAACAATTAGTCTCCCTGTTTTGGGGTCAGTCTACAGGGGATATAAGGTGCAAACTTCAGAAATTATGCCCTACAGAGGGTAGGAATTTAGAAATATTGTTGGATGAAGCATGGAGGGTATTTAGTAACAGAGAAGAAGGATATAGGCAAGGGCAAAGGAAATTAATGGCTGTTATTCAGGAAGAAAGAGGAAGAGGGCCTAGACGAGACTTGCCCCAACTGGGCAAGGATCAATGTGCTTTGTGTAAGAAATTCGGTCATTGGAAAAGGGAATGTCCAAGGAACAAGGAGGATGAGAGGGCTCAAACAGGAAGAACGGTAGCCCCTGTGAAAGGAGACTGACGGGAACCTGGGGAATCTACCCTAGCGGATCCACTGGTTATAATTAAGCTAGGGAAAACACAACAAGAGGTAGAATTTTTGGTAGATACAGGAGCAACATACTCGGTTCTGAATCAGGCTTTGATGCCCCTGGGAAATGATTATGTCATGGTGAAAGGAGCAACTGGCCAAAGTGAAAAGGCATATTTTTGTAAACCTTTAGAATATAAATTAGGGAAACAGTGGGGCATTCATGAATTTTTATATATGCCCAACTCCCCAAAGGCACTTCTGGGAAGGGACTTGTTGGAACAATTGGGAGCAAAAATTGTATTCAAAAAGGGAGAAATTACTCTGGAGGTAAAAGATCAGCAATATATTCAAATATTGAGCCTAACCTTAACCAGTCTCCCCCTAGAAGGAAACATTAACGAGGACATCTTAAACCAAGTGTACCCAGGGGTATGGGCTACTGATGCACCTGGAAGAGCGAAAAGTGCTCCACCTGTTGAAGTTAGGATCAAGGAAGGCCAAAAGCTGGTAAGAATTAAACAATATCCCCTAAAGAAGGAAGACAGAGAAGGAATCCGGCCGGTGATAGAAAAATTTTTGCAGTTGGGATTATTAAAAGAGTGTGAGTCTGAATTCAATACCCCTATATTACCTGTTCGGAAGCCTGATGGGTCATATCGGGTGGTCCAAGACTTACGGGCGGTGAATAAGATAACTGAAGATCTTTACCCGGTAGTGGCGAACCCATATACCTTGTTGACCGTATTAACACCTGAATTGACTTGGTTTACTGTTTTAGATTTGAAGGATGCTTTCTTTTGCCTCCCTCTCCATGAAGCCAGCCAAAAATTATTTGCATTTGAATGGGAAAACCCCAAGAGTGGTCGAATGACCCAGCTCACTTGGATGGTGTTGCCACAAGGATTTAAGAATAGTCCTACCATTTTTGGCAATCAGCTTGTGAAAGACTTAGAGTCCTGGGAAGCCCTGTCTGAGGAGGGGAAGCTGTTGCAGTATGTGGATGATATCCCGATCGCCACCAAGACAGCGAAAGGTTGTATGACATGGACGGTGAGTCTGTTGAATTTCCTGGGACTCCAGGGGTACCGGGTATCCAAGAAAAAGGCACAGGTAATGCAACGCAAAGTGAATTATTTGGGCTATGAAATTAGTGCGGGACAAAGAACTTTGGGACAGGCCCGTAAAGAGGCAATATGTCAAACTCGGAGACCTCAGACAGTAAAAGAGTTACGGACTTTTCTGGGAATGACAGGGTGGTGCCGATTGTGGATCTATAATTATGGATTGCTTGTTAAACCCCTGTATGCGTTGACAGCCACTGAGCAGAAACACCTTGAGTGGAACAAGGAGACCGAACGAGCCTTTGAGCTACTGGAAAAGGCTTTGATGTCGGCCCTGGCCTTAGGACTCCCAGATGTGAGTAAGCCGTTTCTTCTTTACTCCCACGAGAAGCAGGGCATTGCCCTGGGAATATTAGCACAAAACCTGGGCCCATATCGACGGGCAGTTGCCTACCTCTCTAAGCAGTTAGACACGACTGCAAAAGGTTGGCCTGGATGCCTGCGGGCGGTTGCGGCCGTGATACTGAATATACAGGAAGCCCGAAAGTTTACTCTGGGCCAGAAAACGACTGTTCTGGTGTCTCACACAGTATCAGCAGTACTGGAAGCAAAAGGTGGACACTGGCTCTCTCCACAAAGATTCCTGAGATATCAAGCTATATTGGTAGAGCAGGATGATGTGGAGATTGTAGTCACTAACATTGTCAACCCAGCTTCTTTTCTCAGCGGGAACACAGGAGAACCGGTATATCATGACTGTTTGGAAACCATCGAAGCAACATACGCCAGTCGCCCAGACCTGAAAGACAGCCCCATGGAAAACGGGGAAACTTGGTTCACAGACGGAAGCAGTTATGTCCTAAATGGTAATCGACATGCGGGATACGCCGTCACCACCAGCCAAGAGGTAATAGAATCAGGGGCTTTGCCCATGAACACCTCCACACAGAAGGCAGAAATAATTGCTCTAACCCGTGCCCTGGAATTGGCCCAGGGCAAAGTTGTGAACATTTATACAGACTCAAAATTTGCCTTTGGAGTTGTACACGCACATGGAGCAATTTGGAAGGAGAGAGGACTATTGAGTTCTCAAGGGAAAAATATCAAACACGCAGAAGAAATTCTGAAGTTACTGGAAGCTGTCCAGCTCCCTAAGAAAGTAGCAATTATGCATATTAAGGCACACCAGAAAGTGAGCTCAGATTTGGAAAAAGGGAATGAGCTGGCGGACAGAGAGGCAAAACAAGTGGCCAAAACAAAGGTAAAAACAGAAGGGGCCTTAATTCCTGATAGGCAGATTTCCCTAGAAGGTAAGCCAGAATACACTAAGGAAGATCAAAAGCTCATTACAGATTTTGAAGGGTCATATAATGAAGAGGGGTGGGCTCATACCCCACAGGGAAAGCTAATCGTTCCCTCTTGCTTATTATGGCATTTGTTACGGGAGGAACATAGGAAAAGACATTGGGGAACAGAGGCTCTGTATAATCATTTGATAAGAGAAATTGTGGCTAGAAATTTATACACCACGGTGAGACAGGTGACACAACAGTGTGATTTTTGCCTCCAGGCTAATCCTAAGAATACCCCCAAGCTGGAAATGGGCCAGATTGGAAAAGGCAATGGGCCTGGACAACAATGGCAAATTGATTTTACAGAACTTCCAAGAAAAGGGGGGTATCGATATTTATTGGTATTAACTGATACCTTTTCAGGTTGGCCAGAAGCATTCCCAACAAGAACGGCTAAAGCTCGGGAGGTAACTAAAATACTGGTACAAGAGATAATACCATGTTTTGGGGTTCCAGCAACCATATCCTCTGACAGAGGACCACATTTTGTCTCAAGAATAGTACAACAAATTAGCCGCCACTTGGGTATAGATTGGCAGCTTCATACTCCATATCACCCCCAGTCGAGTGGTCAAGTGGAAAAAATGAACCACTTAATCAAACAGCAAATTGTGAAATTAGGACAAGAAGCGAATTTGACATGGCCTCAGTCTTTCCCTTTAGCCCTTCTGCGTATACGAACAAGACCAAGGGCGAAAGAAGGACTGAGCCCCTTTGAAATTCTGTATGGACAACCCTATGGGATACAGAAAGGGGTGTCTGTACAAGCGGGGGATGAAATTATGACTTCTTACATGGTAGCATTAGGTAAGCAACTTAATAAAATCAGGAAGCATGTGGTAGGGACTCGAGGGAGAGGTTTGGATGGGCCTGTGCATAATATACAACCAGGAGATTGTGTGTATATAAAGTCTCTTACAGAAAAAACTCTGGAGCCGCAGTGGGAAGGACCATTTCAAGTACTACTTACCTCCTTCACTGCGATTAAGATCAAGGAACAGAACACCTGGATCCATCACACTAGGGTGAAGAAGGCACCCAAAGGACAATGGACTTCACAAGAAAAAGGACCTTTGAAGCTCAAATTTGTGAGACATTGATTGTTATGTTCCTGAGTTGGACCTTGTCCAAGGGGCAGGCTTGGGATCGAAATACTTATTTACAAATACTTTGAGAGGATGCTAGATAGGGAAACAATGTATTAGAAGTACTAGGATTAAATATAGTAAAAGAATTTACTATTTTCTAGAAAAGGGGGGACTGAGACAAGGGGAGTCAAATGAATCTCAGTAGACATAATAAAGGGGGGTGAAAGATGATGTTTAGTGCTTACATTGTTGAAATTAGCTGAGGTAGAGACAGTCCTTGATAAGAAGAGCTGGTCCCAAGAAACAGCCAATGAGGCAGAGACAGTCCTTGATAAGAAGCAGGAGCAGGCCCCAAGAGCCAGCTAAGACTGGTCTTGCGGCTTGGGTGAATACCAAGAAATCACTGAGCCTGTGCAAGGAAAGAGGTTACTAGCGGTGACGAAGAGGAGTCATCTGTCTTCATCTCTGCGACCACCAGGCGACCACCATAAAGAGGCCCTGCGCAGGCGCAGTTGGGAGGGGACTATGGAAATGACCTCTCGGAGCAAATTTTAATATGAAGCAGGGATAGGTCATGCATATGTATAGGCATATTGTGAATATGTAATACCTGACTGTATAACGTTGAGGTGAACTGCCGAGTCGGGCGCCCACGACTTTGGTGGGACTACCCCCCGTGCTGCCTAGCGCTGAATGAACATACCTACTTTACAATCTCACTGATTGTGGAGTCTGTTTTCCGCACGTCACAGGGGCTGGAGCACCTGCCCTGTGAAGGGAGCCCGAGGGATTGGGCTGCTTCTGCCTGGAGAAGTGAAGGCTTTGGGAGCACCTCAGAGCAGCCTTCCCCTACCTATGACCTACACATTGGGAAGACGGAGCCAGGCTCTCGGCAGCCTAATGGCAGCACAAGAGACAGTGGGCATACGTTGAAACAAGACAAGTTCAGACTGGAGATAAAGGGAAACATTTTTCCCTATGGGGACAGTCCAGAGTGAAGCAGGTTGCCCAGAGAGGCTGTGTGGTCTGCATCCTTGGAGGTTTTTCAAGACCAGGCTTGAGAAAACCCTGAGCCACATGGTCTGACCTCCTCAGTGATGGTGCTTTCAGTAGAAGGTTGGACTAGGTACCTCCTGATGTCCTTTTTAACTTGAATTATCCCATGTTAAAAGGACAATAGTAAGAGACCTTCCTCCTCCCACAAGAAGCAGTGATTTAAGGACTGAAGTAGAAGGAACTGTTTCACATGGCAGCTTCCACACTTCATTAACAGCCAAGACTGAGCTTTCACATCAGTCCTCTTCTGTGAACACCCAGATGAGACAGAAGGCTCCACAATCATACTTGCTGGTTCCACCTAGTTCCCTGGAAAGTTTGAAAATTTAGTGCATTTTCAAAAGAAGAAATTTGCAAATAAGACTGCACTTTGATGCTTCAGGCTACACTGGCATTTCTAAGCATCATTTTTGTGGAACAATATGATATTGAAAAGCTGAGCGAAGAAACTCTCTAAGACTCGTTTTGGAGTTTTAGAAGGCAGGCATTCTTTATTGCAGCGCTGGATGCACGGGGGATAATTCCACCTAGCGTGCATACCACAGCTTTAGCATTAACAGGTTATATAGAATAACTAATTACATATTAATCACATTAGTATACATATACATAAAAATTATTGCAACTTATTATCTTAGTACTGCCTACATCCTTTAAAAAAGGGTCTAGTCTCTCGTTCACCTGTCGCACCAACAACACTAATTTCTTCAGAACTTAATTCCCCCTCGAAGGTGTTTAAAACTGAAAAGGTGGCTCCAGTGTCAACTAAAAATTCAATTTTCTGTTCTCCCAGGTTAGCTGTAACCAGAGGTTCTGCTGGGAGACTCCCCTCTGGTCCCCGTCAGATACTTTCACTCAACTTTCCCAAGGGGGAACTTGCTGAGATTGTGCGGTCGAAATTGGGATCACTTGTGACCTTGTAGGTCTCAGGGGACATTGCCCTTTCCAGTGTCCTTCTTGTTTACAGTATGCACACTGATTCGGTCCCAGGGGCTGGTTTAATCCCACTGGTGTCCCCAATCCAGTTCCTCTCCCTCGTCCCATTCCTCAACCACATCCCCTTCCTCAAGGAATAACTCCTTTGCCTCGTCCTATACTAGTTCCTACTTCCAGAGCAGCTACTAACCTTGCATTCATTTTACTCTGTAATTCACCTCTATTTCTATATGCCACCCAAGCAACTTCTAATAATTTTCCCCAATCTCAAGAATCTGCTCCTTGTAATTTTTGTAATTTCCTTCTGATACCATCAGAGGACTGTCCTATAAATAATGGAGCCAAATGAGCTTTTCCTTCTTCAGACTCAGGATCCAGATTAGTATATTTCCTAGCAGCATCTTTTAATCTGCTTAGAAATTCAGTGGGAGACTCTTTTCTGTCTTGTTTAATTTCATATAATTTAGACATGTTAATTGCCTTAGGCATAGCATATCTGATTCCGAATAAAACCCATTTTTGATATTGATCCAGCAGTCTTCTCTGAGCCAAATTATTAGGATCCCATTTGGGATCAGTAGATGGAAAATTTTGTTCCACTGTTCCCTGCAATACTCCAGAAGCCACTTGTGCTTCTACCTGGGTTTTAACAGCCCTCCGGATCATATCTCTTTCTGCACTATCAAAAAGTACATTCATTATTACTTGTATATCTTTCTAATCAGGATCCTGAGTCTTAATCATTGTTTCAAAAGCGTGGGCTGTTTGATCAGGGTTTTCCCAATAGCTCCCAGCTGCTACTTTCCAATTATTTAAATCCACAATAGAAAAGGGTACTTTAATAGTTGCCACACCCTCAGTCCCAAGCGCCTGATGAAGAGGAGCTTGAATAACTTCGGTCTGTTTAGCTCTCGTTCGCCCTGTGACAGGACTTTTCATGGGCTCTCTTTCATCGCTATTTCTGGGAGCACTTCTAGGTGGGGCCCTTCGGGGTCCAATTATCATTTCAGTATCATCCTCTCGTTCTTGCTTGTATAACTTTAAACATCTTTGCCCAATACTACATGCAGAACAACACCTTTTGAGTTTATTATCACCCTTTTTGGTTTTCTCTCTTTCCAAAGATAGCACGAAAGGATCGCTGGGTGGCATATTAATTCCATAATCCTTTTGTCACTCAGGATGATTCTTTAAGGTAAAGAACAAATCACAATGCATAACTTCATCCCATTTCTGCTCACGTCTCAAAAATAACATAAGTTGTAACATGGTGTTATAATTTAGTGTCCCATTCACAGGCCACTTTTCCCCTTCATCAAGCTTATACAGAGGCCACCAATGATTACAGTATTTAATCAAATCTTCTCTCTTCATGTTACCACCTGGAACACCCCCCAGCTATTTCCAGTGCTTCAAAACACACCCCAGAGGTGATTTTTTAGGGAGTTCACTTGACTGTCCTGTTCCCATTATCAATACCTTCAATATACAAAAATCAAAAAATCAGAAAGTCAAATATCAGAGCCTAAGTCAAGATACCAAACAGAATCAGAGATCAAAAGGTCATATCCAAAATCAATAGTCAAATCCCAAAGCCTTAATCAAAGTACCGAGACCAAACTAAATGGGTATCTCTGCCTTCAACCAGCGAGACGAATACCCTTTACCAGAGAAGTACTTCTACCAGAATACCAGACTTGTAAGGATCCTTTTATATCTCTTCCTTGCTGACCTCTCTTAGTCAGGCTTACAGGTAAGAGTACCAGACCAGAATACCAGAACCAGGTTAATCAAAAGAATGCCTTTAAATAAAATCTTACCAGTGGCCTTGGCTTGTGAGCCCGGGGAACAGGGATCAAGGGTCTCCCCAAGAAATCTCAGTGCCGGCTGGAGGTCCTGCGATCCCATGTCCATCGAGTCTCAGAAGCCTCGTCCCAGCTGGGTCACCAAAATGATACCAAAAAGCCGGTCAAAGAAACTCTCTAAGACTCATTTTGGAGTTTTAGAAAGCAGGCATTGTTTATTGCAGTGCTGGATGCACAGGGGATAATTCCACCTAGTGTGCATACCACAGCTTTAGCATTAACAGGTTATATAGAATAACTAATTGCATATTAATCAGATTAGTATACATATACATAAAAATTATTGCAACTGATTATCTTAGTACTGCCTACATCCGATCATGCGCAATGAAGGATCCATTTGAGTCGAAGGGCTGCTTTTGCGACCACCGACCCATTTGAAGTTCTTGCTGGCTGTCCTTGAAGTCTTTGTTCTTGTCCTTGTTCTTTGATCTTGAAGCTTAATGCAGCTTCAATCCCATGTGGTCGGTTTCAGCATTGTTCTCATCTAGCGTACAGGAACATCCAGTCATAAGAGCCAAGAACTGCAAAACTTATGATAATTACTAGTTAATCACTTGACTAGACTTTGTAATTATCTCCCTGGTTACCCTTTGTCTATTGTTTCAACCATAATGTTAATATATGATCATTTATCAAATCTCACTTGCATAGTCACCTAGCAGCAAGCCAGTTTTCATAGAAGGGACAAAATATTAAAACCATAAAAGTTTGAACAAGCCACATGAAATGTATGGACATATGCTATCAAGGTCATCCTGCAAGATACATATATCTGTGAAACATTATTAATTCTTAAACCTCATTTTCTATGGTGGTTTTGTAGTGTTTGAATGCAGTGTTACTTCTTGCAGAGCCACTATGTTAATAAATAAATAAATAAATAAAGCTGAAAGATTAGATCACTAGGAAAAACATTTTTGTGTTTCCATGCTGTGCCTCCAGAAAATGACAGTATATTACATAGATATATTTGGTGTCTGAGGTAGGGACGGAAAATCACAAAGCAACTGATACAGTGTTTATCATCTTAACACTTTTCTAGTTGAAATAACAAAAGCTTTTATTTTTTTTCTTCAAAAGACCAATATTTAAAGGGTGTTGATTTATGTAAATCAATAATTTATCAACTTGCTCTCTTTCTCCACTGCCAACCAGATGCTTCTACCTTTGCACTGCCAGATGATGTCGGCTGCAAAGCATAAAGGCCTTGTGCTTCATGTAGAAATAAGAACATAAATATTTTAAAAATCCTACTACAGGAAGTGAGGAAGAGTTAGGGTGGGGGTGAGAGATTTTGCTGGTTTACTGTGAGAGCAATGCAGATCTACATGTTTTATGGGCTGGTTTTATCAGAAGCGGAGGCAGGGACATTTCAGCCTGATTTTTATCTCCTAACAAGACTGACAGACCCAAGTCTTTTCATGGCAATTTGTTGAAGACATCTGGTGAAGCTTTCTAGGGGATGAACACACAGCAGAGCATTCCTCTGGTATCAGTTGGCATGGCAACTAGTAAAAGACTATTCAACATCCATAGGTTTCACACAGGTTGAAGCCTAGTTGAAAATCCATTTGGGCTCCTATCTGCAAAATTCTCCTTTTGAAAATGCACTAAACCTTTTTTCAGGGAACCAGGCTGAACCAGTAGGTACAATTGTGGAGCCTTCTGTCTCAAATAATTTCCAAAGCACAGTATTAATGATTCCAGGAAGCAGAGGCCTGAGATGATAGACAGTATTACTGGCACTGTACAAAGCAGAATATTACCAGAAGGCTGGTAAAGACTGCTGAAGCCTGGGGGTAGTGCAGGGAAAGATGAGACAGAGGGGAGAAAAAAATGCTGTTATCAAAGTTTAATACAGTAATTATCATGAGTCACCACAGGCAAATAACTGATTATGCTTCATCATCACATATTGTTAAGTAATAAAAAGTTTATTCTATACAAGGCACTCCACTCCCTACTTGACAAGGTCATATCACTCAAACACACCCAACAGCTGCACTATAGAGGTTGTTTATTTAAAAAGACTGATATAGGAAAAAATATCTTGAAAAGTGGTGTTCATGTCTCCTGCACAAAAAACAAGTAAATTGTCTTTGATGCATAACTTTGTGAATATTGAGAAGAGAAAGAATTTACCACCCTGGGTGTTGTCCTCCCATAGGCATTAGTCCAATCTCTGCAATGCCTGCACAGGATATGCATTTGGGGAATAGATTCATTTGGAGTTTGCTTTTCTTTCTGCAACCTGTCCCTTCACAAACACAGTGGTTTAACAGCTGTACCAACTCTGTAGAGTTGCTTTCTAGATTTAAAATGGTTTACATAATGGAGTTCAAGGGCTGATTAACTGGGAGCACACTATAGCTGGAACTGTAACCAGAGAATCATGTGGAAGATAAGTGTGTATCATCGCAAGGTGCAAGCTTAGTTATAGAAACATGATATTCCTCCATTTCTTTAATGCTGGTGTATACAAAATAGGAAGGGAAACCGGTTAAGAGAGTCAGTCCAGGATAGAAAACCCCTGTCTACACACTTTGCAACTAATACAGCAGGACTACAGGGAGACCTTTTCATAGGGCAGAGGACTGTGGAATACATACTGTCTATAGCTTGTGCCTTCTTTTCAGGAAAACAAAGTACAGTGATACACCTCTGAAATCCAGGATAATCACACTGTTGAGGGCTGCTGATTTCAGTGTGCTTGGGACCATGCATTAAATGAGTAAGATAAGAATTGCTGTAGAGAGTGTGTATGCATGTGTATATATCTGTGCTTATATTTGCTTTTTATGCATGTATTTTTGTCTGTTACTAAATTATATAGGATATTTGGGAATTTATTAGTGTGATACACTTTCTCCTTGAGTATAAACTTAAAAAATTTAAAAGAAATTTATTACTAAGTCTTTGTTCAAAATGCTTGACTATACTGTTTCCCCTTTACCTGGACCTCCTTAGGAAACCAGATGTAAACCTTAACAAGGGTTATCTGGGTTAAATACAATTCCAGTGAACTGTACACCAATGGGTAACCTGGCTCTAATTACAGTTAAAACTTTTTCCTCTTCACCACCACAAAAAACCTTTGTGATCTTTTCAAATTTATAGCAGGGAATAAAAGAGAATTCCTACTCAACTTCTTCTTCTTCACCCCCAAATTATTATTATATACTCTTCCTGGCTGTGATAAAATGACGAATATGGATGCATTTATGTATGACAAAAACTTGCAGTTGAAGCACAAAGTTCATCATTTTTCTCCACTAATGAAGTGACATCTGCTATCCTAATATTGCTGTTTTGTGAGTTAATATGGATTGTTTCAGTGAGATCCCTCTTCAATCAGACATCCAGGCTCCAGTGTTTCGCTTCACATTTTTGGATGTATGTAGGTGGTTCAAAAAAGATGGATTCAGTCTATAACTACTTGTTATTAAAGGAGTTCTCTATTAGTGAGTTCCCTTATTAACCATAAAGTTGGAAGAAACGGTTATTTTGATGCTTTCTTACTTGGATTGACCACATACAAGATCATGTGTGTATAAGCGGAACAGCCAAGGGCTGGTGCCACTCTGATGTCCTATTGACATATATTTTGGAAGCAAAGGATCAACGGCTTGGATTAGGCTCTAGGACACTTCATTTCAGGAGGGAGTGAAGACTGGCATAGACATTCACAGAATCACAGAATGGTTGAGGTTGGAAGGGACCTCTGGAGGTCATCTGGTCCACCCCTGCTGCTTAAACAGGGACACCTAGAGTGGGTTTCCCAGGACCATGTCCAGATGTCTTTTGAATATCTCCAAGGAGGGAGACTCCACAATCTCTCTGGGCAACCTGTTCCAGTGCTCTGGTCACCCTCACAGTAAAAAAGGGTTTCCTTATGTTCAGAGGGAACCCCTTGTGTTTCAGTTTGGTCCCATTGCCTCTTGTCCTGTCACTGGACACCACTGAAAAGAGCCTGGCTCCGTCCTCTTTGCACTCTCCCTTCAGATATTTGTATACATTAATAAGATTCCCCTTTCACATTCACTGCTCCTAGAGCCTTTGTTCTTCTAAGGGGCATGCATTTGCTTGCTTTTTAATTCAGTGAGAAGCCTGCTTGCATCTACATTATTTAGTTATTTTTAAGGTCAAATGCTTAGCAAGCACTCTCTATGCATACTGAGTTCAGTATGGCTGAAACTAGCCCTGTCATAGTTCCAGGAGAACATAATGACAAGAACTTCAAAATGTTTAGTCACTATATTATGGGAATGACTGCAGAGGTTTTTTTTCTATTCCATTTGGGGCAGTTATTTCTTTTAGGCAGCAATGGGTTTGAGTCTTGAATAGGTCCTTATGTGCCATAGTATTTCCAGTAAATGGATAGATGGTGATCTAAAGTGAATCCAACTAGGTTTAATTTTATCGGTTTTTTTGGTCCTTTTAGCATATATCACCATAAATTCCATATCAAGGAGAAAACACCTTATTTTCCCACTATATATCTGCTTTCTTGGTCAGGTAAATCAATTTATACTTCTTTGCAAGATGTTGTGCTTTGAAGAAACAAGCACCTTCTTCCAAATTGACTCATCAGCACCGAAGGTTGTCCATGGGCTTCAGCCTCCACAAATATGTAGACAGCCCACCTACAGTAACTAGTTTACAATGCCTAAAGGCAGCTCATCCGTTCACAGTTCACTGCTTGTCACGACCCAGACTGGACAGACCAGGAAGTCGTGATTAATTTGAAATTCCCTCGGACTAAATTGAGGTGAAACAACACCAAACGATCAGTTAAAGATTTTATTCATGACAGAAGTAAACTGAACTGAGGAGGCATGGTAGTAGGTGGCAGGGTTTCTCACAACAGGAATTGGCATAAGACAACTTCAGTAAACCATGTAACCCAGGGTAACCATATACATCAATTCAGGGAATAAGGAGATCCCTCCTGTTGAGTCACAAGGTTCAGAGCAGACCCCCTTGCTTTCCAGACTCCTCCTCAGAGAAGGGTCTAGGGGCAGCTGGATCTACTCTTAGTCTCAGACTTGGTCAGCAGTTTATGTCTTGAAATGGATGAGGTGTAGGGATTGTGGAAAAGGTAAGAGAGAAGAAGACAGAGAGAGAGAAAGGAAGAGAGAAAGATTTCACCGGTCCTGGGTCCAGCGTTGGTTCAGTCAGCCAAGGGGTCCAGTCAGCCGAGGGGTCCAGTCCCGGTGGGGCTTCAGTTTGTGTCCTTTTATCATCCTTGCCCCTCCTTCGGGCAGGCGCCCGAACTTGTCAGGTTAATGAACAGTTTGTGACCCTTTGGGTTTGGGGGTCGTTTGTGGAGTAACTTCTCCTTCCCTGCAGACACAGCCATTGTTTGATCTTTGTATCAGAACAGGGAGCTGCGCACCCTCCAGCATGCCCTCCCCCTCCTGTTGCTGATGTCTGAGCTGATGGGCTTTTCACCTTGGTTCCTTGCTGTGCAGGGTTTGTCTTTAAGCAGAACTTGCCCCACCACAGTGTTTGAGACATTAACTCTTTCAGTCTCTCACACTGCTTGATTGCATCATGTCCTCTGTATGAAAATCAGCACGTTGTTATGAGTGCAGATGTAAGGAGTCAGTTATGCCACTTTGAAATCCATGTTAACTTGAACAATACTAAAACTTTGGGAAGGCTCTAATTAAAGGGGAAAAAAAACCACAGGATCATCTAGTTCCATGCTTGATTTGATGATAAAACTTCATTCTCCCTTTTTGTCATTCTGCAATGTCAAGTGGTTAACTGCACTTCAGAAAATGGATTCTAGTTTTATTCTTTCTATTTACAGTATTGAAATATTAGATTAAATTTTTATGCAGGCTTTCTTTCAAGATATGCCTACTGCAATCCATGAGCTTGATCCAGTAAGTGAAAAATTATACTCAGTATTAAATATCTATACTTTTTGGATGTTTCTTATTGTTTTCATATGCCTGGTTCTAAGATTCAGTCTTTTTTTTTTTCATTTTATACATAAATAGGTGGGACCCCTCCATTTAAATTACTCCTCATGTGTGTTGCTAGGAGTCTTCACTATCAATGGATGCAAGCAGATTCCTCTGTCATGGACTCTCTCTTTTTCTAGGAGTGTTACAAATATTTTGATAAGTTAAAATTTTATATAAGCTGGGTTTGATCAAAAGGTAAAAATTGTAGAATATAGGGGTTTGAAGCTCGCAATGTAGTCATCGAAACTTAGGAACATACAAAATGTGCTGTATACAGTCATAAGAAAATAAGTATTGTCTGAAATCAGTTAACCACGGAAGCTTTGGCAAAGATTTGTTAGAGGCTAAGGAGGCCGTTATGGACACCAATTTGTTGCTTGGAAACCCCTTACCCTTCCCACCTCGATCTAATTAACGAGAATTCCAATCAGTAGAGTTAAGTGAGATTAACCAATGATTGTTTTAGTATAAGAATATTGATAAGGTGGTGTGACTGAGGGCCAATCACTAGAAATATTAAATTCAAGAATTAACATTGAATGTACTTTATGTAAATCTGATACATGATGGCAAAAATCGTACTGCGCAGAATCACATGAAAGGTCAACTATCGGACAAAGTGAGGAAGACTATGGAAGACCACCAGAGGGCTTCTGAAGACCACCAGAGACCTTCACTGCGCCTGCGTAAAGGACATTTACATATGCTAAGAACTTCCCAGAAATCTAATGAATATGCATAACATTTCTTGGAAATCTAATGAATATGTATGAGTAAGTTTAATATAAGGTGTATGATTTTGGTGTTCAGGTGTGCGTGGTTCGTGAGAGGACTCGCCCGCGCACCCGGCCGTTAATAAAGAAGTGTCTGCTTATCTACACTAAATTGGTGTTGATAAGTTCTTTACTCCGAGTTTTTCAGCAACAGGAGCACTAAATGCCACAGATATCAATCAATTTGAATGACCTGTTATGTTGTTATTGCATAGCCTTAATAAATCACCTGTAAGATGTTGCCTATATGTACCTTGTTTTCCCCAAATGTAAGCAATGCTCCTTTATCTCTAAAGAAATAGCAGAATGGCTATTTTTTAATTATTTAAACATTTCTGACTTGATACACTTTTTACAGAAACATTAACATTATATATCATCTTTAGACATCTTAATTTTAATTGGCTACTGATTAATAACTAAATAAGTAACTGACTGTATTGGGTTTGCAAGGCAAGGTTTTGGTAGCGAGGGGCTACAGGGGTGGCTTCTGTGAGAAGTTCCTAGAAGCTTCCCCTATGTCCAATAGAGCCAATGCCAGCCAGCTCCAAGACAGACCCACCGCTGGCCAAGGCCAAGACAATCAGCAACACTGGTAGCGCCTCTGGGATAACAGATTTAAGAAGGGAAAAAAAGTCACTGTGAGACAGAAACTGCAGCTGGAGAGAGGAGTGAGAACATCTAAGAGAAACAACCCTGCAGACACCAAGGTCAGTGAAGAAGGAGGGGGAGGAGGTGCTCCAGGCACCAGAGCAGAGATTCCCCTGCAGCCTGTGGTGAAGATCATGGTGAGGCAGGCAGTCCCACTGAGGAGGACCCCACACCAGAGCAGGTAGGTGCCCGAAGGAGGCTGTGACCCTGTGGGAAGCACACGCTGGAGCAAGCTCCTGGCAGGACCTGTGGAACCATGGAGAGAGGAGCCTATGCTGGAACAGGTTTTCTGGCAGGACTTGTGACCCTGGGGGGGACCCACGCTGGAGCAGTCTGTTCCTGAAGGACTGCACCCCATGTAAGGGACCCATGCTGGAGCAGTTCATGAAGAACTGCAGCCCGTGGGAAGGACCCACATTGGAGAAGTTCGTGGAGGACTGTCTCCTGTGGGAGGGACCCCATGCTGGAGCAGGGGAAGAGTGTGATGAGTCCTGCCCCTGAGGAGGATGAACAGCAGAGACGTGTGATGAACTGACCGCAACCCCCATTCCCCACCCCCCCGTGCCACTCGGGGGGAAGAGGTAGAGAAATTGGGAGTGAAGTTGAGCCTGGGAAGAAGGGAGAGGTGGGGGGAAGGTGTTTTAAGATTTTATTTTATTTCTCATTATCCTACATCCTATGGTGCTCCAGCATGACATCATGCACAACCACTGATGCTTCAAGGTAGACCTGCTGCAGCATGGACTTATCCACAGCCACGGATGCTTCGGGGTGTCCTGCTCCCACGTGAACTCATCCACAGGTCATAGTCCCATCGACTCAAGTTGACACTGGAGTTCCAGCCTGTCCAGTGCAGCAGCACAGTAACAGCAGCGATGCCCTGGCAATCTGCGAGCCCAGGTGCATCACCATTGCTGTTATCAAAATGTTCTCAGGCACAGCAGAGTAAGATGATAAGCAGTCACAGTACAGCAGTACAGCAAGCAGTGAAAGCAAAAAGCAGCCACTAACAAGCACTAGACTCTAATATGCAGTAAGGCAAGCAAGCCCCATGGCAAGCATAGAAGCCTGTCAATTAATAGGTAAACAGTAATAACAGCTATAAATTCAATCTAGCAGATTCCAATCAAATCTGTCTTTATCTCAGACCCTTTGAGCGCCACGTTGGGTGCCAAAAAGGACTGTCATGGTTTAACCCCACTAGGCACCACGCAGCCGCTCGCTAACTCCCCCTATGGTGGGATGAGGGAGAGAATCAGAGGAGTACAAGTGAGAAAACTCATGCGTTGAGATAAAGACAGTTTAATAGGTAAAGCAAAAGCCATGCACTCTGTGTGAGCCAACACAGGCAGGACGCAGGAACAACCACAAAACCATGGATGAAATGCAAGTATTTTTGTTACCTCGCCAACCAGGGAATCCCCAAAGCAGCACCTGGGCAGAGGCACACAAGTGGGAAGGCAGGCACTGCAGAGCTCGGTCCTTGCTAGAGGATCACCAAATCTGCTGTTTGCACCTGTTTTTCAGGGATTCATGCAGGTGTATTTACCACTGTGCTTTGATCTTTCCCACAGCAGTGCAGGAATTTCAAGCATGTTCTATAGGGTGCCTCTAAGTCTATCACAGGCCTATGTTATCTGAACACAGATGTTCTACTTGTCCAACACACAAGGACAGACAACAATTAGAATTATATATGTATTTTTCTACACCCCAGCTGCAACTCACTTGAGCATGTTTACAATCCTCCTCACCATTCTTTCATTATTTTCCCACGCACACAAGCAAAGCAAAACCAGGAATTCATTCACCACTTCCCATGGGCAGGCAGGTGTTCAGCCATCTCCAGGAAAGCAGGGCTCCATCACGTGTAACGGTTATATGGGAAGACAAACGCCATAACTCTGAATGTCCCCTCTTCCTCCTTCTTCCCCCAGCTTTTAATTGCTGAGCATGATGTCATATGGTCTGGAATATCCCTTTGGTCAGTTGGGGTCAGCTGTCCCAGCTGTGTCCCCTCCCAACTTCTTGTGCACACACAGCCTACTTGCTGGCAGGGTGGTGTAAGCAGCAGAAAAGGCTTTGACTCTGTGTAAGCACTGCTCAGCAGTAACGAAAACATCCCTGTGTTATCAACACTGTTTTCAGCACAAATCCAAAACATAGTCCCATACAAGCTACTATGGAAAAAAATTAGCTCTATGCCAGTCAAAACCAGCACAGCCCTATACAAGACATGAAGACAAATTAGATACTACTAACAATCATGATTATATATAATAGTTTATGATTAGAAAATATAGTTTAATTAATATAATGCTTAATTTTAGGTGCCTATGGTGTCATTTAAGTCATGTATTGTGGCTCCTAATTTGGATCTGGATGCCTACTTTGTCAGTGAAGTTCCAGAGTGATGAGTATTTCAGGTACAGGGATATTTATGAGATTGTGGTTAAGATTAAAAATGGTGGAGATTATTCCCCAGATTAAATATGTATGTGAACTAAGTTTTCAGTGAAGGTAATGATATTTAGCACTGAGGCAGATAAGATTAAGTCTGGGAAACAGAAATTGTTTCATCTCAAAGCTTTTTGAATTTTACTATACCTTCAATAGTGGCAATCTTTGTGCCAGAATCCTGAAAGATATGGCATTGCATATCAGCAAGTCTAAGTGTTCAATAAGTGAATTAACTTCAAGATGATATTTTTTACTGGAGAGGAGTAAACACCATGTTTATGAAGAAAAAGTAATTCAAGTAACAACAAGCTTAATAGCCTGACCTCAATAATGTGCAAAGCTTTTGAGAGATAAAAAAAAAAGAATAAACGTAGGGAGGTAAATGGAAAATGGGATGAAATGCAAAACTTCTTTGTCAAAGGTAGGACATGTCAGATTAACCCTGCTATCCTAGATTTTTAAAGGGAGTTGACAGAGGAAATGTGTTCTGTGTAGCCAGTCTAGATTTCACTAAAGCATTTGATAGGGTGCCACATGGGAAATTACCAATTGAATTTTATAATATGGGGCTAGTACAAGAACTTTTAAAGTGGATAAGATGAGCTAAGTGGGAAGTGATAATGGATTATGCTGCAAAGGGAATTACCAGTATGGAGAAAAGTAATGCCATGAATAATCTAATGACCCATTTTGAGACCAGTCTTATTAAATGCTTCCTTCAATGTCATGGGCAAAACCAGGTTGCTAATGACGGTTTCTGAGAGGAATTTTGCAGGGCATCATCAATACAGGACTCAATTGGACTATTATATGGGGAAAATCACATGATTTATAGTATTATTGAGATGGAATTAGTTGCATTGTCATAGGAAACTTGAGGACATACACATTTTCAAAAAAGTTAATTGCACTGAAGAAGTTGTAGAGAACAGCAGATAGGGCTATGTGTATTTAAAAAAGAAGTGTAGTAAGGGTGGAAATGGAGACCAGCAATGATGATCATGAGGACCTGGTGGCCAGACAGTAGGTCTTCAGTGCAATTTACTTTGAGCTATCTCTAGTCTGATCTCACAGACTGAATGTTAGTTATTGTTAGAGAACCTTAGATGTTCTCAGGAGTGCATATTCGGGTTTGCTTTCAACCTAAAAAACGTCCAGTCTGCACACTCCACAAAAGCCCCACTGTCGTGGTTTCAGCCCAGCCGGTAACAAAGGACCACGCAGCTGCTCGCTCACTCCTCCCGCCCCCCTCCGGTGGGATGGGGAGGAGAATCAGAAAGGAGAAAAGAAAAAAAAAACAAAACAACAAAAACAAACAAACAAACAAACAAAAAAACCAAAACAAACCCAACAGGAACCTCGAGGGTTGAGATAAGGACAATTTACTGGGACAACACAAAAAGAGAAGTTACAACAACAAGAACGGTACTAATAAAAGAATATACAAAGCAAGTGATGCGCAGTGCAACTGCTCACCACCCGGAACCCGACGCTCCCCTCACTGAAAGCCGGGAGAGCACCCCCAGCCCGCTCCCCATTTATATACTGAGCATGATGGCACATGGTATGGAATAGCTCCTTGGCTAGTTCAGGTCAGCTGTCCTGGCTGTGCTCAGGTCAGCTGTCCTGGCTGTGCCCACTCCCAGGTTCCTGTGGAAATTAACTCTATCCCAGCTGAACCCAGGACATTATCCACCCCTTATTCTATACCATCTACATCATGCCCAGATCCTACATTTTCCAATTAATCACCACCACTTTCCTTGTCTTATATACATTTATTTATATGTATATAGACACCCACACACACACACACAAATAGCATTCATTCCCTTAGTCTATGAGCCATCCCTCTAATGTGTCCATCAATTTTCTTTAGTCCATGACTTTGAGGCTCCATCTGCTGTAACAGTATTTCAGGATAGGAGAGATGGTGTGAGGTGTTGGGTTGTTGTATGCTGCCTCTGGAGCTTGCGGCTGGTACATTTGGTGCAACCCACACCCTTGGTCTGCAGGTCAAAGATGTTGATCTTGAGGAAATCGCTGGGCGCGAGTTCAAGTTCCATCACTGTGGTACTTGGCTCGGTTTCAAAGTCCATCCTTCAGTCATTTGGGTAATTCTTAATGTAATACCCTTGATATGGCATATAGACACTATAGATACAATGACATACATTGGCAGGTTATTTAGCAGTTAAATATCATACAGCCTAATTCACTGCCTATTCTCTCCCAAAATCAAATCTCCCTGAGGTACACATCGAACTTCCCCATCCTTCTGCATCACCCACCAAGCGTACCCAGGTCCTTGAGCAAAAGCAATCCCTTGGATGGGTTTGTCTCTGCTTGAGACAGGACTAACCCAGACTGTCTTCCCTAACATACTCCTCATGCACACTACATGGACTTTATCCCCTTCTACAGTATATGGAAGTCTTGGTTGGGCGGGGCCAGCCCAACTGGCAGATCCTATTGTATTAGCCAACCAGGTAGCTTTTGTTAAATGTATATCCCAATGTTTGAAAGTCCCAACCCCCATTGCTCTCAATGTAGTTTTCAGCAGTCCGTTGTATCATTTGATTTTTCCGAAGGCCGGTGCGTGATAGGGGAGGTGATATACCCACTCAATGCCATGCTCTTTGGCCCAGGTGTCTATGAGCTAGTTTCAGAAATGAGTCCCGTTGTCTGACTCAATTCTTTCTGGGGTGCCATGTTGCCATAAAACTCGCTCTTCAAGGCCCAGGATAGTGTTCTGGGCAGTGGCGTGGGACACAGGATATGTTTCCAGCCATCCAGTGGTTGCTTCCACCATTATGAGCACATGGCACTTGCCTTGGCGTGTTTGTGGGAGTGTGATATAGTCAATCTGCCAGGCCTCCCCATATTTATATTTCAGCCATCGCCCTCCATACCACAGGGGCTCCAATCGCTTTGCTTGCTTGATTGCAGCACATGTTTCACATTCATGGATAACCTGTGCGATAGCGTCCATGGACAAGTCCACCCATCGATCTCGAGCCCATCTATATGTTGCATCTCTTCCCTGATGGCCTGAAGTATCATGGGCCCACCGAGCCATAAATAGCTCACCCTTATGTTGCCAGTCCAGGTCCACCTGAGACACTTCAATCTTGGCAGCCTGATCCACCTGCTGGTTGTTTTGATGTTCTTCAGAGGCCGGACCCTTGGGTACATGAGCATCTACATGACGTACTTTTACCACTAGCATCTCTAGCCGAAAAGCAATATCTTGCCACAGTGCGGCAGCCCAAATGGGTTTACCTCTGCGCTGCCAGTTGCTCTGCTTCCATTGCTGTAACCACCCCCACAGGGCATTTGCCACCATCCAGGAGTCAGTATAGAGATAGAGCACTGGCCACTTCTCCCTTTCAGCAATGTCTAACGCTAGCTGGATGGCTTTCACTTCTGCAAACTGACTCGATTCACCTTCTCCTTCAGCATTTTCTGCAACTTGTCGTATAGGACTCCATACAGCAGCCTTCCACCTCCGATGCTTTCCCACAATGCGACAGGACCCGTCAGTGAACAGGGCATATTCCTTCTCATTTTCTGGCAGTTTATTATACAGCGGGGCCTCTTCAGCCCATGTCACCTCCCCCTCTGGCGACATTCCAAAATCTTTGCCTTCTGGCCAGTCCATGATCACTTCCAAAATTCCTGGGCGACTGGGGTTTCCTATGTGAGCCTGTTGTGTGATCAGTGCGGCCCACTTACTCCATGTGGCATCAGTCGCGTGATGTGTAGAGGAGACCCTCCCTTTGAACATCCAGCCCAGCACTGGTAGTCGGGGTGCTAAGAGGAGCTGTGTCTCAGTACCAACCACTTCTGAGGCAGCTCAAACTCCTTCATATGCTGCCAATATCTCTTTTTCTGTTGGAGTACAGTAAGCCTCAGATCCTCTGTATCCCCAACACCAAAACTCCAGGGGTCGGCCTCGGGTCTCCCCAGGTGCTTTCTGCCAGACACTCCAGGTAGGGCCATTCTCTCCAGCTGCAGTACAGAGCGCATTTGTAACATCTTGTCCTGTCCGGACTGGTCCAAGGGCTACTGCATGAACAATCTCCCGTTTAATTTGTTCAAAGGCTTGTTGTTGCTCAGGGCCCCATTTAAAATCATTCTTCTTCTGGGTAACTTGGTAGAGAGGACTTACAATTGGACTGTAATTTGGAATATGCATTCTCCAAAACCCCACGACACATAAGAAAGCTTGTGTTTCCTTTTTATTGGTCGGTGGGGACATAGCTGCTATTTTGTTAATCACATCCATTGGGATCTAACAACGCCCGTCTTGCCATTTTATTCCTAAAAACTGGATGTCCTGTGCAGGTCCCTTGACCTTACTTTCTTTTATGGCAAAACCAGCCTTCAAAAGGATTTGGATTATTTTCTTCCCTTTCTCAAAGACTTCTTCTGCTGTGCTGCCCCATACGATGATGTCATCAATGTATTGCAGGTGTTCCGGAGCTTCACCTTTTTCCAGTGCATCCTGGATTAGTCCATGGCAAATGGTGGGGCTGTGTTTCCACCCCTGGGGCAGTCGATTCCAGGTGTACTGGACACCCCTCCAAGTGAAAGCAAACTGTGGCCTGCACTCTGCTGCCAAAGGAATGGATAAAAACGCATTAGCAATGTCAATTGTGGCATACCACTTGGCTGTCTTTGATTCCAGTTCATATTGAAGTTCTAACATATCTGGCACAGCAGTGCTCAGCAGTGGCATGACTTCATTCAGCCCACGATAATCTACTGTTAGTCTCCATTCCCCATTAGACTTCCGCACGGGCCATATGGTACTATTAAAGGGTGAGTGAGCCTTGCTGATCACTCCTTGGCTCTCCAATTGGCAAATCAGCTTATGGATGGGGATCAGAGAGTCTCGGTTGGTGCGATATTGCCCCCGGTGCACCGTCGTGGTAGCAATTGGCACTTGTTGTTCTTCAACCTTCAGCTACCCCACAATCAAAGGGTCTTGAGAGAGACCAGGCAGGGTAGACAGCTGTTCAGTGCCCTCTGTCTCCAAGGCAGCTATACCAAAGGCCCAACGGTACCCTTTTGGGTCCTTGAAATACCCCCTCCTGAGATAATCTATACCAAGGATGCACGGGGCCTCTGGGCCAGTCACAATGGGGTGTTTATGCCACTCATTCCCGGTTAGACTCACTTCAGCTTCCAATATGGTTAGCTCTTGGGATCCCCCTGTCACACCAGAGATACAGATGGGTTCTGCCCCTTTATAACTTGATGGCATTAGGGTGCACTGTGCACCAGTGTCTACTAGAGCCTTATATTCCTGTGGGTCTGACGTGCCAGGCCATCAAATCCACACAGTCCAGTAGACTCGGTTGTCCCTTTCCTCCACCTGGCTGGAGGCAGGGCCCCTCTAATCCTGGTTAGAGTATCTGTTACTCACTTTTTGCACACGTGAATCAGAAGTCCCTTCAAGAGGATCAGAAATGAGATCAGCCCATCTACTGCGTCCGAGGGACTGCTCACGGGAAACTGGAGCAGCAGTTTTCCAAGAAGAATCCTCTTTTCTGGTTGCTTTTTCTCGCAACTCCCATACCCCTGCATCCAGGACTGAGGTAGGTTCTCCATCCCACTTCCTCATGTCCTCTCCATGGTCACGCAGGTAAAACCACAGGTTAGCCCGTCATGTGTACTTTCTCTCTCCTCTCTCTTGGGCAGAGGAATGCTTACTCCCAATAACTGCAATGCGGGCCTGTACAGGTGGGGAGGAGGACATATCCACTTTGAATTGCTGGAACTCCCAGGACAATTCCTCTACAGCTGAGACACAGGCCCGTAGGGAGGAAGAGAGACTTCCTTCATATTGCCGGAGTTGGACAGCCAGTTCGTCCACCGTTTGTCCATAGCCTTCTTTCCAGGACATTACTGCCAATGAGTTGGCATAGGTTGGTGGTGCACTTCGTAGAAACTTCCGCCACATCGGTTGTGTGCATTGGACTTCATCTGGATCTGTGGGTGACTGCGCATTTTCTGGATCATTATAAATCACCTCCAGCACGGCTAATTCCCTCAGGTACTGGATACCTCTCTCCATAGTGGTCCACTTGCCTTGGTGACATCTAACTTCATCCTTGAAGGGGTACCTTTCCTTCACACCTGACAGAAGTTGCCTCCAGAGGCTGAGGACTTGTGTTTTTCTCCCAATCGCCTTGTCAATGCCCCCTTCCCTAGACAGGGATGCCAGCTGCTTGGCTTCCTTACCCTCTAATTCCAAACTACTGTCCCCATTATCCCAGCATCGGAGCAGCCAGGTAACAATGTGCTCACCTAGGTGGTGGCCAAAATCTTTTTGCATGTCACACAACTCACTCAGGGATAGAGATCGGGTAATTATTTCAGGTTCTGCCTCTTCCTCCTGTTCTCGTGATGACCCTGGTTCATCTTCATCTCTCACTAAGCGAACTGATTTCTTTGTGTGTTTCTTTTTCTGTACAGGGGCGACTGATACTGGCACAGGTTGGTTCTCTGGTTCAGCTGCAGTACCTGTCGCTGGGGTTGGGGTAGCCACGGTGCCTGTCGCTCTGTTTTCCCTCTTTTCCCCCTGAGGGTGCTGCCTAATATCAAGCAGTGTTTGGTAGACACTGGCCAGGGCCCAGCACAGTGCAGTGAGTTGTACGTCTCTGGAATAGCCACAGCATTTTCCTTTCAAATATTCTACCACTTCATGAGGGTTCTGTAGTTGTTCGGGAGTGAACTTCCAAGCCACTGGAGGTGAGAAGTTCTCTAGACACCTGCCCATATCCTCCACCATGCCGTGCCACCCATGAATATCCAGCTTTGGGGCAGATCTCTGGGTGGTACTCTTAAAGAGCCTTTTTGTAGCCCTAAACAAGACCTGAAACATATTCAGGAGGCATAGCACTAACAGCACACTGGCTTGCGCATCCCAAGGATGTTAAAAATTCTCGAAAGCTGTTGTAATTAGCCGGAAGGAGAGAATGGAGGTGAACGGATGGGGGGGAAGTATCCCCCCCGACTTCCCCATGGATTGGGTGCAATTACCAATAAAATCCGATAGAAGGCGCCCGAAGTATGGAAATGATATCACTGCTGCCTCATACAGATACCAGCTTAACCTCATGACCAGTGATGTAATCATTTCACAAGTCGACATTGCCCAGTATAGCAAAATGATACTCCCAATCACTCTCCCAGAGCTGATAAACGTAACTACAGGCAATACATAGAGCATATAAGAACTTACAAAACACCACCATGTAAACAAATGAACCAACATTGTGACTAGCATCTATTTATCTAATATAAGAAACGCGTATGACAAATTTGTTTCAACACACTCTAGCCAGATCCGTCGTTATCTCAACCCTTCGTTGCCCCACGTTGGGCGCCAAAAAGGACTGTTGTGGTTTCAGCCCAGCCGGTAACAAAGGACCATGCAGCCACTCGCTCACTCCTCCCACCCCCCTCCGGTGGGATGGGGAGGAGAATCAGAAAGGAGAAAAGAAAAAAAAAAAACAAAACAACAACAACAAAAAAAACCCAAACAAACAAAACAAAACAAAACAAAACAAAAAAACCAACCAGAACCTCGAGGGTTGAGATAAGGACAATTTACTGGGACAACACAAAAAGAGAAGTTACAACAAGAACGGTACTAATAAAAGAATATACAAAGCGAGTGATGCACAGTGCAACTGCTCACCACCCGGAACCCGACGCTCTGCCACTTCCCCCACTGAAAGCCGAGAGAGCACCCCCAGCCCGCTCCCCATTTATATACTGAGCATGATGGCACATGGTATGGAATAGCTCCTTGGCTTGTTCAGGCCAGCTGTCCCA
Source organism: Haliaeetus albicilla (assembly GCF_947461875.1). Lineage (NCBI taxonomy): Eukaryota > Metazoa > Chordata > Aves > Accipitriformes > Accipitridae > Haliaeetus > Haliaeetus albicilla. The sequence continues at coordinate 26,093,666 of NC_091515.1, read as the reverse complement.
GCTGTGCCCCCTCCCAGGTTCCTGTGGAAATTAACTCTATCCCAGCTGAACCCAGGACATTTCCGTTGATGAAAAACAAGGCTGCTCCCACTGGCTGATCACTGACAACATGCAGTGAGAACTTTTAGTTAAAAATCATTGTCAAATATCTCAATCTCAGTGATGAAAAAGGTGCAGGCATGCTCTCTGTAACTATGGGATGAATAATAACTATCCTATTTTTATTCTGGTTTTATACTTGTTTAGTATTTTTCAGCCAAGTTTCTGTATCAGACCACAGTTATTTCTAACAACAATTACCTTTTTGTAGTATTCCTGTTTCTCCTCCATCCCTACCATTTGCTGTGTCAAAATATCAGGCTTCTCCTCAATTAACACTGCTATTTTGGAAATCTTTCCCTTTATATAATTCTACAGCTGAATCTTTCGGACTGTTTACCTTAAAAGTAAACCTTTTTCTGTTACTTTCTCTAAGAATATTATTGAGAGTTACATTTTATGACCTATTGTGCCATTCTGATTTGTTCTTTTGCTGTACTCTGATATTTTGTCCTAGTTTCAGCTGGGATGTAGTTAACTGTCTTCCTAGTAGCTGGTACAGTGCTATGTTTTGAGTTCAGTATGTGAAGAATGTTGATAACACTGATGTTTTCAGTTGTTGCTAAGTAGTGTTTAGTCTAAAGCCAAGGATTTCTCAGCTTCTCATGCCCAGCCAGCGAGAAAGCTGGAGGGGCACAAGAAGTTGGCACAGGACACAGCCAGGGCAGCTGACCCAAACTGGCTAATGGGGTATTCCATACCATGTGAAGTCCCATCTAGTATAGGAACTGGGAAGGGGGGGCGGGGAATTGCCGCTCGGGGACTAGCTGGGTGTTGGTCGGTGGGTGGCGAGCAATTACACTGCGCATCATTTGTACTTTCCAATCCTTTTATTATTGCCGTTCTCATTTTATTAGTGTTATCATTATCATTATTAGTTTCTTCTTCTCTGTTCTATTAAGCTGTTCTAATCTCAACCCATGGGTTTTGCTTCTTTTTCCCTATTTTCTCCCCCATCCCACTGGGTGTGGCGGGGGGAGTGAGTGAGCGGCTGCGTGGTGCTTAGTTGCTGGCTGGGGTTAAACCACGACAGTCCATTTTGGCGCCCAAAGTGGGGCACGAAGGGTTGAGATAACGACAAACCTGACCAGAGCTTGTTAAAACAAATTTGTTCTAAGCATTCACTATATTGGTTTAATAGTCGCTGGTCATTATGTTGATTTATGTGTTCTTAGAGTTGTTGCTCTGGTTTTTAAAGTTCTGTTATGTATCACCTCGCTTGCTGTATGTAGTTCCTCTTCTGCTGTTTATCATCCGTGGGAGGTGGATTAAGGTTTTTGCTTTGATGTATTGTATAACACTGGTTTATGGTATGATAAAGTCATCGGCTGTGGGATTAATCCGATATTTGCACTCAGCATTGTCACCTTTATACTGCGGGACCCATCTGTGGGAAACTATTAATAATTACACCATTTACCTTTCCTCCTTGGAAAACCAGTCTATGGGTGGGGTACCTTTCTTCCCCTCTCCTTTCTCCTTCAGTCCAGTTACAATGGTGTTTGAGAATTTTGAAAAATTTGAATACTCCTGGAATGTTGAGACCAGCACAGTCCTAGCCCTACTGCTAGGAATTAGCATGCTTCTGAATGTGGTTCAGCTCTTGTTTAAGGTTAAACAACTATTTTAGAAGATCACCCAGAGGTCTGCCCAAGGCTGGATAATTATGAGTGGCAGGGTGTGTGGGGTAGTATGGGCAAGTACCTAGAAAAGTGGGCACCTCCAATGTTTTGGAAATTCACCCCTGAACAAGTGCAGGATCCAGAAGAACTAGTAAAATATTTGGAAAAGGTATGCTGTCACCCTGGCAGCTCCAGAGAGATACAAATCACTGCAACGTGCTGGGGCCTGGCCCATGCCTATCGAGCCCTGTTCAACACCACTCAGTACCCTCAAGGGGAAGAGAAGGTCTCTGGATCTTACAACAAAATGATGAGCACTGCGGTCACCCAAACTTCGTCAATGAGTGCTGCGGCCCCTCCAGCTCCAGCAACGAGCATTGCAGCCACCCAGACCTTGGCGACAGGCACTGTGACCCCTCCAGCCCCAGCGACGAGAACTGTGGCTACCCAAACCTCAGCAACGGGCACTGCAGCCCCTCCAGCCCCGGCAATGAGCACTGCTGCTACCCAAACCTTGGCGACAGACACTGCGGTTATCCAAAACCCAGTGAGGGGTACTGCAACTGAACCAGCGGACCAACCTGCACCAGTATCAGTTGCCCCTGTACAGAAAAAGAAATATACAAAAAAAATCAGTTTGCTTAGCGAAGGATGAAGGTGAACCAGGGTCATCATGGGAACAGGAGGAAGAGGCAGAACCAGAGGTAATAACCCGGTCCCTATCCTTGAGTGAGCTGCGGGATTTGCGAAAAGACTTTGGCCGCCGTATAGGTGAGCATATTATCACCTGGCTGCTCCGATGCTGGGACAATGGGGCTAATAGCTTGGTATTAGAAGGTAGGGAAGCCAAGCAGCTGGGATCGCTTGCCGGGGAAGGTGGCATTGATAAGGTGTCGTGGTTTAACCCCAGCCAGCAACTAAGCACCACTGTCGTGGTTTAACCCCAGCCAGCAACTAAGCACCACGCAGCCGCTCACTCAGTCCCCCCCCATCCAGTGGGATGGGGGAGAAAATCAGGAAAAGAAGTAAAACTCCTGGGTTGAGATAAGAACGATTTAATAGAACAGAAAAGAAGAGACTAATAATGATAATGATAACACTAATAAAATGACAACAGTAGTAATAAAAGGATTGAAATGTACAAATGATGCGCAGGGCAATTGCTCACCACCCACCGACCGACACCCAGCCAGTCCCCAAGCGGCGAATCCCTCCCCCCCCACTTCCCAGTTCCTAAACTAGATGGCACGTCACATGGTATGGAATACACTGTTGGCCAGTTTGGGTCAGGTGCCCTGGCTGGGCATGAGAAGCTGAAAAATCCTTGACTGTAGTCTAAACACTACTGAGCAACAACTGAAAACATCAGTGTTATCAACATTCTTCACATACTGAACTCAAAACATAGCACTGTACCAGCTACTAGGAAGACAGTTAACTACATCCCAGCTGAAACCAGGACAGTATCCACCCCTTATTCTATACCATTGACGTCATGCTCAGTTCCCATACCTTTAGTTACATTCTGATCAATCATCACCACCTTTCCATCCCTTTGAGACATATGAACAATGATAGATATATATATATAAAAGTATACACACACAGAGATATCAGTTCTTTAGTTCTTTATGTTCATAAAATGTTTGTTGAGTTCATTTAGTTTCTGACTCTGGGCTCCAACTGTCATACCAGTCTGAGCAGGAGGGATGGTGCAAAGTCCTCTCAGTCGGTAGAGCAGGATTGGGCTTCAGTGCGGTGTGACGAGCAGATGACATTTGGCGCAGCAGGAGGATGGTGTGCACCGTTGGATTGTTGCATGCTGGAGTCAGTTCTGGATCCACCTCTACTGCGCTTCGCTCAGTTTTATCACAGTTCTTTCTTGCTTGATCCAAGTGATTCTTACTATAGTACTATGGATATAGCATATAACAATTATAGTAATGATAACATACAGTAGCAGGGTTATATAGCAACTAATATCATACAGTTTAATTCTGGCTATTTTCACCTAAAATCAAATCCCCTTGAGGCACACATCGGACTTCTCCATCTTTTCGCATCACCCACCAAGTGCACCCAGGCCCTTGAGCAAAAGCAATCCCACGAATGGGTTTACCTTTGCCTGAGGCAGGAGTAACCCAGACTGTTTTCCCTAACATGTTTTTCATGTGCACTACAGGGACTTTATCCCCTTCTACAGTATGTAAAAATTCTGATTGGGCAGGGCCACCCCGATTGGCAGATCCTCTGGTGTTGACTAACCAGGTGGCTTTTGCTAAATGTGTATCCCAATGTTTGAAAGTTCCGCCCCCCATTGCGCTCAATGTAGTCTTTAACAGTCCATTGTATCGCTCAATTTTCCCAGAGGCTGGTGCATGATAGGGGATATGATACACCCACTCAATGCCGTGCTCTTTGGCCCAGGTGTCTATGAGGTTGTTTCAGAAATGAGTCCCATTGTCTGACTCAATTCTTTCTGGGGTGCCATGTCGCCACAAGACCTGCTTCTCAAGGCCCAGGATAGTGTTCCGGGCAGTGGCATGGGGTACAGAATATGTTTCCAGCCATCCGGTGGTTGCTTCCACCATTGTAAGCACATAGCGCTTGCCTTGGCGAGTTTGTGGGAGTGTGATATAGTCAATCTGCCAGGCTTCCCCAAATTTATATTTCAGCCATCGCCCTCCGTACCACAGGGCCTTTAACCGCTTGGCTTGCTTAATTGCAGCACATGTTTCACATTCATGGATAACCTGCGCGATAGTGTCCATGGTCAGGTCCACCCCTCGATCTCGAGCCCATCTATATGTTGCATCTCTTCCCTGATGGCCTGAAGTATCATGGGCCCATCGAGCCATAAATAGCTCACCCTTATGTTGCCAGTCCAGGTCCACCTGAGACACTTCAATCTTGGCAGCCTGATCCACCTGTTGGTTGTTTTGATGTTCTTCAGTGGCCCGACCCTTGGGTACATGAGCATCTACATGACGTACTTTTACAACCAGATTCTCTAGCCGGGACGCAATATCTTGCCACAGCGTGGCAGCCCAAATGGGTTTACCTCTGCGCTGCCAGTTGCTCTGCTTCCATTGCTGTAACCACCCCCACAGGGCATTTGCCACCATCCATGAGTCAGTATAGAGATAGAGCACTGGCCACTTTTCTCTTTCAGCAATATCTAACGCTAGCTGGATGGCTTTCACCTCTGCAAACTGACTCGATTCACCCTCTCCTTCAGCAGTTTCTGCAACTTGTCATGTAGGACTCCATACAGCAGCTTTCCACCTTCGATGCTTTCCCACAATGCGACAGGATCCGTCAGTGAACAGGGCATATTGCCTCTCATTCTCTGGCAGTTTATTATACAGCGGGGCTTCTTCAGCACGTGCCACCTCCTCCTCTGGTGACATTCCAAAATCTTTGCCTTCTGGCCAGTCCGTGATTACTTCCAAAATTCCTGGGCGACTGGGGTTTCCTATGCGAGCCCGTTGTGTGATCAGTGCGATCCACTTACTCCACGTGGCGTCAGTCGCGTGATGTGTAGAGGAGACCCTCCCTTTGAACATCCAGCCCAGCACCGGCAGTCGGGGTGCTAAGAGGAGCTGTGTCTCAGTACCAACCACTTCTGAGGCAGCTCAAACTCCTTCATACGCTGCCAATATCTCTTTTTCAGTTGGAGTATAGCGAGCCTCGGATCCTCGATATCCTCGACTCCAAAACCCCAGGGGTCGGCCTCGGGTCTCCCCAGGTGCTTTCTGCCAGAGGCTCCAGGTAGGGGCATTCTCCCCAGCTGCGGTATAGAGCACATTTTTAACATCTTGTCCTGTCCGGACTGGTCCAAGGGCTACGGCATGAACAATCTCCCATTTAATTTGTTCAAAGGCTTGTTGTTGTTCAGGGCCCCATTTAAAATCATTCTTCTTCCGGGTCACTTGATAGAGAGGGCTTACAATCAGACTGTAATTTGGAATATGCATTCTCCAAAACCCCACGACACCTAAGAAGGCCTGTGTGTCCTTTTTATTAGACGGGGGAGACATAGCTGCTATTTTATTAATCACATCCATTAGGATCTGACGACGTCCATCTTGCCATTTTATTCCCAAAAACTGGATCTCCTGTGCAGGTCCCTTGACCTTACTTTCTTTTATGGCAAAACCGGCTTTCAGAAGGATTTGGATTATTTTCTTCCCTTTCTCAAAGACTTCTTCTGCTGTGTTGCCCCATACGATGATGTCATCAATGTATTGCAGGTGTTCCGGAGCTTCACCTTTTTCCAGTGCAGTCTGGATTAGTCCATGGCAAATGGTGGGGCTGTGTTTCCACCCCTGGGGCAATCGATTCCAAGTGTACTGGACACCTCTCCAAGTAAAGGCAAATTGTGGACGACACTCTGCTGCCAGAGGGATTGAGAAAAACGCATTAGCAATGTCAATTGTGGCATACCACTTGGCTGCCTTTGACTCTAGCTCGTATTGAAGTTCTAGCATATCTGGAACGGCAGCACTCAGCGGTGGTGTAACTTCATTCAGGCCGCGATAGTCAACTGTTAGTCTCCACTCCCCATTAGACTTCCGCACTGGCCATATGGGACTATTAAAGGGTGAGCGGGTTTTGCTGATCACTCCTTGGCTCTCCAGTTGGCGAATCAACTTGTGGATGGGAATCAGAGAGTCTCGGTTGGTGCGATATTGCCCCCGGTGCACCGTCGTGGTAGCAATTGGCACTTGTTGTTCTTCAACCTTGAGCAACCCCACAATCGAAGGGTCTTGAGAGAGACCAGGCAGGGTAGACAGCTGTTCAGTGCCCTCCGTCTCCAAGGCAGCTATACCAAAAGCCCATCGATACCCCTTTGGGTCCTTAAAATACCCCCTCCTGAGATAGTCTATGCCAAGGATACACGGAGCCTCTGGACCAGTCACAATGGGGTGTTTCTGCCATTCATTTCCAGTTAGGCTTACTTCAGCTTCCAATACAGTTAATTCTTGGGATCCCCCTGTCACACCAGAAATACAAATGGGTTCTGCCCCTTTATAACTTGATGGCATTAGAGTGCACTGTGCGCCGGTGTCTACTAGAGCCTTATACTCCTGTGGGTCTGACGTGCCAGGCCATCGAATCCACACAGTCCAATAGACCCGGTTATCCCTTTCCTCCACCTGGCTGGAGGCAGGGCCCCTCTAATTCTGGTTAGAGTATCCAGTATTCACTTGTTGTAAAATTGGCTCAGAAGTCCCTTCAAGAGGATCGGAAATGAAATCAGCCCTTCTACTCTGTTTGGAAACTGGAGCGGCATTTTTCCTGGTAGAATCCCCTTTTGTGGTGGTTTTTCCTCGCAGTTCACGTACCCGTGCATTTAGGACCGAGGTAGGTTTTCCGTCCCATTTCCTCATGTCCTCTCCCTGATCACATAGGTAAAACCACAGGGCACCTCGCGGTGTGTACCTTCTATATTCTCTCTCTTGGGAAGAGGAGCGCTCACTCCTAATAGCTGAGACATTGGTCCTTACAGATGGGGAGTAGGACATATCCTCTTTGATTTGTTGGACATCCTCAGACAGCTTCTCCACAGCTGCAATGCAGGCTTGTAGGGAGGAGGAGAGATTTTCTTCGTATTGACGGAGTTGGCGAGCCACTTCCTCCACTGTCGGTGCCTCTTCAACCTTCCAGGCCATTATTGCCAATGCGTTGGCATAGGATGATGGTGCACTCCGTACAAACTTCCGCCACATGGGTCGTGTGCATTGGACTTCGTCTGGATCTTTGGGTAATTGTGGGTTGTCCGGGTCATGATGGATCGTCTCTAGCACAGCTAATTCCCTCAGATATTGGATACCTCTTTCCATGGTGGTCCACTTGCTTGATTGACATATAACATCTTCCTTAAAGGGGTACCTTTCCTTCACACTTGACAGGAGTCGCCTCCAGAGGCTGATGGCTTGTGTCCCTCTTCCAATTGCCTTATCAATGCCACCTTCCCTGGCAAGCGATCCCAGCTGCTTGGCTTCCCTACCTTCTAATTCCAAGCTATTAGCCCCATTGTCCCAGCATCGGAGGAGCCAGGTGATAATATGCTCACCTATACGGCGGCCAAAGTCTTTTCGCAGATCCCGCAGCTCACTCAAGGATAGGGACCGGGTTATTACCTCTGGTTCTGCCTCTTCCTCCGGTTCCCGTGATGACCCTGGTTCATCTTCATCCTTCGCTAAGCGAACTGATTTTTTTGTATATTTCTTTTTCTGTACGGGGGCAACTGATGCTGGTGCAGGTTGGTCCGCTGGTTCAGTTGCAGTATCGCTCACTGGGTTTTGGATAACCGCAGTGTCTGTCGCTGAGGTTTGGGTAGCAGCAGTGCTCGTCGCTGGGGCTGGAGGGACTGCAGTGCCCGTTGCTGAGGTTTGGGTGGCTGCTGTACTCATTGCCGGGGCTGGAGGGGCTGCAGTGCCTGTTGTTGAGGTTTGGGTAGCCCGAGTTCTCGTCGCCGGGGCTGGAGGGGTCACGGTGCCTGTCGCCAAGGTCTGGGTGCCTGCAATGCTCCTTGCCGGGGCTGGAGGGGACGCAGCGCCCATTGCCAAGGTTTGGGTGGCCGCGGTGCTCACCATTTTGTTGTTAGGTCCAGAGACTTTCTCTTCCCCTTGAGGGTACTGAGTGGTGTCAAACAGGGCTCGATAGGCATGGGCCAGGCCCCAGCACGTTGCAGTGATTTGTATCTCTCTGGAGCTGCCGGGGTGACAGCATACCTTTTCCAAATATTTTACTAGTTCTTCTGGATCCTGCACTTGTTCAGGGGTGAATTTCCAAAACGTCGGAGGTGCCCACTTTTCTAGGTACTTGCCCATACTACCCCACACACCCTGCCACTCATAATTATCCAGCCTTGGGGCACATCTCTGGGTGATCTTCTTAAATAGCTGTTTAACCTTAAACGAGAGCTGAACCACATTCAGAAGCATGCTAATTCCTAGCAGTAGGGCTAGGACTGTGCTAGTCCCAACATTCCAGGATTATTCAAATTTTTCAAAATTCTCAAACACCATTGTAACTGGACTGAAGGAGAAAGGAGAGGGGAAGAAAGGTACCCCACCCATAGACAGGTTTTCCATGGAGGAAAGGTAAATGGTATAATTATTAATAGTTTCCCACAGATGGCTCCCGCAGTATAAAGGTGACAATGCTAAGTGCAAATACCGGATTAATCCCACAGCTGATGACTTTATCATACCATAAACCAGAGTTATACCATACATCAAAGCGAAAACCTTAATCCACCTCCCACGGATGATAAGCAGTAGAAGAGGAACTACATACAGCAAGCGAGGTGATACATAACAGAGCCTTAAAAACCAGAGCAACAACTCTAAGAATGCATAAATCAACATAATGAATGCTTAGGACAAATTTGTTTTAACAAGCTCTGGTCAGGTTTGTCGTTATCTCAACCCTTCGTGCCCCACGTTGGGCGCCAAAAGGACTGTCGTGGTTTAACCCCAGCCAGCAACTAAGCACCATGCAGCCGCTCACTCACTCCCCCCCATCCAGTGGGATGGGGGAGAAAATCAGGAAAAGAAGTAAAACTCCTGGGTTGAGATAAGAACGATTTAATAGAACAGAAAAGAAGAGACTAATAATGATAATGATAACACTAATAAAATGACAACAGTAGTAATAAAAGGATTGAAATGTACAAATGATGCGCAGCGCTATTGCTCACCACCCGCCGACCGACACCCAGCCAGTCCTTGAGCGGCGAATCCCTGCCCCCCCCTTCCCAGTTCCTAAACTAGATGGGACGTCACATGGTATGGAATACACTGTTGGCCAGTTTGGGTCAGGTGCCCTGGCTGGGCATGAGAAGCTGAAAAATCCTTGACTGTAGTCTAAACACTACTGAGCAACAACTGAAAACATCAGTGTTATCAACATTCTTCACATACTGAACTCAAAACATAGCATTGTACCAGCTACTAGGAAGACAGTTAACTACATCCCAGCTGAAACCAGGACATAAGGCAATTGGAAAAGGGACACAAGCCATCAGCCTCTGGAGGCGACTCCTGTCAAGTGTGAAGGAAAGGTACCCCTTTAAGGAAGATGTTATATGTCAATCAAGCAAGTGGACCACCATGGAAAAAGGTATTCAATATCTGAGGGAATTAGCTGTGCTAGAGACGATTCATCATGACCCGGACAACCCACAATTACCCAAAGATCCAGACGAAGTCCAATGCACACAACCCATGTGGTGGAAGTTTGTACGGAGTGCACCATCGTCCTATGCCAACTCACTGGCAATAATGAGCTGGAAAGATGAAGAAGCACCGACGGTGGATGAAGTGGCTCGCCAACTCCGTCAATATGAAGAAAATCTCTCCTCCTCCCTACAAGCCTGCATTTCGGCTGTGGAGAAGCTGTCCCAGGATGTCCAACAAATCAAAGAGGATATGTCCTACTCCCCACCTGTAAGGACCAATGTCTCAGCTATTAGGAGTGAGCGTTCTTCTGCCCAAGAGAGAGAATATAGAAGGTACACACCGCGAGGTGCCCTGTGGTTTTACCTATGTGATCATGGAGAGGACATGAGGAAATGGGACAGAAAACCTACCTCGGTCCTAAATGCATGGGTACATTAGTTGCGAGGAAAAACCACCACAAAAGGGGATTCTACCAGGAAAAATGCCGCTCCAGTTTCCAAACAGAGTAGAAGGGCTGATCTTTTTTCTGATCCTCTTGAAGGGACTTCTGAGCCAATTTTACGACAAGTGAATACTGGATACTCTGACCAGGATTAGAGGGGCCCTGCCTCCAGCCAGGTGGAGGAGAGGGATAACCGGGTCTATTGGACTGTGTGGATTCGATGGCCTGGCACGTCAGACCCACAGGAGTACAAGGCTCTAGTAGACACCGGCGCACAGTGCACTCTAATGCCATCAAGTTATAAAGGGGCAGAACCCATTTGTATTTCTGGTGTGACGGGGGATCCCAAGAGTTAACTATATTGGAAGCAGAAGTAAGCCTAACTGGGAATGAATAGCAGAAACATCCCATTGTGATTTTATAAAATCTATACACTTAAGTGTTTATAAAGACATACTCAGTGACAGAAAATAAATTTTTAATTCAAAATGCTATTTAACAATATTTTCATATGGATGTTATGGATATTCAGGAATTGTTCAAGATATAGGTGCAAAAAAACAGAATGAAAAAATATGAAGCAACCAACAACTTCAGACAAGACAGAGTATTTTTAAGCTGTTTCTGCTTTAAGTACCACTTTATTTTAAGGTATGGGGGGAAAGAATTAATGTTGCTTTCAACCACCTGTATTTGCACTTTCTTTGCCACAAATGTGTTTTTTCTTTGCCAGCACTTTGTAATGACATGACTATACAATTCTTTGAGATTGTTAAAGTAATCATTTCTTTCTATCCCAAATTGTAATTTAAGGAGCTGTTGTTGATTATGTAAAGATCATCTTGGCATTGCCTTGCTTCATGGCATCCAAATAGGGACTAAACTGGCACCTTCATATGGAAAAGTGCCCTTTCTCCAGGTATATTGGGGCAGAAAAGTACTGAAACAGCCTTTTATTACTTAACTGATTATACACATTCTATGATACTTGTTTACAATTTTTTTTTCTTTAGCTATTTTGCATTCTGAATGTCTCTCTCTCCAGGTTTCCATAGCAACTCTTGTACAGCTTGATCATTAGAAAGAAGTTCTCTTTAATTGATCTTCTAATGTATAGCTTAATAGTAACTGTTAAGCAGTGTTTTATTTCCAGATCATATTTAAGGTTCATATATTTGCATAAAAACATCTCATTAGCTCAAACCAATCATTATTAGTAATTTTCTTCCTATTTTCCCCTGATCTTCTATAACAGACTTCATACCCTACTCTCGAACCAGTTAATATTGAAAGATTAGTTTTAAAATAATATCATCAGGCCAAAATGCATATAGGTCACACCATCATGCCTAGCTCCAGAAAATGTAATTAGCACACACAATCTTTTCTTATTTTCCCCTTTTCTTTTTTTTCTCTTGCATCCTTGACCTCTGTGTGTCTCTATAGAAACTCTAATAGCATTAACATTATGCTACAATTAAAAAGCTAGACAGCACAACAATGCTGATGTCATTCTGTTGGGATTGAATATCCTTTGAACTCTTGCAAATTAAGTGGATGTTCAGTGGATGTATTCTAATATGATATCTCTTTGTGTTATCTGTTAGGTCTCTTCTGCTGTTTGGAATGAAGGAATGGTTTCCATTTATCCTAGCACCTATAATTTTGTTAAACAGTAATTATTCATGCATAACATGGATTTCAGAATTAGGTTTAAAAACTGGATTTACTATCACTTTTCAATACGTTAAATGTATGTTTTAAGCAAATTGTATAAAGTCTATGCAAGCTAAGCTGATAAAAAAGCATGAGCTTTTGTTTCCTGAACTATTATCATCAACTAACATCAGAGTTTACCCGTAAACATGAACCCAGCCCCCAGCATACCGGTAGTGTAATATCATTACTGGTTGTTGTCATGTCCCAATTTCTCAGGATGACGACTCAGGTTCACCCATTCCCAGATCAGGATTAAGGTGAAACAACACCAGGGATCCCTTAACGCACAAAACAACTTTTATTCACTCACAACAAGAATTGGCATGAAACCAAATCAGCAAACCATATAACACATGCTAATCATACATCACCAAACATATACAACAAGCCTTGCTTATTTGGGGATCAGTTCAGGGAAGAAAATAAGGAGAGCCCTCCCATTGAGTCACAAAGTTCAGAGTGGACCCCCTTGCTTTCTAGACTCCTTCTCAGAGAGGAGTTTAGAGGCAGCTAGATCCACTCCTAGTCCCAGACTTGGTCAGTGGTTTTATGTCTAAAGGGATGAGGTGTAGAGATTATGGAAAAAAAGAGAGAGACAGACAGAGAGAGAAAATAGAAAAGAGAAAGATTTCACCAGTCCTGGGTCCAGCGTTGGTCCAGCCAGCCTAGGGGTCAAGTTCCAGAGGGCATGTGCACGTGGGGCTTCAGTTTGTGTCCTTCTATCATCTCCTTGCCCCTCCTTTGGGTGGGCACTCAAACTCATTAGGCTAATTAGATGTCATGGCAGTTTGTGCTTCCAGAACTTTCAGGAAATGGGTCGGTGGGCTTGGGGGTCATTTGGGGAGTAACTTCTCCCTCCCTGCAGGTATGACCATTCTTTGACCTTTGGCCATATATGGTGAGCTGCCCTGCTCACTGAAGGGTTGGTTGTTATGCAGAGTTCACCATTATGCAGAACTTGCCCCACCACAATGCTTGAGACATTAACTCTTTCAGTCTCTCACAGTTGTATCATATTGTGTATTCTCTAGTCATGTTATACAGGCATAACAACAGAAAAGGGGTAGAGACTGAAAAGTTCTGCTTAAATTAAAAGCACGTTGTCTAGAAAAAGCATCAAAGCTCTTAATGGGGTAAAAAGAAGGTCATTATTATAGCATTATTTTTCCCTTCCATAACCAGGTTAGTGTACAATTATGAGGTACAAGTTGTATATTTTCAGTTAGAAAGAAATCTAATTAATTTTCCTTTAAATCTCTCTGTATTTTTAAGTACAGTAAGACTAATAAGAATCATCAATAGTGCAAGATCCCTTTCCTCTGAAAGAACCAAACAAAAAAACACACAAGCATATGAATGTTTATTATCTAGAGTTGCAACTGAACTACCTTCGTGGGAGGGGAAAGCCAGGAAGGAATAAACACAGAATTCCTAAAGAATGTCACAGAGGGAAATATTGTGGAGTTGTTTGACACTAAGAGGTTCCAACAAGTCAAGAAGCATCAACTGGGATTAAAGTAGATAATAAAGGAACCAAGCAACCCAGTGACATTTAGAACCAAGAACAGGAGGCATGTAGTTAAGCTGCAAGCAGATTTCTTTGCTTAAGAAAAAGATGGAGGGATTGAAACAGGAGCTGCAATTGCTGATAGAAAGTAGTAAAGCCAAGTTAGGTTCTGGTGACTACTGTTTCACTTTGCTGTGCCATCAGAGACATGACAAGTCCAGATAACAGAGAGGATAGCTGTGAAAAAGGCTGAAAGAAAATGGGAGAATGTGGAAGCTAAGAGCAGTATGACAAACTTAAGGGGAATGGAGAGGAAGATGTTTAATTTATACACCTGCAATAGGTATTTTGCTGTTGAGAAGGATGAGAAACAGGTTTAGACAGTGATTAATTTATGCAGTATACTAGAAAGTAGCAGCTCAGAAAAATACACTAGATCTATGATGATATATTTTTATTTATTTTATATTTTTATTATGTACAAAAGATATCTGCTAACAGGATATTATTGACCATTCAAAAAATAAGGTTTATATTGCCTTCCCTTGGTCCTGGTTTGTGCACCTGCATTAGGAAACAGTTTTCAACTGGAGAGCTCAGACTGTGTTTTTTCCTCCCTGAACCATTTGCCTATTTGCACAGAAGATGGAAATTTTAATTTCTTCTCGTTGTTCTATGTGATATCTTGTGCTTTTCCAGTGCACAATTTGTTATCTGCATTGAAGACAGACTTACTAACTCAGACTTTCTCCAACAGTCATCAGCTTAAGTGCATCACAAACTTTACTGGCTTAATTTGTCAGGTGAAAGGCTATTATTTCCATTTTATAAATGCCAAGCTAGGGCCTAAGGAATTATTTTCTCAGGCAGATTTCTATTTCCAGAGAGCTGAATAAAGATTAGGTTCAAGCACATTGACTTGATTTCAAGCTCTGAAAGAGTAATCTGTACTGTGCACAGATTTTTTTTCTGTCCATTTCCTCTTGCATTGCACCTTCTGTTTCACCTGCTCCAATCCCTCCGATGTAGGGTTGTAGGGTTATTCCATGCAGGACCCGGACGACAGGACACCAATATAATGATTAAAGTCGCCAGTTTATTGAGCCTAGCTGATCATTCTTATACAATTCTCTAAGTTCCTTAGAAGCTTTGATTGGCTGCTGCATGCAAGCATTTGGTGTCCACGTGCACAAGCATAAAATGTGATTGGTTATATCGACACTGTACACGTGTATAAACATAAGATACAGTTAGTTATACTCACTCTGTACACGCGCATAAACACAGGACATAATTGGCTATATTAACTAGAGCATGCGAAACTTGTCTCAGTCTAATTGGTCAAGATAAACTGCCGAATTGAGGTTGTTTGTGCCAAGTTCCCTTTATCGTGGAATGCGCACCTGTGTTTTTCTAATTGGGATCTTTCTTTTTCTGTCTTCTTGTTTATTCTGTTCAAGGCCTTCTAAAGGTGTCTGGAATGCTCTTGCGACCATGAGCTACTTTCAGGCCCAGTAACTAAGTTCCATATAATTGAACCCTACACTCCTCCAGTTTTTTCTCTATTTTAGCACTGTGTCTTCACACCAGTCTCATTTGCTTTATATAATCTGCCCCATTCAGCATTTCTCAGACTTCAGATCTCACTTAAAATCTCCTTCGTCACTGAGTTTTCTCCTAACCTAGTTTCACCATTTAAGCACCCCATTGCCTGCCAAGGATTCATGAGGACTGCTGGATATGCTTTGTTCCCTTCCTTGGGTCGCTCTTTGGGCTATGGCATGGGAGAAAACGCTGCACAGCATACCCAGCAATTGCAAGGCAAACGAGCTGTGGTTGGAAGATTACAAGACTGTGTGAGGTTCCTTGCAAAGTGGGGAAACCTCACAGAAGGGTGGAGCAGGCTGGCTTCAGGCTTCCTATTTATCTTGTAGTTAAGGAACACCATGACTAGGGGCACTTCCAGAAGAAGGGTGTGCAAAAAAGAAGCAAGGCAGCTAAAGTGGCAGCTGGTATGTAGGGGTTCATAGTGGTCCCAGAGGCCCTGCTAGGAGGAGATACCCAGGTGTGAAGTGGAGATCAGGTCTTGTGGCATGTCCTATCCTGGCTGGTGCAGCCACTTCTGGTACTGTACAACTCCTGAAGGTGTATGCTTCTGTGCAGGTCATGGTCTGTAGGGAATGCCTCAGGTTGGGGCCAGGAGTGATGGCAGCAGCCTCCTGTGACAGGCAAGTGCTGATAGTTGTGGCAGTGCAAGTCAGGAACTGCAATAAGAGGTGAACAGGCTTCAATGCATCCAGAGGGGATCAGAGGTGATGAATGTGAGGTCAACAGGAGGGACACTGCAGAGACCATAGCTTAAGGCCCCCCAAGGACAAAAAGGAAGGCATCACCTCCTTTACAAAATCTTTTGAGAGAATTAAATTTAGAACTATGCCTTAACTCAGCCTGCCTTATAGACATCTGATTTATCAGAAAACATGCTAGTACAGACTATCCTTGGGCTTTAGTTATTACTGGTCATGCAGAGATCAATTCACCCCACCAGGAGCGCAGTTCAGACAGAAGAAAAAGGGTAGACTGTCAAAAAGTTTTTTTGCAAATACAGTGAAATCTTAAGAGGGTAATGCTTAAGTAATGCAATGAATCTAAACTGACTTGAAGGATTTTACATAATTCTAGGCAGTCCAAGATCAATAATATGGAGATGCTTTTAAATTCTAAGTCAGGATTAAATTGAATAGAATCCAAAACAAAGATATCTCACTGAGAGTGTTCAGTTAAAGCCTTCAGAGTTGAACTTTTGTCTAAACTGAGCTATTATTTTTCTTGCTGGCTGAAAGCATTGTGAAAAGCACCTAAAAGACCATATACTTTGCAGAAGCAGATAGTTAATTAGAATTAATTATCATAATCAAGAACAATTAATGTAGCAAGTCAAAACAACAGATAATATTAATTTTTCCCTGAATTAGCTGTGTAATCAAAAGCTTTGTAAGTTGTTCACAGAATATGGTAAGGATAAAAGCTGAATTTATGTAAGTTTAAAAAAAATTCATTTTCTATGTAAAAAATGTATGCCAAAGTCAGACTCCTAATATCAGTAAGCAATCAGGTTTGTTCAGCATTGAGGTGCTAAAGGTCTATTGCTGTTAAACTGTAAGTGAAACATAAATATATGTATAATATAAATCCTTAATGACATTCAAAATGCTAACGTGGCATTGAGTCTCATCTAGCAAAGTTTTTGACTGACAGCTCAAGCCAGAGTTACCAATCTGAAACAAGAGAAGAAAGAAAATCTAGACTGATGGAGCAATCTTGCTCCTATTCAAGTCAATGAAACACTCTCATTCAAGCATGATCAGGCTCCTTTTGTGCTATATACTAAGTAAATAGGACTCTCCATCTTTGTCCAAGGGGGCTTACCTGAGGAGAAGGTGAAATTTAAAATATCTCTCAATTGTTAGACTTAAGTAGATGATCAATATAGTCACTATGATTGTGGTTATATTATCAGAAAAGGGGATTTTAGCATCAATTAAGTGTCTAAAACCTGAGGATCTTTATTTTTTCCTGAAACTTTTCAAAATTGCAAACTGGGTTGCACTTTCTTGTATTTGAAATCTTTCACTACTTATTTTACTGATATCTTTATTGCTTACTACTACTCATTGTGAAATGGATAAAAACTATTTTTTTTATTCAAATATTTCCTAGGGTCTGTGTAAACAAACTCTTTCTAATTAAGCATGATTTTCTGATTTTGGAACAGCTTCATATTTCTTTCCCATAGAAAACTAGCTCTAAGCAGGTGTGCATTCTTACAGAAACTTATTTTATAAAGAAAAGATTGATTTAGCGGGATGCAAATATGTATCTAGGGATGGAAAGAAATAAGAATGTAGGCAAGTTATAATTACCTGTATCTAAAACCAGGATATGAGGAAATTTTCTCCTTTCTGCCTTCTAACATTAGACAAAAATTGCAGTTCATCCTCCCCTCTTAGAAACTCATTAGCAACCTTCCTGATAAACATTAAACCTTCTTCAGTGTTTCTTATGGTTTTAGTTCTGCTTTGGGCATACACAGAACAGTACCAATCTGTACATCTATTTCTTATTTAAAATAACCAGAACTAAAAAAAGAAAGCACTACACGCCCTGATTAATCTGACCCAGGCTCAACAGGGGGTTTAGTTCACAGTTAACCCCCAACTTTACAGGCAATTTCTCAGACTTCTCATTCCTACCTCCTCAGCAGTCATCATAACTTGCCATAACTAGAGCCTTTGCATAAACAGGGTTAGGAGTGGAGTGCTAAATGCAGCAAGTAGATCCAAACCTGCAAATAAATTATTGGGCCATGTCTATTCTCCACTCTTAAAATAATGAAATAATCCTACAGGAAGTTAAATCTCTCCTCTCAGCCAAGTGTACTTGCAGTTCAACTCTTTTTTTTCCTGCAATTTTTTTGCCACCTAAATGTTTCATAACCCTTTTTCAGCAGCATTACAACTGCAGCAGGAAGAGGTGAAGGGTTACAGTTGTGCGTTCCTACCCTACCCTGTATGTAGGTGGAAGACAAGAGAGATTTGCGTCTAACTAGGCTGAGGGATTTGAATGTAAATCACCACTCTGTGAGCAAATAAATGTATTAACAATTAAGCTATGATGGCTGAGGTTGGATGGTAACTTTACTAGGGAAATGAAAGTGCATACCTACATCCCTAAGTTAGATTAAGCTATTGAGAAGAATGCATTTTAGGAACTCCCTTTGGTTGGTACTTTTCTAATAAACAGACAGCTCCCTTTCCACACTGAGTTCTATGAAATTACAATTTTTAATTTAATTCCTTTCTCACAAACTGCATAACAAGTATGAAAGTCCATCTTTGATGTTTGTACTTTCATCAAGGCCAGGCACTGAGAAGTGAGACACTGAGGTGTGTATTTCTGTTATTGGACCCAGCATGTACTGCCTCCATGCACATAGCAGCTCTGCTCTATCCTTACTTTAGAATAGCTACCTGTCTGCTCAAGGAGGTATACAGATTTTTACATTAGGTGTAATGATGGTTGGGTTCACAAATGAGCAAAAAGCTGAATTTTTACTGTCCAGCACCCAGAATTGCTGTCAGATTTTTCAAAGCTATAACACACTGAAAGTCTTCTAGCTGGACTTTCAGGAATGCTCAGCAAACAAAGTGGTTCTTTACTTCAGATGCAGTGTGCAACATGGGCTTCTTTCAAGATTTGGTTCCATGCATAAATAGTGGGACCTCAAACATTACCCATTTAAAGGGAAAGTGGGTCGTCATCCGCACACGCTGAAGTTAAGAAGAATTTGGGCTTCACTGCAATTTTGTCACTGCAGTGATGGTGAGATCTTAAAAATAACTGACATTCCAGCACAAAAAGTGAAGTTCTCTTTCAAATCTGTATTGGGTTTGTGTGGCAAGGTTTTGGTAGCAGGGAGGCTACAGGGGTGGCTTCTGTGAGAAGCTGCTAGAAGCTTCCCCTATGTCCAATAGAGCCAATGCCAGCCAGCTCCAAGATGGACCTGCTGCTGGCCAAGGGTGAGCCAATCAGCGACAGTGGTAGCGCCTCTGGGATAACAGATTTAAGACGGGGAAAAAAACCTGCCTCACAACAGCAGCCAGAAGAGAGGAGTGAGAATATGTGAGAGAAACAACCCTGCAGACACCAAGGTCAGTGAAGAAGGAGGGGGAGGAGGTGCTCCAGGCGCCGGAGCAGAGATTCCCCTGCAGCCCATGGTGAAGATCATGGTGAGGCAGGCTGTCCCCCTGCAGTCCAGGGAGGTCCACGGTGGAGCAGATATCCACCTGCAGCCCGGGGAGGACCCCACGCCGGAGCAGGGGGATGCTCCCTGTGGTGAGCCCATGCTGGAGCAGGCTCCTGGCAGGACCTGTGGACCCATGGAGAGAGTGACGGTAATTGGTGAGTGATCTCCCTGTCCTTATCTCGACCCACAAGCCTTTCATCATATTTTCTCCCCCCTGTCCAGCTGAGGAGGGAGAGTGATAGAGCAGCTTGGTGGACACCTGGCATCTAGCCAAGGTCAACCCACCACAAAATCCAATTTGGAAACAGAGATGTGGAGCTTCTGAGTATCTGGAAAGAGGTCTTCAGACCTGTCTCTAATGATTTAATTTTAAATTCATAAAATTCCATAAAATAAAATTAATAAATTTAAATTCTTAAGATGCATTTGGTATAAAAAGCCAAATCATACTATTTTAAGTATATTTATTTTTGTACTTTGAGCCTGATTCTTAGGTGATATAGAGTATTATACTGATTTACCCATGATACCAGCTTAGACTGGCTAATACCTTTTGCTCGAAGTCCTTTAAAGTCTAGACAAAACCTCTGAAGAGTGGAGCACTAGGCAATGAGTGCTTCCCATGTACACACAGTAGTGCTAAGAATCTTCTTTCAGGTGGGAGCCAGGCTTTCTTCTAAACCAGGCAACTCTTGCACTGTTGTCCTGGGTTCAGCTGGGATAGAGTTAATTTTTACAGGAACCTGGGAGGTGGGGGGCATAGCCAGGGCAGCTGACCTGAACTGGCCAAGGAGCTATTCCATACCATGTGACATCATGCTCAGTATATAAAGGGGGAGCGGGCCGGGGGGTGGGCTCTTCTTTTCGGTGGGGGAAGTGGCAGAGCGTCGGGTCCCGGGTGGTGAGCAGTTGCACTGTGCATCACTCTTTTTGTATACTTTTTCATTAGTACCGTTGTTGTTGCAATTTCTTTGTGTTGTTCCAGTAAACTGCCTTTATCTCAACCCTCGAGGTTCCAGGTTTGGTTTTTTTTCCCTCTCCTCCGTCTTCCCCCCATCCCACCGGAGGGGGGCGGGAGGAGTGAGCGAGCGGCCGCGTGGTCCTTTGTTACCGGCTGGGCTGAAACCACGACAGTCCTTTTTGGCGCCCAACGTGGGGCCCGAAGGGTTGAGATAACGACAGATCTGGCCAGAGCGTGTTGAAACAAATTTGTCATACGCATTTCTTATACTAGATAAATAGATGTTAGTCACAATGTTGATTCATCTGTTTACATGGTGGCGTTTTGTAAGTTCTTATATGCTTTATGTATTGCCTGTAGTTGCGTATCTCATCTCTGGGAGAGTGATTGGGATTATCATTTTGCTGTACTGGGCAATGTCGACTTGTGAAATGATTACATCACTGGTCATGAGGTTAAGCTGGTATCTGTATGAGGCAGTGATATCATTTCCAGACTTTGGGCACCTTCTGTCGGATTTTATTGGTAATTACACCCAACCCATGGGGAAGTCAGGGGGGGATACTTCCCCCCATCCGTTCCCCTCCCTTTTCTCTTTCCAACTAATTACAACAGTTTTCGAGAATTTTGAATATCCTTGGGATGCGCAAGCCTGTGTGCTGTTAGTGCTATGCCTCCTGACTATGTTTCAGGTCTTGTCTAGGGCTACAAAGAGGCTCTTTAAGAGTACCACCCAGAGATCTGTCCCAAAGCTGGATATTCATGGGTGGCACGGCGTGTGGGAGGATGTGGGCAGGTATCTAGAGAACTTCTCACCTCCAGTGACTTGGAAGTTCACTCCCGAACAACTGCAGAACCCTCATGAAGTGATAGAATTTTTGAAAGGAAAATGCTGTGGCTATCCCAGAGACACACAACTCACTACACTGTGCTGGGCCCTGGCCGGTATCTACCAAACCCTGCTTGATACTATGCAGCACCCCCAGGGGGAAAAGGGGGAAAAGATGGAAAACAAGACAACATGCACCGTGGCTGCCCCAACCCCGACAACATGCACCGTGGCTGCCCCTACCACGACAACAGGTACCATGGCTGCCCCTACCCCAGTGACAGATACTGCCACTAAACCAGAGAACCAACCTGTGCCAGTATCAGTTGCCCCTGTACAGAAAAAGAAACACACAAAGAAATCAGTTCGCTCAGTGAGAGATGAAGATGAACCAGGGTCATCGCGAGAACAGGAGGAAGAGGCAGAACCTGAAATAATTACCCGATCTCTATCCCTGAGTGAGTTGCGTGACATGCGAAAAGATTTTAGCCGCCACCCAGGTGAGCACATTGTTACCTGGCTGCTTCGATGCTGGGATAATGGGGCTAGTAGTGTGGAATTAGAGGGTAAGGAAGCCAAGCAGTTGGGATCTCTGTCTAGAGAAGGGGGTATCGATAAGGCGATTGGGAGAAAAACACAAGTCCTCAGCCTCTGGAGGCGACTTCTGTTAGGTGTAAAGGAAAGATACCCTTTCAGGGATGAAGTTACATGTCACCAAGGCAAGTGGACCACTATGGAGAGAGGTATCCAGTACCTGAGGGAATTAGCCGTGCTGGAGGTGATTTATAATGATCCAGAAAATGCGCAGTCACCCACAGATCCAGATGAAGTCCAATGCACACAACCGATGTGGCGGAAGTTTCTACGAAGTGCACCACCAACCTATGCCAACTCATTGGCAGTAATGTCCTGGAAAGAAGGCTATGGACAAACGGTGGATGAATTGGCTGTCCAACTCCGGCAATACGAAGGAAGTCTCTCTTCCTCCCTACGGGCCTGTGTCTCAGCTGTAGAGGAATTGTCCCGAGAGTTCCAGCAATTCAAAGTAGATATGTCCTCCTCCTCACCTGTACAGGCCCGCATTGCAGTTATTGGGAGTAAGCGTTCCTCTGCCCAAGAGAGAGGAGAGAGAAAGTACACACGACGGGCTAACCTGTGGTTTTACCTGCGTGACCATGGAGAGGACATGAGGAAGTGGGATGGAAAACCTACCTCAGTCTTGGATTCACGGGTACGGGAGTTGCGAGAAAAAGCAACCAGAAAAGAAGATTCTTCTTGGAAAACTGCTGCTCCAGTTTCCCGTGAGCAGTCCCCCGGGCGCAGTAGATGGGCCGATCTCATTTCTGATCCTCTTGAAGGGACTTCTGATTCACATGTGCAAAAAGTGAGTAACAGATATTCTAACCAGGATTAGAGGGGCCCTGCCTCCAGCCAGGTGGAGGAGAGGGACAACCGAGTCTACTGGACAGTGTGGATTCGATGGCCTGGCACGTCCGACCCACAGGAATATAAGGCTCTAGTAGACACTGGTGCACAATGTACCCTAATGCCATCAAGTTATAAAGGGGCAGAACCCATCTGTATCTCTGGTGTGACAGGGGGATCCCAAGAGCTAACCGTATTGGAAGCCGAAATGAGTCTAACCGGGAATGAGTGGCATAAACACCCCATTGCAACTGGCCCAGAGGCCCCGTGCATCCTTGGTATAGATTATCTCAGAAGGGGGTATTTCAAGGACCCAAAAGGGTACCGTTGGGCCTTTGGTATAGCTGCATTGGAGACGGAGGAGATTGAACAGCTGTCTACCCTGCCTGGTCTCTCCCAGGACCCTTCGGTTGTGGGGTTACTGAAGGTTGAAGAACAACAGGTGCCAATTGCTACCACGACGGTGCACCGGCGGCAATATCGCACCAACCGAGACTCCCTGATCCCCATCCATAAGCTGATTTGCCAATTGGAGAGCCAAGGAGTAATCAGCAAGACTCACTCACCCTTTAATAGTCCCATATGGCCCGTGCGGAAATCTAATGGGGATTGGAGACTAACAGTAGATTATCGTGGGCTGAATGAAGTCACGCCACCGCTGAGCGCTGCTGTGCCAGATATGTTAGAGCTTCAATATGAACTGGAATCAAAGACAGCTAAGTGGTATGCCACAATTGACATTGCTAATGCATTTTTCTCCATTCCTTTGGCAGCGGAGTGCAGGCCACAGTTTGCTTTCACTTGGAGGGGTGTCCAGTACACCTGGAATCGACTGCCCCAGGGGTGGAAACACAGCCCCACTATTTGCCATGGACTGATCCAGACTGCACTAGAAAAAGGTGAAGCTCCAGAGCACCTGCAATATATTGATGACATCATCATATGGGGCAGCACGGCAGAAGAAGTTTTTGAGAAAGGGAAGAAAATAATCCAAATCCTTTTGAAGGCTGGTTTTGCCATAAAAGAAAGTAAGGTCAAGGGACCTGCGCAGGAGATCCAGTTCTTAGGAGTAAAATGGCAAGACGGGCGTCGTCAGATCCCTGCGGACGTGATCAACAAAATAGCAGCTATGTCCTCACCGACTAATAAAAAGGAAACACAGGCTTTCTTAGGTGTTGTGGGCTTTTGGAGAATGCATATTCCAAATTACAGTCAAATTGTAAGTCCTCTCTACCAAGTTACCCGGAAGAAGAACGATTTTAAATGGGGGCCTGAGCAACGACAAGCCTTTGAACAAATTAAGCGGGAGATTGTTCATGCAGTAGCTCTTGGGCCAGTCCGGACAGGACCAGATGTTAAAAATGTGCTCTATACTGCAGCTGGGGAGAATGGCCCTACCTGGAGCCTTTGGCAGAAAGCACCTGGAGAGACCCGAGGCCGACCCCTGGGGTTTTGGAGTCGGGGATATCGAGGATCCGAGGCTCGCTATACTCCAACTGAAAAAGAGATATTGGCAGCATATGAAGGAGTTCGAGCCGCTTCAGAAGTGGTTGGTACTGAAACACAGCTCTTCTTAGCACCCCGACTGCCAGTGCTGGGCTGGATGTTCAAAGGGAAAGTTTCCTCTACACATCACGCGACTGATGCCACGTGGAGTAAGTGGATTGCACTGATCACACAACGGGCTCGCATAGGAAACCCCAGTCGCCCAGGAATTTTAGAAGTGATCACGGACTGGCCAGAAGACAAAGACTTTGGAATGTTGCCAGAGGAGGAGGTGACACGGGCTGAAGAGGCCCCGCTGTATAATAAACTGCCAGAAAATGAGAGGCAATATGCCCTGTTCACTGATGGGTCCTGTCGCATCGTGGGAAAACATCGGAGGTGGAAGGCTGCTGTATGGAGTCCTACACGACTAGTTGCAGAAACTGCTGAAGGAGAAGGTGAATCGAGTCAGTTTGCGGAGGTGAAAGCCATCCAGCTAGCATTAGATATTGCTGAAAGAGAAAAGTGGCCAGTGCTCTATCTCTATACTGACTCATGGATGGTGGCAAATGCCCTATGGGGGTGGCTACAGCAATGGAAGAAGGGCAACTGGCAACGCAGAGGTAAACCCATTTGGGCTGCCGCACTGTGGCAAGATATCGCTGTTCGGATAGAGAAGCTAGTGGTAAAAGTACGTCATGTAGATGCTCATGTACCCAAGAGTCGGGCCACTGAAGAACATCAAAACAATCAGCAGGCAGATCAGGCCGCCAAGATTGAAGTGTCTCAGGTGGACCTGGACTGGCAACGTAGGGGTGAGCTATTTATGGCTCGGTGGGCCCACGATACCTCAGGCCATCAGGGGAGAGATGCAACATATAGATGGGCTCGAGATCGAGGGGTGGACTTGACCATGGACACTATCGCACAGGTCATCCACGAATGTGAAACATGTGCCGCAATTAAGCAAGCCAAGCGGCAAAAACCCCTGTCGCATGGGGGGCGATGGCTGAAATATAAACAGTGGGAGGCCTGGCAGATTGACTATATCACACTCCCACGAACACGCCAAGGCAAGTGCCATGTGCTTACAATGGTGGAAGCAACCACTGGATGGCTGGAAACATACCCTGTGTCCCATGCCACTGCCCAGAACACTATTCTGGGCCTTGAAGAGAAAATTTTATGGCAACACGGCACCCCAGAAAGAATCGAGTCGGACAACGGGACTCACTTCCGAAACAACCTCGTAGATACCTGGGCCAAAGAACACGGCATTGAGTGGGTATATCACATCCCTTATCACGCACCGGCCTCCGGAAAAATCGAACGATACAACGGACTGCTGAAAACTACATTGAGAGCGATGGGGGGTGGGACTTTCAAACATTGGGATACACATTTAACAAAAGCCACCTGGTTAGTTAATACTAGAGGATCCGCCAATCGGGCTGGCCCCGCCCAACCAAGACTTCCACATACTGTAGAAGGGGATAAAGTCCCTGTAGTGCGCATGAGGAGTATGTTAGGAAAGACAGTCTGGGTTAGTCCTCCCTCAAGCAGAGGCAAACCCATTCAAGGGGTTGTTTTTGCTCAGGGACCTGGGTACACCTGGTGGGTGATGCAGAAGGATGGGGAAGTTCGATGTGTACCTCAGGGAGATTTGATTTTGGGAGAGAATAGCCAGTGAATTGGGCTGTATGATACCTAACTGCTAAATACCCTGCCAATGCATGTCATTGTATCTATAGTGTCTATATGCCATATCAAGGGTATTACTGTAAGAATTACCCAAATGACTGCGGGATGGACTTTGAAACTAAGCCAAGTACAACAGCGACAGAACTTGAACTGACACCCAGCAATTTCCTCAAGATCAACATCCTCGACCTGCAGAACAAGGGCGTGAGTTGCACCAAATGTACTAGCCACAAGTTCCAGAGGCAGCATACAACAACCCACCATCTCACACCATCTCTCTTATCCTGAAGAACTGTTACAACAGATGGAGCCCCAAAGTCATGGACTAAATAAAATCAATGGACACATTAGAGGAATAGCCCATACGCTAAAGGAATACCATTCGCGTGTGTGTGTGTGTGCGGGGGGACGACGGGGACGGACGCAAGTCCATATACTTATATATATAAGACAAGGAAGTGGTAGTGGTCGATTGGAAAATGTAAGATCTGGGCATGATGTAGATGGTATAGAATAAGGGGTGGATAATGTCCTGGGTTCAGCTGGGATAGAGTTAATTTTTACAGGAACCTGGGAGGTGGGGGGCATAGCCAGGTGTCCTGGTTTCATCTGGGATGTAGTTAGCTGTCTTCCTAGTAGCTGGTACAGTGCTATGTTTTGAGTTCAGTATGTGAAGAATGTTGATAACACTGATGTTTTCAGTTGTTGCTCAGTAGTGTTTAGACTACAGTCAAGGATTTTTCAGCTTCTCATCCCCAGCCAGGGCACCTGACCCAAACTGGCCAACAGTGTATTCCATACCATGTGACGTCCCATCTAGTTTAGGAACTGGGAAGTGGGGGGGGCAGGGTTTTTTCGCCGCTTGGGGACTGGCTGGGTGTCGGTCGGCGGGTGGTGAGCGATTGCCCTGTGCATCATTTGTACATTTCAATCCTTTTATTACTACTGTTGTCATTTTATTAGTGTTATCATTATCATTATTAGTCTCTTCTTTTCTGTTCTATTAAATCGTTCTTATCTCAACCCAGGAGTTTTACTTCTTTTCCTGATTTTCTCCCCCATCCCACTGGATGGGGGGGGAGTGAGTGAGCGGCTGCGTGGTGCTTAGTTGCTGGCTGGGGTTAAACCACGACAGTCCTTTTGGCGCCCAACGTGGGGCACGAAGGGTTGAGATAACGACAAACCTGACCAGAGCTTGTTAAAACAAATTTGTCCTAAGCATTCATTATGTTGATTTATGCATTCTTAGAGTTGTTGCTCTGGTTTTTAAGGCTCTGTTATGTATCACCTCGCTTGCTGTATGTAGTTCCTCTTCTACTGCTTATCATCCGTGGGAGGTGGATTAAGGTTTTCGCTTTGATGTATGGTATAACTCTGGTTTATGGTATGATAAAGTCATCGGCTGTGGGATTAATCCGGTATTTGCACTCACCATTGTCACCTCTATACTTCGGGAGCCATCTGTGGGAAACTATTAATAATTATACCATTTACCTTTCCTCCTTGGAAAACCAGTCTATGGGTGGGGTACCTTTCTTCCCCTCTCCTTTCTCCTTCGGTCCAGTTACAATGGTGTTTGAGAATTTTGAAAAAATTGAATACTCCTGGAATGTTGGGACTAGCACGGTCCTAGCCCTACTGCTAGGAATTAGCATACTTCTGAATGTGGTTCAGCTCTCGTTTAAGGTTAAACAGCTATTTAAGAAGATCACCCAGAGATGTGCCCCAAGGCTGGATAATTATGAGTGGCAGGGTGTGTGGGGTAGTATGGGCAAATACCTAGAAAAGTGGGCACCTCCGATGTTTTGGAAATTCACCCCTGAACAAGTGCAGGATCCAGAAGAACTAGTAAAATATTTGGAAAAGGTATGCTGTCACCCCGGCAGCTCCAGAGAGATACAAATCACTGCAACGTGCTGGGGCCTGGCCCATGCCTATCGAGCCCTGTTTGACACCACTCAGTACCCTCAAGGGGAAGAGAAAGTCTCTGGACCTAACAACAAAATGGTGAGCACCGCGGCCACCCAAACCTTGGCAACGGGCGCTGCGGCCCCTCCAGCCCCGGCAAGGAGCATTGCAGGCACCCAGACCTTGGTGACAGGCACCGTGACCCCTCCAGCCCCGGCGACGAGAACTCGGGCTACCCAAACCTCAACAACAGGCACTGCAGCCCCTCCAGCCCCGGCAATGAGTACAGCAGCCACCCAAACCTCAGCAATGGGCACTGCAGTCCCTCCAGCCCCAGCGACGAGCACTGCTGCTACCCAAACCTCGGTGACAGACACTGCGGTTATCCAAAACCCAGTGAGCGATACTGCAACTGAACCAGCGGACCAACCTGCACCAGCATCAGTTGCCCCCGTACAGAAAAAGAAATATACAAAAAAATCAGTTCGCTTAGCGAAGGATGAAGATGAACCAGGGTCATCACGGGAACCGGAGGAAGAGGCAGAACCAGAGGTAATAACCCGGTCCCTATCCTTGAGTGAGCTGCGGGATCTGCGAAAAGACTTTGGCCGCCGCATAGGTGAGCATATTATCACCTGGCTCCTCCGATGCTGGGACAATGGGGCTAATAGCTTGGAATTAGAAGGTAGGGAAGCCAAGCAGCTGGGATCGCTTGCCAGGGAAGGTGGCATTGACAAGGCAATTGGAAGAGGGACACAAGCCATCAGCCTCTGGAGGCGACTCCTGTCAAGTGTGAAGGAAAGGTACCCCTTTAAGGAAGATGTTATATGTCAATCAAGCAAGTGGACCACCATGGAAAAAGGTATTCAATATCTGAGGGAATTAGCTGTGCTAGAGACGATCCATCATGACCCGGACAACCCACAATTACCCAAAGATCCAGACGAAGTCCAATGCACACGACCCATGTGGCGGAAGTTTGTACGGAGCGCACCATCATCCTATGCCAACGCATTGGCAATAATGGCCTGGAAGGATGAAGAGGCACCGACAGTGGAGGAAGTGGCTCGCCAACTCCGTCAATACGAAGAAAATCTCTCTTCCTCCCTACAAGCCTGCATTGCAGCTGTGGAGAAGCTGTCCGAGGATGTCCAACAAATCAAAGAGGATATGTCCTACTCCACACGTGTAAGGACCAATGTCTCAGCTATTAGGAGTGAGCGCTCCTCTTCCCAAGAGAGAGAATATAGAAGGTACACACCGCGAGGTGCCCTGTGGTTTTACCTATGTGATCAGGGAGAGGACATGAGGAAATGGGACGGAAAACCTACCTCGGTCCTAAATGCACGGGTACGTGAACTGCGAGGAAAAACCACCACAAAAGGGGATTCTACCAGGAAAAATGCCGCTCCAGTTTCCAAACAGAGTAGAAGGGCTGATTTCATTTCTGATCCTCTTGAAGGGACTTCTGAGCCAATTTTACGAGAAGTGAATACTGAATACTCTAACCAGAATTAGAGGGGCCCTGCCTCCAGCCAGGTGGAGGAAAGGGATAACCGGGTCTATTGGACTGTGTGGATTCGATGGCCTGGCACGTCAGACCCACAGGAGTATAAGGCTCTAGTAGACACCGGCGCACAGTGCACCCTAATGCCATCAAGTTATAAAGGGACAGAATCCATTTGTATTTCTGGTGTGACAGGGGGATCCCAAGAATTAACTGTATTGGAAGCTGAAGTAAGCCTAACTGGAAATGAATGGCAGAAACACCCCATTGTGACTGGTCCAGAGGCTCCGTGTATCCTTGGCATAGACTATCTCAGGAGGGGGTATTTTAAGGACCCGAAGGGGTATCGATGGGCTTTTGGTATAGCTGCCTTGGAGACGGAGGGCACTGAACAGCTGTCTACCCTGCCTGGTCTCTCTCAAGACCCTTCGATTGTGGGGTTGCTCAAGGTTGAAGAACAACAAGTGCCAATTGCTACCACGACGGTGCACCGGGGGCAATATCGCACCAACCGAGACTCTCTGATTCCCATCCACAAGTTGATTCGCCAACTGGAGAGCCAAGGAGTGATCAGCAAAACTCGCTCACCCTTTAATAGTCCCATATGGCCAGTGCGGAAGTCTAATGGGGAGTGGAGACTAACAGTTGACTATCGCGGCCTGAATGAAGTTACACCACCGCTGAGTGCTGCCGTTCCAGATATGCTAGAACTTCAATACGAGCTAGAGTCAAAGGCAGCCAAGTGGTATGCCACAATTGACATTGCTAATGCGTTTTTCTCAATCCCTCTAGCAGCAGAGTGTCGTCCACAATTTGCCTTTACTTGGAGAGGTGTCCAGTACACTTGGAATCGATTGCCCCAGGGGTGGAAACACAGCCCCACCATTTGCCATGGACTAATCCAGACTGCACTGGAAAAAGGTGAAGCTCCGGAACACCTGCAATACATTGATGACATCATCGTATGGGGCAACACAGCAGAAGAAGTCTTTGAGAAAGGGAAGAAAATAATCCAAATCCTTCTGAAAGCCGGTTTTGCCATAAAAGAAAGTAAGGTCAAGGGACCTGCACAGGAGATCCAGTTTTTGGGAATAAAATGGCAAGATGGACGTCGTCAGATCCCAATGGATGTGATTAATAAAATAGCAGCTATGTCTCCCCCGACTAATAAAAAGGACACACAGGCCTTCTTAGGTGTCGTGGGGTTTTGGAGAATGCATATTCCAAATTACAGTCTGATTGTAAGCCCTCTCTATCAAGTGACCCGGAAGAAGAATGATTTTAAATGGGGCCCTGAACAACAACAAGCCTTTGAACAAATTAAACGGGAGATTGTTCATGCCGTAGCCCTTGGACCAGTCCGGACAGGACAAGATGTTAGAAATGTGCTCTATACTGCAGCTGGGGAGAATGGCCCTACCTGGAGCCTCTGGCAGAAAGCACCTGGGGAGACCCGGGGCCGACCCCTGGGGTTTTGGAGTCGAGGATATCGAGGATCCGAGGCTCGCTATACTCCAACTGAAAAAGAGATATTGGCAGCGTATGAAGGAGTTCGAGCTGCCTCAGAAGTGGTTGGTACTGAGACACAGCTCCTCTTAGCACCCCGACTACCAGTGCTGGGCTGGATGTTCAAAGGGAGGGTCTCCTCTACACATCACGCGACTGACGCCACGTGGAGTAAGTGGATCGCACTGATCACACAACGGGCTCGCATAGGAAACCCCAGTCGCCCAGGAATTTTAGAAGTAATCACGGACTGGCCAGAAGGCAAAGATTTTGGAATGTCACCAGAGGAGGAGGTGGCACGTGCTGAAGAAGCCCCGCTGTATAATAAACTGCCAGAGAATGAGAGGCAATATGCCCTGTTCACTGACGGATCCTGTCGCATTGTGGGAAAGCATCGAAGGTGGAAAGCTGCTGTATGGAGTCCTACACGACAAGTTGCAGAAACTGCTGAAGGAGAGGGTGAATCGAGTCAGTTTGCAGAGGTGAAAGCCATCCAGCTAGCGTTAGATATTGCTGAAAGAGAAAAGTGGCCAGTGCTCTATCTCTATACTGACTCATGGATGGTGGCAAATGCCCTGTGGGGGTGGTTACAGCAATGGAAGCAGAGCAACTGGCAGCGCAGAGGTAAACCCATTTGGGCTGCCATGCTGTGGCAAGATATTGCGTCCCGGCTAGAGAATCTGGTTGTAAAAGTACGTCATGTAGATGCTCACGTACCCAAGGGTCGGGCCACTGAAGAACATCGAAACAACGAACAGGTGGATCAGGCTGCCAAGATTGAAGTGTCTCAGGTGGACCTGGACTGGCAACATAAGGGTGAGCTATTTATGGCTCGATGGGCCCATGATACTTCAGGCCATCAGGGAAGAGATGCAACATATAGATGGGCTCGAGATCGAGGGGTGGACCTGACCATGGACACTATCGCGCAGGTTATCCATGAATGTGAAACATGTGCTGCAATTAAGCAAGCCAAGCGGTTAAAGCCCCTGTGGTATGGAGGGCGATGGCTGAAATATAAATTTGGGGAAGCCTGGCAGATTGACTATATCACACTCCCACAAACTCGCCAAGGCAAGCGCTATGTGCTTACAATGGTGGAAGCAACCACCGGATGGCTGGAAACATATTCTGTACACAATGCCACTGCCCGGAACACTATCCTGGGCCTTGAGAAGCAGGTCTTGTGGCGACATGGCACCCCAGAAAGAATTGAGTCAGACAATGGGACTCATTTCCGAAACAACCTCATAGACACCTGGGCCAAAGAGCACGGCATTGAGTGGGTGTATCATATCCCCTATCATGCACCAGCCTCTGGGAAAATTGAGCGATACAATGGACTGTTAAAGACTACATTGAGAGCAATGGGGGGCGGAACTTTCAAACATTGGGATACACATTTAGCAAAAGCCACCTGGTTAGTCAACACCAGAGGATCTGCCAATCGGAGTGGCCCTGCCCAATCAGAATTTTTACATACTGTAGAAGGGGATAAAGTCCCTGTAGTGCACATGAAGAACATGTTAGGGAAAACAGTCTGGGTTACTCCTGCCTCAGGCAAAGGTAAACCCATTCGTGGGATTGCTTTTGCTCAAGGGCCTGGGTGCACTTGGTGGGTGATGCGAAAAGATGGGGAAGTCCGATGTGTGCCTCAAGGGGATTTGATTTTAGGTGAAAATAGCCAGAATTAAACTGTATGATATTAGTTGCTATATAATCCTGCTACTGTATGTTATCATTACTATAATTGTTATATGCTATATCCATAGTACTATAGTAAGAATCACTTGGATCAAGCAAGAAAGAACTGTGATAAAACTGAGCAAAGCGCAGTAGAGGTGGATCCAGAACTGACTCCAGCATGCAACAATCCAACGGTGCACACCATCCTCCTGCCGCGTCAAATGTCATCTGCTCGTCACACCGCACTGAAGCCCAATTCTGCTCTACCGACTGAGAGGACTTTGCACCATCCCTCCTGCTCAGACAGACTGGTATGACAGATGGAGCCCAGAGTCGGAAACTAAATGAACTCAACAAACATTTTATGAACATAAAGAACTAAAGAACTGATATCTCTGTGTGTGTATACTTATATATATATATATATCATTGTTCATATGTCTCAAAGGGATGGAAAGGTGGTGATGATTGATCAGAATGTAACTAAAGGTATGGGAACTGAGCATGACGTCAATGGTATAGAATAAGGGGTGGATACTGTCCTGGTTTCATCTGGGATGTAGTTAGCTGTCTTCCTAGTAGCTGGTACAGTGCTATGTTTTGAGTTCAGTATGTGAAGAATGTTGATAACACTGATGTTTTCAGTTGTTGCTCAGTAGTGTTTAGACTACAGTCAAGGATTTTTCAGCTTCTCATCCCCAGCCAGGGCACCTGACCCAAACTGGCCAACAGTGTATTCCATACCATGTGACGTCCCATCTAGTTTAGGAACTGGGAAGTGGGGGGGGCAGGGTTTTTTCGCCGCTTGGGGACTGGCTGGGTGTCGGTCGGCGGGTGGTGAGCGATTGCCCTGTGCATCATTTGTACATTTCAATCCTTTTATTACTACTGTTGTCATTTTATTAGTGTTATCATTATCATTATTAGTCTCTTCTTTTCTGTTCTATTAAATCGTTCTTATCTCAACCCAGGAGTTTTACTTCTTTTCCTGATTTTCTCCCCCATCCCACTGGATGGGGGGGGAGTGAGTGAGCGGCTGCGTGGTGCTTAGTTGCTGGCTGGGGTTAAACCACGACACCAGGGCAGCTGACCTGAACTGGCCAAGGAGCTATTCCATACCATGTGACATCATGCTCAGTATATAAAGGGGGAGCGGGCCGGGGGGTGGGCTCTTCTTTTCGGTGGGGGAAGTGGCAGAGCGTCGGGTCCCGGGTGGTGAGCAGTTGCACTGTGCATCACTCTTTTTGTATACTTTTTCATTAGTACCGTTGTTGTTGCAATTTCTTTGTGTTGTTCCAGTAAACTGCCTTTATCTCAACCCTCGAGGTTCCAGGTTTGGTTTTTTTTCCCTCTCCTCCGTCTTCCCCCCATCCCACCGGAGGGGGGCGGGAGGAGTGAGCGAGCGGCCGCGTGGTCCTTTGTTACCGGCTGGGCTGAAACCACGACAACTGTGTATAAAAAGAGAGTGTAAAAGCATTAAACACTGAAATTACAGCAGCTGACCTTATGATAGGCTCAATTTTCCCAAGCTCTATTTTAAGTAAACTGGTTTGCTTATCTGTAAATTAATATTAGTCAGATTTAAGAAAGTCTTAATCTCCAGATTTTATATTTTCATGCACCCTTAACTGAAAAAGACATTTTAACTGCTTTGTAAAATTTATCATTTAGTTAAAATCTATTGTAAACTCAAGGAACTTGAATACTTCAGGAATATTTCAAGTGATTAAGCTGTCATTAGGAAAGTATTAATAATTATTGTTTATAACTGTTATAACTACAGTCAAAGACAGTTCAGCACTCTCAAGTAGTCCCAGAGGGATTCAGGGCAGCTCAGTCAGCCTGGCAGCCGTGGTAATTTGTCTCCTCTCACAGATGCTGCCTGGTCACACACAAGCAGGGACACACAGTACACAGACTGGCTTTGCTGCAGCACCTTTGGCCACACACTCTGCAGTAGACTAATGTCTCAGTAGAGACGGACACGACAAGCATCAGATTGTGCAAAATGGCTACTTTATTGTTCTAACAAACCTTTTTATTACCTTCTTCAAAGTATGTGTTCATATATGATTGGTTTAGTTAGTAACTAACAGTTCATGATTTGTGAGTTGTCAGGACGGTTCCTCTTATCATTGTCTTGTTTGCACAGCTCTTCTTGGGACTTTCCAGACTCTCAAGGATACACTACAAGCTGCTCAAGGTCACGCTGCTCATGCATCGTCAGGCATTCTGCAGACCCACTGCATTCCCCGACAGACTAATACAAAGGGTGGCTGTAGCTTTTTCTCAAGAAGTCTGTGCCAGTCAGTGTCAGGCTTGTCTTTATCATGGGAAAGCAGTAACCTCAGCAAAACAAACAAACAAACAAACAAAAAACCCTCTCAATTTCTTTCTGACATTTGCTTTAGCTTAGAAGGAAGTTATATTTGGAGCAGATGGAGGAAGATGTTCAGTTCACTGGAGCACCAAATTCCCCTGTTGATTTTTTTCCTTCCCAGTTGTGAAAGACACCCTGTACTGGACCCAAACAATTCACCCTGCTTCTAACCCCAGGGGCTACGTCAGACCTTTCAAATGGATTGTTACTACTGATTCATATTGCTTATTGTCTCTTAGAAAGTTTTGTCCTTTAATAATACCTGGTAAAAAGCATATTCACTGTCTTATGTAAAGGAGATACAGGACCATAATCTTTCTTTAAAATGTGTGCTCAATACTTATTTTATCAATGTTGTTTCAATTCCAAAAAATAAAATATAAATTAGAACATTGCTGAAGCTCTTTAGACCTAAAACATCATACAGTAAATATTATTTTAGTTTTTAACTGGGTGTATACAGACATTTTACCCTACCAAACTGCTTGTGTTCTTGCTTCTAGTTTGTAAACACAGGACTAGAAAGACTTTCAGGGTCACTGAGTCCAGTTGCCTCTCATAACAGACATTGTTCCTTCACAGTTGTTTTAAGATCTATCTTAAATGTGGGGGTTTTTTCTATTGTTAAAACCTTTTAACACTGAAGAGTTCACGTATTTTCTTCAGCCTTCATTTGGCTTGTTAGAAGAAAATACTCTTGAATAAATTTGAAATAAATTATAATTTCCTCTGAGTAGTAAATTCCTGCATGTTTTTTTCTTTTTTTTTCTCCTTGGTGGCAAGGAGTAAAGAAAATACTCATTTAGTCTCTTTTGATAAGTCTAATTCCTTCCAATTGTCTTAATAGCCCAGTCATCTGAAGAATGATCAAAATCTCCAGGTCCATAACTATCTCAGTTCTTCGTAGCTGATGTTATACTTGCATATTACAGGAGTTTGTTACTAATCCCAAAATCAATGAACTTCCATTTTACAATATTTCATCCCTTTTCCAATACTTTAGTCCCTCAAGATCACCCAGTTATTCTCAGATGATATCTACATACACCTTTTTCTTTGATAACTCAGTTTTGCTCATCAGTAAGTTTTACTCATGCTCCTTTTTAGAAAATTCTTTTTTTTTCTTTTTGTTTTTTTTTTAAATGTCATTAATGGAAATAAACAGATTGGTCCCAGGATTTATCCTTGAACTCCCCAAATAACCTCCACAGAAACCAACAGTTCCTCTTTTGTTGTACTCTACAGTTCTTTATCCACCTTACAATTCTTGTCTTAATCCCTGCATTCTCTAGCTGAAGTAGTAATTTCCTATGTGGCACTATATCAAATACTTTAGTATATCTAGTTTATATTTCCCTTGTGTAGAAAAAAATCATTATCAAAAAAGGTTATCAGATTAGTCCAGCATGATCTGCCTTTAGCAAACCTGTGTTGCATTTTCTACTATTTTTGTCTCAATGTCTTTTTATTCAACTCTTTAAAAGCTAAAGCCTAGCTTACTGTTGAGATCAGACTAATCACATGCCCCCCCTTCTCTTCCACCCCTGCCCCTTTATACCAAGTCTTACATTTCCTATCCTGTAATCTTATGGCAGTACCACTGACTTGATAGCACTGACTTGATAGATTTCTTTAAAATACTTACCCCGTCCACATTCAGATCTCAGAGCTCAATGTAGCCAATGACTTTACTGAGTTCACTCAATTTATTAAGTTTTGCCTTTTTGAAATCCAAGCTTTCATTACAAACCTACTATAGTTAATTTTCCCTTTTAATTTAAACTGCATCAGTTCACAATCACTCAATCAAACATTATTTCTACTTTCAGCCCTTTTTATAGCAACTTTCTTTAGACTTGTTTTTGCATAAAGTAGCATCACCTTTTGTTGGTTCAAGGTTTAATGGATAAAGAATGTAATAACAATTAAACCGAGAAAGTCTTGACCTCATTGCTGTGACTGAGGATGCTACCTGCCAAGCTCACAGATACTTTAAAAGAGGAACTGAAAATGACTGGCACAACACTGAGAGTGTCCAGCTCAGGGCTGAAATAATGTCTGAGTGAAAGAACTGTGATGTGGAAGGGTTTTAGAATAAGCAGACTGTCAATGAGGGGTTTTTTCTTGAGATATAACAGAAAGAGAGAAAATACACTTGAGTCTGGAAGAGAAACAGAAAGAACATGAGGCAACTTTGAGACGATTATTTTTTCCAGATTTTTCTCATATGTTCTATAACTCAGCAGAGATATTATACTAATTGCTCCCGTCTCCTTTCAGTCTTCTGTTTAAAATTGCTCAGTCATAGCAGTTCTGGACTGATTTTACCAAATACACAGGTGTTTCTCCAGAATGCTCCTCCAGACTCCTGCATGGGACTTTCTGATCCAGATGCAGAGTTTTTAATTTAACATCCCATAATGTATTTTACTTCCCTGGATTCGTCCAGTCAATTTTTCAATCCATGTACATTGATAGCACCCATAGCCTTCTGTTGCAAGGTGTTTTGCAGCTTAACTATGTTGCATGAAGAATTATTTCCTTTCTTTGAACACATACTGTCATAGTTGCATTTGATACCTGCATTTGATAACTGGTAGTTCTTGCCTGGGGAGATACAGTGAACACTCTCATTCTTACTGTTTTCCCAGTATCACTCATAATTGTTTAGACCATCTTATCTCTCTGTGGTCAGCTCTTTTCTAGCGTGAAGACATCTCATCTTAGGTATTTCCTGCTACAGAAATTATTCCACATTCTTGAGTTTCAGTAAATATGTACTGCATTTAAAGAAGCATATGTGCAATTTTAAAAGGAGGAGAAATAAAAAATATCTTCTACTAGAGCCATAAACATTACAGCCAATCTTAGTTCTTTTCTCAGTGAGCAAAGGGATGTTTGAAGAACCCAATTATGATTAGTATTTTTTGGTTTTCTGTGTGCCCTTATTACCATTACCTATGTCAGTTTGTAAATCTGTAGTTCGAGCAAAAGACATGACAAATCAACTGTGTTTCTGAAAGATGTAAACAGAGATGGCTTGCAGGTGCAGTGCCTCTCTGCAAACAAATAGCATTGCAATAGCTGTTAAACACAACCGGTCCATCCTCAGCATCCACCTAAGGTTAGAACTGTTCCAATTCACCAAAGCCAGCATAATCAAACCATTCTTTACTAGGCCCATCTTTTTCAGCCTAAGATACGTACCTCAGCAGCACACAATAATCACCAATGACATCGGGGAACTTAATACATTGCCATTAATACCCAAATTGTTTGCTTACCTGCATCCTTTAGAATTGTAGTATTTTCATCCCACACTACTCCTTTTCCTTTGACAAAAACAATTCCACAATAGTGAAAAGACTCAGGAGAGCATTGAGCAAGAGCCCCCAGGTGAAGCCCTGTGTAGAGTTCATGAAAAGTTCTCAGCACAAGATTCTTACTGAGCTGAAACTGAAGCAAATGAACAAGGAAATGGCCCCAAGCATCTTATTTCATGCAACTATGAGATCAGTTCCTAAGTATTGTATGCATGCAGAATACTGAATTTAAATCAAAAACATTTACAAGATAATTTGCCTAGCCACAGCTTTGTGGCTATAGATTAGAATTTGAGATACCAAGTGTATAAAATTTAACATATACATTAGAATACCATTATTAACACATGAAAAGGAAAGAGAAGTACACTTTATTGGCACTGAACAGGTGATCTGTATTTAGAAGGTCACCCTATTCTTCAGTAGTGCCATGCATAAGAAACAGAAGGTGGGATATGAAGGACTTTGCTCACAGTAGCAGGGCAATTCCCAGACTGATAGAATAGAGCTAACTTTGAGTGCTGAATTTAGCAGGACTGATTTGTTACATTTCAGTATAAAATATTCATTTGTTAACTATGAGTAATAATTAGCTCAAAGTACAATTAGTACAAAAACTTCAAGTAATTTTGGTCAGTTAAGCCCATATTTTGCTCATAATATTCAATAAAATATTAAAAAGTGTGACTACTTTTATATCATCTTTAAAAATCACACTAAGTTATTTTAATCAATATACTTGTTTTAAGTAAAAGCCATTTAATCTTCTGACTTACACATTAACCTTCCATTAAGTACTAGTGAAGAAGTTAAATGCACTTTAGTCAATAATGCTAATGCAGAAACTATTGTATTACCTATGGAGAAATGTGTATTCATATTATGCTAAAGTGACTATCCTTAATGATTAGCTATTATATGTCAGGAAACTGATCATAAATTTGAAATATTCTCTAGGAAAATGAATTATAATGTTGAAACTGAGTTCTCTGTACTGTAATAATTCTGAAATGAGGTCATCTACTTCTCCTGGTCAGTGCTTTTTAAGGCAATGATACTGAAGTGATGAAGATACCCTTGCTGATACTTTAATCTCACCTCACATCTTGGTGGGTAATAAATGAGACTGGTAATTGAACTATACTAAACTGAAATATATGAATCTACCTGCAGGTATATGGTGAAGTTGTTTTAACATAAATTCTTATAGCTCTGTTTCTACCTAGAAATACCTAAGTATACAAACTAAAATGAGCAAAATGCTACAGTTATGCCAAAAGATGTCTTGGTTATTTCTCTGAGTTTTAGCCTAAAATGCAGCACCAAACTATGTGCTTATAGAGTTTGATCTGTATGACTTTTTCTACCTTTTTTTTCCTAGAACAGACTTTCTTATAAACCAGTTTGTCCCCCAAGATACATTTTTACAGCAATCTAACGAGCTGCTTCCACAGTGGGACACTCCCTTTCCCCTTGCTTTTGGCTGCACGCTCCTGCTGTTTTCCTTCTGTCAGGTCTGGTATATGTGTGGATATCGGGCGTGTTGATTCAGCTGACTGATCCAACACAAAACTTTTTTTTTTTTTTTTAGAGAGAATAGTTTTCTATTGGGTCAGCCATCAAAATCCATTTGTCCTTTAGTTGCATGATAGCTAAGGAAAACATGAGAGCGAAGACAATCTGTGGATGGGTAAGCAAACTGAGAAGATGTCTTTTCTCAGTAGTTAGTTGTTAGGTTGGCTTTGCTGTGATGCAAAATGGTACCTACATAATACATAGTGCAGGTAATCATGAAAGAGACAGCAAAAATTTGCTCAGGTGCCCAGTCAAGGGATCTACAAAAATTTGTTGTAATACAGGCGGTAACTTTCCAAACAAAAGAAAAAAAGAGCGGAAAAATATGTAGTGTACACTTGCAAATACAAAGAATTTTGCCTTTCTCTTGAGGATGGACACTCAGTTTTCAGGATATGACATTTTTAAATTGTTGATTTTTTTCCCCCATGGTGTAGAGTTGGTTTTTCTGATAATTTTCTGATCTTTGTTTCAGCACTGTAAATGATTATTCCATTCACGTTCACATCTGCTTGTCCTTGCTGTATCATTTGAGTGCCTTCTGCTGACTTTACAAAATTGTGTCCCCAAATCCTTAAAGGTACATCTGGTGCCCCAAGGATAAAGTACATTTGAGAAAAGTCAAGATCTCAAAGGTAGAATTTAATTGGTGGTTAAAGAATTAAATTAGAAATACAGATTGGCATTCATATAGCAATACTGAGATGTCTCTCTTCTAAATTCTAAATAAAACAGGTTTTTTACATATTTCTGGATTTTGGGGGCTTTTTATTTTGTATTCCACAACCCAGTTCCATTTTTTTCTCAGTACATTCACATCTATACTTTTAACTAGAAAGATATTTAAAAGATGATATGGAACATTCATGCAGTGGATTGAAGATCCAAAGTACCTTCAAGCTCTTTCCCAAATGTCAAGATTTTCACTCAGTAATCACTAAAATAAAAAGCTGGACAAATATTTTCATATCTTCCTTACCCAAATACCTTGTATTTCCTTTTGTCTGAGAGCTTATACCACTTCAAAAGTCTGGAATGAGAAATATTGGATGATATGCTCAAAGACACACTTTACTATCTATGGCCACTAGACAACAACAGCTGTATGCTGCTTGAAAATGTCATTACTTTCTTATAAAATATAAAACTTGCTTCTGAAAGGTACAGGCCAGACATTTAGTTAGTGAGACAGTACTATGAAATTGTCTATCATATTATAATCTTACTCTCTCTTCCATATGGGTATAGTTAGACACAGACCTCTGAAATTTTTGTTACTAACAACAGTTGAAAAAGAGAAGCACTGGATTCTCAATAACTTCACAGTTACTTGAAACGTATTACTTCGAAACAAGTAGACTGTTATAAAGGCAGTTAATGTGAAATAACTTACCAGCATTATATGATATTAAATTGTGGTTCTGAAAAAGTCATAATTTCTTTTTTTATGTGTAAAATCCATTTTATCTTGGAGGAGTATCAAACAAAGCACATTTTTTTAAAAAAAGTAAAAAAAAAAAAATTATGAATCCCAAAAATTTCCATACTTGAAAAGTAGCATGAACTGACACTGTGACATTGTCATAAAACCTCCACTTTTCTGTAATACTGAGGTTTCTTTACTAACTCTGTATTCACCTTGAGTTATGAGTTTTGACACCAAGGATGTAACATTTGAATACCTATGGCAAATACCTTCTTCACCCCATTATCTGCTGCTTGCGGATTCACTTTATCCCAGTTCAATCCCTTTGACACAGTTCTTCCACTTTTTCAGATGTTTAATTTGGTGCATTTCCTTCGATGGGTGCGAACATTCAGACTCAGGATTAATGACAACCAAACTATAATCTACTCTTTCTCTCATCTTGCCCAGTTTCTAGCTTTTGACTTATGGTCCTTTCTCCCAACTCTTAGTCTAATGATGTTTCTAACTTTTAATCTTCTACTAATCCACATTTAAATTAAATACCCTAATTAGGAGGTCTCAGATTTAGGGCACCCATTCCATCTTCTCCTTTCTTAATTTCTCCATGGATGTTGTTCATAGTCTTTGTCATGGTTTAACCCCAGCCAGCAACTAAGCACCGCTCCGCCCTGACCCAATGGGATGGGGGAGAAAAACGGGAAAAGAAGTAAAACTCGTGGGTTGAGACAAGAACAGTTTAATAGAACAGAAAAGAAGAAACTAATAATGATAATGAAAATGATAACACTAATAAAATGACAACATCAATAATAAAAGGATTGCAATATGCAAGTGATATACAATGCAATTGCTCACCACCCGCCGACCAACACCCAGCTAGTCCCCAAGCAGTGATCCCCCCACCCTCACTCCCCCCAGTTTATATACTAGATGGGATGTCGCATGGTATGGAATACCCCTTTGGCCACTTTGGACCAGCTGCCCTGGCTGTGCCCTGTGCCAACGTCTTGTGCCCCTCCAGCTTTCTCGCTGGCTGGGCATGAGAAGCTGAAAAATCCTTGACTATAGTCTAAACACTACTTAACAACAACTGAAAACATCAGTGTTATCAACATTCTTCGCATACTGAACTCAAAACATAGCACTGTACCAGCTACTAGGAAGACAGTTAACTACATCCCAGCTGAAACCAGGACAGTATCCACCCCTTATTCTATACCATTGACGTCATGCTCAGTTCCCATACCTTTAGTTACATCCCGGTCATCACCTTTTCCCTCCCTCTGAGACATATAAACAATGATACATATGTATATATGTATATACACACATAGATATCATGCCTTTAGTTTATGGGTTATGTTCATAAAATGTTCATTGAGTTCATTTAGTTTCCGACTCTGGGCTCCATCTGTCATACCAGTCTGTCTGGGCAGGAGGGATGGTGCAAAGTCCTCTCAGTCGGTAGAGCAGGATTGGGCTTCCATGCGGTGTGACGAGCAGGTGACATTGGACGCAGCAGGAGGATGGTGTGCACCGTTGGATTGTTGCATGCTGGAGTCAGTTCTGGTTCCATCACTACTGCGCTTTGCTCAGTTTTATCACAGTTCTTTCTTGCTTGATCTAAGTGATTCTTACTATAGTACTATGGATATAGCATATAACAATTATAGTAATGATAACATACAGTAGCAGGGTTATACAGCAACTAATATCATACAGTTTACTTCTGGCTATTCTCACCTAAAATCAAAACCCCTTGAGGCACACATCGGACTTCTCCATCTTTTCGCATCACCCACCAAGTGCACCCAGGTCCTTGAGCAAAAGCAGTCCCACGAATGGGTTTTCCTTTGCCTGAGGCAGGAGTAACCCAGACTGTCTTCCCTAACATATTTTTCATGTGCACTACAGGGACTTTATCCCCTTCTACAGTATGTAAAAGTTCTGACTGGGCAGGGCCACTCCGATTGGCAGATCCTCTGGTGTTGACTAACCAGGTGGCTTTTGCTAAATGTGTATCCCAATGTTTGAAAGTTCCACCCCCCATTGCTCTCAGTGTCGTCTTTAAAGGTCCATTGTATCACTCAATTTTCCCAGAGGCTGGTGCATGATAGGGGATGTGATACACCCACTCAATGCCATGCTCTTTGGCCCAGGTGTCTATGAGGTTGTTTCAGAAATGAGTCCCGTTGTCTGACTCAATTCTTTCTGGGGTGCCATGTCGCCACAAGACCTGCTTCTCAAGGCCCAGGATAGTGTTCCGGGCAGTGGCATGGGGTACGGAATATGTTTCCAGCCATCCAGTGGTTGCTTCCACCATTGTGAGCACATAGCGCTTGCCTTGGCGAGTTTGTGGGAGTGTGATATAGTCAATCTGCCAGGCCTCCCCATATTTATATTTCAGCCATCGCCCTCCATACCACAGGGGCTTTAATCGCTTGGCTTGCTTAATTGCAGCACATGTTTCACATTCATGGATAACCTGTGCGATAGTGTCCATGCTCAAGTCCACCCATCGATCTCGAGCCCATCTATATGTTGCATCTCTTCCCTGATGGCCTGAGGTATCATGGGCCCACTGAGCCATAAATAGCTCACCCTTATGTTGCCAGTCCAGGTCCACCTGAGACACTCCAATCTTGGCAGCCTGATCCACCTGTTGGTTATTTTGATGTTCTTCAGTGGCCCGACCCTTGGGTACGTGAGCATCTACATGACGTACTTTTACAACCAGATTCTCTCGCTGGGACGCAATATCTTGCCACAGCGTGGCAGCCCAAATGGGTTTACCTCTGCGCTGCCAGTTGATCTGCTTCCATTGCTGTAACCACCCCCACAGGGCATTTCCCACCATCCAGGAGTCAGTATAGAGATAGAGCACTGGCCTCTTCTCTCTTTCAGCAATATCTAACGCTAGCTGGATGGCTTTCACTTCTGCAAACTGACTCGATTCACCTTCTCCTTCAGCATTTTCTGCAACTTGTCGTGTAGGACT
Source organism: Haliaeetus albicilla (assembly GCF_947461875.1). NCBI lineage: Eukaryota > Metazoa > Chordata > Aves > Accipitriformes > Accipitridae > Haliaeetus > Haliaeetus albicilla. The sequence continues at coordinate 26,049,566 of NC_091515.1, read as the reverse complement.
CCATACAGCAGCCTTCCACCTTCGATGTTTTCCCACAATGCGACAGGATCCATCAGTGAACAGGGCATATTGCCTCCCATTTTCTGACAGTTTATTGTACAGTGGGGCTTCTTCAGCACGTGCCACCTCCTCCTCTGGCGACATTCCAAAATCTTTGCCTTCTGGCCAGTCCATGTTCACTTCCAAAATTCCTGGGTGACTGGGGTTTCCTATGCGAGCCCGTTGTGTGATCAGTGCAATCCACTTACTCCACGTGGCATCAGTCACGTGATGTGTAGAGGAGACCCTCCCTTTGAAGATCCAGCCCAGCACTGGCAGTCGGGGTGCTAAGAGGAGCTGTGTCTCAGTACCAACCACTTCTGAGGCAGCTCGAAATCCTTCATATGCTGCCAATATCTCTTTTTCCGTTGGTGTGTATCAAGCCTTGGATCCTCGATATCTCTGCCACCAAAACCCCAGGGGTCAGCCTCGGGTCTCCCCAGGTGCTTTCTGCCAGAGGCTCCAGGTAGGGCCATTCTCTCCAGCTGCAGTGTAGAGCACATTTTTAACATCTTGTCCTGCCTGGACTGGTCCAAGGGCTACTGCATGAACAATCTCCCGTTTAATTTGTTCAAAGGCTTGTCGTTGCTCAGGGCCCCATCTAAAATCATTCTTCTTCTGGGTCACTTGATAGAGAGGGCTTACAATCAAACTGTAATTTGGAATATGCATTCTCCAAAAGCCCACAACACCTAAGAAGGCCTGTGTGTCCTTTTTATTAGTCAGTGGAGACATAGCTGCTATTTTGTTGATCACGTCCATTGGGATCTGACGACGTCCATCTTGCCATTTTACTCCTAAGAACTGGATCTCCTGTGCAGGTCCCTTGACCTTACTTTCTTTTATGGCAAAACCAGCCTTCAAAAGGATTTGGATTATTTTCTTCCCTTTCTCAAAGACTTCTTCTGCCGTGTTGCCCCATACGATGATGTCATCAATGTATTGCAGGTGTTCCGGAGCTTCACCTTTTTCCAGTGCAGTCTGGATTAGTCCATGGCAAATGGTGGGGCTGTGTTTCCACCCCTGGGGCAACTAATGTACCCATGCATCTAGGACCGAGGTAGGTTTTCCATCCCATTTCCTCATGCCCTCTCCATGATCAAATAGGTAAAACCACAGGGCACCTCGCGGTTTGTACCTTCTATGTTCTCTCTCTCAGGCAGAAGAATGCTCACTCCTTATAGCTGAGACAATGGTCCTTACAGATGGGGAGTAGGACATATCCTCTTTGATTTGTTGGACATCCTCAGACAGCTTCTCCACAGCTGCAATGCAGGCTTGTAGGGAGGAGGAGAGATTTTCTTCGTATTGACGGAGTTGGCGAGCCACTTCCTCCACTGTCGGTGCCTCTTCATCCTTCCAGGCCATTATTGCCAATGCGTTGGCATAGGATGATGGTGCACTCCGTACAAACTTCCGCCACATGGGTCGTGTGCATTGGACTTCGTCTGGATCTTTGGGTAATTGTGGGTTGTCCGGGTCATGATGGATCGTCTCTAGCACAGCTAATTCCCTCAGATATTGGATACCTCTTTCCATGGTGGTCCACTTGCTTGATTGACATATAACATCTTCCTTAAAGGGGTACCTTTCCTTCACACTTGACAGGAGTCGCCTCCAGAGGCTGATGGCTTGTGTCCCTTTTCCAATTGCCTTATCAATGCCACCTTCCCTGGCAAGCGATCCCAGCTGCTTGGCTTCCCTACCTTCTAATTCCAAGCTATTAGCCCCATTGTCCCAGCATCGGAGGAGCCAGGTGATAATATGCTCACCTATACGGCGGCCAAAATCTTTTCGCAAATCCCGCAGCTCACTCAAGGATAGGGACCGGGTTATTACCTCTGGTTCTGCCTCTTCCTCCTGTTCCCGTGATGACCCTGGTTCATCTTCATCCTTTGCTAAGTGAACTGATTTTTTGTATATTTCTTCTTCTGTATGGGGCAACTGATACTGGTGCGGGTTGGTCCGCTGGTTCAGTTGCAGTACCACTTGCCGAGGTTTGGGTAGCCACAGTGCCTGTCATCTTGTTGTTAGATCCAGAGACCTTCTCTTCCCCTTGAGGGTACTGAGTGGTGTCGAACAGGGCTCGATAGGCATGGGCCAGGCCCCAGCACGTTGCAGTGATTTGTATCTCTCTGGAGCTGCCAGCGTGACAGCATACCTTTTCCAAATATTTTACTAGTTCTTCTGGATTCTGCACTTGTTCAGAGGTGATTTTCCAAAACATTGGAGGTGCCCACTTTTCTAGGTACTTGCCCATACTATCCCACACACCCTGCCACTCATAATTATCCAGCCTTGGGCAGACCTCTGGGTGATCTTCTTAAATAGTTGTTTAACCTTAAACAAGAGCTGAACCACATTCAGAGGCATGCTAATTCCTAGCAGTAGGGCTAGGACCATGCTGGTCTCAACATCCCAAGGGTATTCAAATTTTTCCAAGTTCCCAAATGCCATTGTAACTGGACTGTAGGAGAAGGGAAGAAAGGGACACCACCCATAGATTGGCTGCCCGAGGAGAAAAGGTAAATGGTGTAATTATTAATAGTTTCCCACAGATGGCTCCCGCAGTATAAAGGTGACAATGCTGAGTGCAAATACCGGATTAATCCCACAGCCGATAACTTTATCATACCATAAACCAGTGTTACATAATACATCAAAGCGAAAACCTTAATCCACCTCCCACGGATGATAAACAGCAGAAGAGGGACTACATACAGCAAGCGAGGTGATACATAACAGAACTTTAAAAACGAGAGCAAAAACTCTGAGAACACATAAATCAACATAGTGACCAGTGACTATTAGACCAATATAATGAATGCTTGTAACAAATTTGTTTTAACAAGCTCTGGTCAGGTTTGCTGTTACTCAACCTGTTGTGCCTCACATTGGGCGCCAAAAAGGACTGTCGTGGTTTAATCCCAGCCAGCAACTAAGCACCACGCAGCTGCTTACTCACTCCCCCCCACCCAGTGGGATGGGGGAGAAAATCAGGAAAAGAAGTAAAGCTCCTGGGTTTAGATAATAACTCTTTAATAGAATATAAAAAGAAGAAACTAATAATGATAATGATATCACTAATAAAATGACAGCAGTAATGATAAAAGTATTGGAATACACAAATGATGCGCAGTGCAATTGCTCACCACCCACCGATCGACACCCAGTTAGTCCCTGAGCAGCGATTCCCCCACCCCCACTCCCCCCAGTTTCTATACTAGATGGGACGTCACATGGTATGGAATATCCCTTTGGCCAGTTTGGGTCAGGTGCCCTGGCTGTGTCCCCTCCCAACTTCTTGTGCCCCTCCAGCTTTCTCGCTGGCTGGGCATGAGAAGCTGAAAAATCCTTGACTTAGTCTAAACATTACTTAGCAGCAACTGAAAACATCAGTGTTATCAACATTCTTCACATACTGAACTCAAAACATAGCACTGTACCAGCTACTAGGAAGACAGTTAACTCTATCCCAGCTGAAACCAGGACAGTCTTTTTGTAAGAGTCTCAGTTTAATTCCTTCACCTCATAAAAATCTTCCATGTCTTCTTGTTCAGGATCTCTTTCTCCCACAGATGTTTCTTTAGAGTCCTCCACCCTCTTTTCCACTCTCATGATATGTGATGATGATTGGTGCATCAGTGAATGATACCACTGGATCTGCCTTTTCACTTCCTTTTAGATTGCTCATTTTCCCCATCATGAGGTCACCCACTGCTGGCTTATTTTGAATATGGTTTTATTACATATAGGAAGACATCCATCTCCTGTAATTGTGGGCAACTTGTTGATAACAGTTTTTGGTCAGCAGAGTCCACAGAATACACATCTGTTTCTCCTACCACTACCACATGTTGCAAAGTATTTCCTTGCAACCAATAATAAATGTAAGTCTTATTATAAAAGCCAAAAGCCACCATGCTTAATGTATGACAGGAAAAGATGAGGAGATTCAAGGGCACTGACAATGTCTCATATCCCTTCAATGGTAGGAAATGTGTTACATTAAATGCTGTGTTGTATAGCACGAGGCACAAAATGCAGCCAAGTGAACAATACGATCTTATTCTACTGCTCTGAACTAGGGAGAATTCAGTCCTGGGGATTTGATTTAATCCTGAACCTATTATCAAAACATATCAGATTGAAAGATTTTCACCGTCAACATCTAATTCCCATTAATTGTCTTCCCTGATGCTCCCAATTTCTCCATCTTTACCAGCAATCTTTCTTCTGATACTCTTCCCAGTATTCAAGACCCTAGCTGAAAACACACCTTCAGCTTTTCTCCCTTCTTCACCCTAGTTATCCAGTCCTTTAATTCTTACCATTTATTTTTTCACATTTTTAAGGTGAACTTTGTTTTGCTGTCCCTACAATCAAGTCTTCTATCTGGGCCCCTATTCATATCTTAAAAAATCAAACATACTTCACTTTGGCCTTCTCAGAGCAAACCTTTGAGTATACTTCAACCCTTGGAAATAAGTGTAGTATATTCTTGGTCTATCAGTTGGATTATTTTGACTCCTAGAATCTCTCCCCTCTCTTCTAAAACATAAAATTTAAGAATATTTTTTTCCCAGATTTAAATAATAACTTGAATAGCAATGTGCCTTCCACTTGCTTGAAATTGGTCATACCTTTCGATTTATCAGTGATTCCAGCCTCAAAACTTCAGTTGCCTGCTTGCCTATTTTTTCCTCCACATCACTTTTTAACTACTAAGTACCTTGTCTGCATGATCTTTATAGTCCTTCCTTCAGTCCATTAGCTGGGTAACAACTACTTCAGTAACAGTGGCTACAAGAAATGGATTCAATATTAAAGTGGTTATAGCTGTGATGATCTTACCATTAAAAAAAAACCCTACACAAAAAAAAGTCATGGCCTGTTGAGGATTTCTTGGCTGGGCGAAGGCATGTGAGCAATCCAGCCGTTAGGTGGGAACGAAGCATAAGTTTACAAAGTGCTGGAGCAGACAAGGATGCTGTGTCCTTGTACGCTGGGAAAAAAGAAGATAAGAAGAGCCTGACAAACAACTCCTGGATGCCGAAGAATGAGATAAGTAACTGCTGGACACCTCGTGAAGAAGCTTGCACAGCCAATAGAGGATAAGATAGTGTCGCGTGAACCGGGGTATTGTACCAATTAGAGTATTGTATAAGGCGCGTGCACAAGCGCATAAGATATATAACTGTGTCAAACGTTGTAGTAAATGGACTTCACTTGATCACATTGGTCTGTGTGTGATGTCCCCTGTGGATCCTCCGCAACAATGGCCTCTTCCTATAACTACATGAGCTAATGTATCTGAGAGTCAAGGCCAGGTTTTCAAGAACATGAGGACGTGTGTCCCTGAAAGCTCATCTGCTTATTTTTTTCTCTATTCTAAGTTTAAAAGGAACACTTGTGTACCTTCAGATAACTCCTACTAAAAATGTGTATGTGATTGCCACAGTCTGATCCATCTGTGACTTTACTTACTGCAAAGCAATGTACCCCAGAAAACTACTACAGATTGTTTTAAAAAGTGACCTTGACCAAGTGCTACAATAACAGGATTTTGTAGCTTTGCTGGAATCTTCTCTTTTTTTGTTCGGGGGTGGGGGAAAGAAAGGAGTATGGGGACTTATGCTGCTTAGTTTAAATTGATGTTTACAATATATTAAATTTCATTGAAATTTAAATCAGAAAATACATTTTTGGGGGAAAAATCTTGTAAGAGATTTATTTTTCATTCAACTCTGATGAGACAATTTTCATGCCATTCATAATTGTGCAGCTCTTTGTGTTGGAAACCTGTCATAAGTTTATACCAACATGCCTTGAAATGGATGAACTCAAACTCTGTCTTGGTATGGAATCACTTAAAATATGAGATTTAACTTCATACCTTCTAGAGGTTAAATCTTCTTAGATGACAGGTAGCAATCAACTTTTATCAATTAATTTCTATTCCATTTCCACAAGAAAAGACTGAAAAAAATGTCCTAATGTAAACTTACTGGTGTGCAAATACTTTCAATTCTTGCTTGTTCCAGTCCTGTATACATAAGAGGTAGGGAAGGAGCAGCAAGAAGGGAGTGAAGACCAATAGATACAGTTGGTTAAACCACTCACAAATACCTTCTCCCAGAGCCTCTCCAAGTGCCAAGTTTCCCATGGTCACTTTTTTGGCTCTGAATTTGGTGGCTGTCTAACCTGGAGAGATGGGCAATCAGAAAATAGCCAACTGATCTGAAAAAAATTTGGACGCTTAAGTCCTTTAAAAGGCTGGGAAAGCTGTGGGGATTTGGCAGAGTAATTTACCTGCACAAGTTTGGCTCCCAAGCCTTACTGTCATAATCCTGAAAATTCATCTTGAATTTTAGCACAATTCCTTTCACTTTTTATATTTTTAGCCTTACTTTATTGACATGCTTTGCATGAGTTCTAGTGACATTTCATAATATACCAAAATAGTATTTGAAATGTCTTAATGTGACTTACAGTGTACACTTTGGATAGATTTTTTTACCTCGTAATATTAGCTTTCTAAAGGTATCTAGTCTTATTAAGTCAACGGGTTCCTTCAAAAGTCAGTGGATTCATCCCATCTGTCTTAGACACCTATTTTAGGATCAGCTTAAGCAGCCTTTGTAGGTTTACAATTATAACTGACGTGCTAGGGAAAATGTGCAATAATAGAAAGCACAGAAAAATACAACAAAAGTAATCTTTTGAAAATATATATTGGAATTCTAAAGTAAGGGAGTTCTTTAGCAGAATCAAAATAGTTTCAAAGAATCCAACTCAAAGTTTTAAAACATTTGGATTTATTCAAATTGAAAATCATAAGAAAATTTGAAATATAAAAATGTATAATCACAGTGTTTTAAATTTCGCCCAATTTAAGGATACGGATAAAGGAAAAGAATTCTTCCAAGATAGGTTCCAAAGAGATAGGAATAGCTTCTATTTGCACAATGCTGTTAAGTTTTTTGTTCTCATCTGATCTTTTCTCCTTAATGATAGTTATTTTTATTCTCAGGCAACAGAACTAAATACAATGATGGGAATAGCAGAAAAAGATTGTTTATGAGTTCAACTAATGAGATGCAAAGTATATGATGTGAATGGAAATTTTTTCTGCATCTCAGTGCATCATTGTAGAATTGCTGGGAAAACAATTATAATCCTGAAATTGAATTAGAACATAGCATAAGCAGTTCCATTTCCTCAAATCTTACAGTGCCTATACAGCTATGATTGAAAAATATCATCTATTTTTTTCTTTATTCACAAACATTTTCTCTTCCTGACTTTTTCCCTAGCCTCTGCCTCCTAAGTAGACTTTTGTTGTTAGTGTCTCTAAAGCACTATTTGCTAATATAGAGTTCCAATAGCTCAAATAACTGCTTCCATTTCATTTTGATTGATTTAAAGGATGATGTAAAGAAATAATTTTCTGTATATGCCATAGTATTAAGGTGAAGACAAAGGCACTAATCAACTTTCATAAAATCAGTTGATGTGCCAGATGTAAAATCAATTAACTCTGGTGAAGTATAGCCTTGTATTTTAACAACTGAGGTATCATAACTGCTTGCTATAGTTTTCCTTCTCAGCAAGATGAGCCTGGCCAATTTTTCTGTTTCAGCAAAGTGTTAATAATAAAGTTATAAAACTCAAATGATGAGGGAATCCCCAGAAGTTTGGAGTTCAGACAAATATTCAAAGGGTCAGATGTTTATTGCACTTCTCCAGTTTAAGGAAATCTTGCTTTGATTAATAGCTCACCATTTCCACATAGCTTAACTCTCCATGAAGCATCTTCATTGTTCACCCTTTGTGTTATCATCTGTTCTTTGAGATTTTGAGGGTGGAAAGTCCCACACCAACAGCATCCTTCTCAAAATCAGCTTATAAATAGCTTCAGCACTTTGATCACATACTCCCTGTCACACTTTCACACCCTTTGAGCAAGCAGTTATTTCTTACTGCATTTTTAAATTTACTTTTTTTGTGGTTCGAGTTTATTACAAGTATTTCTATTAGAAGGAAAATGACGCTGAATCCAGCATAACAACATTTTCTAAATTACAAATTGTTTCATTTTATCATAATTTTCTTATCTGTAAAATGTCTGGATCTAAAATATTTTGAAAGAATATCAGTAATAACAGTCATCATCTCCTCCTACTTGCATGTTCATACTGTGAGATTACTTAGTATGTCTTATATATAAAATATATAATTTTCAGGCCTTAGTTAAACATGTGTCTAACCTGAAGTCTGAATTTTCCCACTGAAGATAATAGAGGGCATTAGTGTTCTTGTGTTCTTAAAGATGGGTAGCTCCATAGACCCTTCCTTGAACTTTGGTCCCATTGAAATCACCCTGCTGATTTCAGGGAGAGCAGAAGCAGATTTATTAGCTGGGAGTGCCACAGTGAAATTAAATGCACTTGCTTTTTCTAAAATAAGCAGAGATTGAAAATGTTTGCAGAAGCATAGCACTTCTTGTAGAGAAGCCTTTAGAAAGTTGACTGGCAGTGGTAGAATTATTGAGTTTGCTTTCCTTTTATTAAGGAGAACAGGCTTCTGGGCAGAAATGGCGATTTATGCCCAGGATTTTCCCCTTCTGTGCTACGTGTTAGAAATACCATTGAACACAGAAAAGTATTGTCCGTATTGCCTATTTTCTCCAAATGAATTAGAGCAGATAACAAAACGGAGATGATAACTCTCTCTTTAGGAAATAAGGCAAGTGACTGTCATCTAAATTTTAACACAAGAAAATGTATTGCACTTTTAAACACATATAAAGATACTAGAATAAACTTGTTACAAAATTAATGCAAACATGTCTATCTGAATGCAACTTGTATATTTTCTTGTAAAATATTTAAGTTCTATTTTTCCTAATAGCTGTCTAAATTATAAGAGAAGCAGGAGCCAACCATTTATTAAAACTGGAGGCATTTCTACATTGTTCTTTAGGGATTTTTGTCAACAGATGAAGGAAGGAAATATTCTCCTCACCCTGCAAAACTCATAGAGATGCAAGAAACATTCCTTCTTAGGAAACTAATAATTCCTTCTTTTTTATTTAAAATTAAATGAAAGAGATCCACCTACAATGTTAGGTTATCTTGTACCAAGGGCTTCTACAAAACCACGGTTCAAGTTCCTATTTGATCATTTGTCCTTTCTTGAGTTAGACAAATAGCCACTAGACAAAGTGAAATTCCACCTGGCATCCCTCATTCTTCCTTGTCACTTTGGTTGCAATGAAAAATACTTTATTTAGTTCAAGAAATATTTACCAATGATATTTTGTCAAAATTAGCATTTTTTCATGCATAATGTGTTTGATTAGTTCAAAACTGATAAAACTTTTAACAATTATTTATTTTCTCACTGTTTGCACTCAGCAGATACTACTGTGATATGAGATCAGCATATTATGGCTACTAAGGATGATTCAGAATACAAAACTGTCCAAAAAATCAGAACATAGATTTTTGAAATTTTTTTAATATTTTTTTTACAGAAAAAAATAAGTCTTACTGTTTAATTTGGCATCTGTATAAACAGAGGAATGTTTACACTAGGTGTGTGAAAGTAGCTCTGCAAAGTGATGGTGAACCAACTTACAGATTTCCCCCAGCAATTTAAGAGTCCTTACATACACAAATAGATTTCCCATTGACTTCAATGGGACCACAACAGACCTGACAGCTCTTGCAATTTTACTGTGAAAAGAGAAAAAAACAGAGAAAATACTAATGTAACAGTCATGGGGAGAGTGTAATCAAAGGAGAAAGGAGGAATATGGCACTGTTTATGCTGACAAGTTCAGGAGGAGCTTGCATATATTACTTGGGCACGTGAGCTAATGGTGAAAGGAAAGCATCAGTGCCTATGAGACAGAAATCTTGTGTTTGTGAAAGAAGTCCAAATATTAAAGGTAGGTTTTGTTAAAAATATTACAAAAGTGTGGTTTTGCAGAAGGGAATAAGTTTATACACTCTTATTTTAATTGTAGCATCCCATAAAGGGAATGATAAAGGGAACTAATCCTTTTTTGTTAAGAAATTTATAGTTTCCATCAAGGGAAACATGAACTCTGCTTTGTAGGGGCATTTCCTGCTAACATTTCCAACCCTTCAATATATAAAAAGTACATAGTCAGAAGGCCTCCTTATATATAAGCATTTACTTACCACATTAGCAAATACGCTATTAGTTATTCTCATCCTGCATACTGGATACTTCACAAGGAAATATTTTTGAAGGAAAAAGTACAAAAATTCTTCTCAATATAATAAATCAATCATATTCATTTAAGTTCTGGCTAAAGAATTTGTACATTATTTTAGAAATAAAACTACGTCCCTGCCCATGGCAAGGTGGTTGGTCTAGATGATCTTTAAAAGTCCCTTCCAATCCAAATCATTCCATGATTCTGTGATTCTATATGTATTAATGTATGTATATTTTATTATTGCATAATGTATGTATATTAGTAATAGCTCATGTATCTGCTTTTAGAATTGTTATGGGGCTGGTATTAAAAAAATATATAATCTAGAATTGTCACAAACATGCAAATTTAGTCTTGGTACGGTCTTGCTATTTATGTGTTGATTGTATGGAGTTTATTTAACAGTTTATGTTTATTGATTGTATTAGAATTCCCCATTTCTAACACAAATAACTGGCATTTAGAATGTCTAACTACTTCATTAAAATGTATCATGATATCTAAAGATTTCAGAATTCATTATTGTGTATCATAATTCCACAGTGAACCAGGTAAAATTATATGTTTTAGTATGCTTAGTATTATTGAATTGAGGAATTATCCAGATAATAAGAAATGGTGCCTTTAATGTAGTAGTCAATAATAATACTAAAAGTCATACTGATTTTTCTTGAACAATCAATCAGTTGCAGCTTGTACATATTTCTCATACTATTAAAACTGTTCTACTGTGTACAAAATGAAAGAAGCAGATAATTTTTTTCCTGTGTAATATTGATGTATGCTAAAAATAGAACAGAACTGCACCTACAAGTGAATCCATCTTTCAGACTAAATCTTAAAGAAGTGTGTGAACATGCAGTGTCATGCATATCTCTCTGTCAGAAGAGTTTAGATATAGAACTGTTATGTATCTATATTATTTTTTTTAATATCAACTTTTTTTTTTTGAGGATGGGCAAATAGCAATGACACATTATCTTTAAAGACTGCTTGGGATGATGGAGGGTTTTCACATTTTTTGCAGCGTGAAAAGAAATAGGGAAATTACCTGAATCTATGCAATGCTTAAATGTTGTCAGATATTCATCATATTTATATGCTTTGCCTGCCTCTGTGCTCAGGGTGATTTAATACTACATTAAAGTAGAACCTGGGAGGACATCATAAACAGCTCTTGTTTAAAGGGCATTGTGAAGGAGAGCCTTTAATCTGATTGATGAAATAAATGGAAAGTAATCTATCCTCTATTCAACAGCTTGTTGATGATATGAAAGAATTCCTACTCAAGCAAGCAAAGCTTTAAAGAGAAAGACCTCTTTCATCCTGTCAGCCTCTCATTTTTAGAAAAAGTTAAGTTTTTCATCATGGTTCAGGGGAGTTCTTGTAAAACGGTCATTGAAAATTTAAGAGCAATTACAGTGTCAGACAGCTAGAAAAATTGCTTTTACTGAGTGAGAGTTCTCTGACAGATGCATTGTGGGAGAATTGATTCTTTCTAAGGGATAAGTGAATTGTCATTGTTAGTCTCTTCTCATGACATCTAGCTAGATGTCATCCGCTTTGTAACAGAAGATTTGAATTAGACAACTGTACTCAACAGTAGACAGTGTCTAGATTAATACAGCGAAGAAATAAGCATGTACTCTGCATGGCATCAACTGAGCTTTTAAAGATTATGGATGAGCAAGGGTTTGAGAAAAAAGTTTGAAAAATCAAAAACAAAGCTTTATATCCACTTCAGAAAGCCTGGATGTTTAACCTGTAAGGAAGTCTGTCAAATCCTTGAGGAAACCACATAAAGATCAATAGAATACCTACTGGATCCATTAGCTTGATGTAAAAAGGGGAAAAGGGAAACCAGCTCTTCTACAAGAGAAACTACATTATTTCAGGGATTAGATGGGATCAGTTCTCTTACAGAAAAGAAGACAAGAAAAAGAATGAAGATTCTTGGTTGTCCAGAATTGGAGTGAAAGGGCTTGTCAGGTAATCTAACTGATGATAAGAAAGCAGTTTATTGAATAGGAGGTGTCTCTAATTAGGTGTTCATTAGCATAAGGGTAGGTGCCAATTCTAATCTTGAGTTAGCTGCAGAAAATAAGCTGTCATTCACTCTGCAATCCCTGAGCTAACTTCTTTGTAGTATATGCTTGCTGAATCTACCTCTGATTTTTATGCGTTTTTTCTGTTTGGATTGCAGGGATACATTTGGTGTGTAAGAACGTCATTGGCATTTTCCCAAAATAGCACCATCAGATTCATTAAGTATTCACAGTATTGGAATTTTATATTGTTTGAATATAGTGTGTATGTGTGTGGTGTAAAAAAAGATATGTCATTTTAAACACAATAATGTTTCAGACTGAAAGCTTCGTTTCAGTTTTTGCATCTGATTTGAATCTAACCTTAGAAAAAAAAATTGCAGTTATCCTTACTTAAAATAAATTCACTAGTAAGTACCAAATTATCATGAAAAACAAAATCAGTTAAAATATTCTCCACACTGCCTTGTGCTAGTTTCAATACTGTTCCTAGCTTTTTTGCCATTAAGAGTCAATAGATCTCTTTATCAATGTCCATAAGGCATTTGCATGAATCAATAATGAAGATGAAAAGCAAGCTGTAATTCTATGGAAAAAGTGCTGCTAAATAGAGCAACACACAAAATTGATACAACTTCTTAATAGTTTTCCTTTCATTATTCTAATGGCTTGTATTTTCACCTGAGTTAATGAAATGCCCTTAGATACCTTGCTAACAATTTAATGTATTTTTCTGTGTTCTGATTTCCTGAAGCATTATCTTGCTAAATGTATAGGAGGACGCATTACTCAGAATCACTGAATCTTTGCCAAACTGCAAAACATGGGGGTTTTATTTATGTTTATTACAAATACATTTTTCAAAGTTTTTTTACTCTATATTTACTCTATAGCTATCATCAAATACTGCAGCAGAAACAGTAACTTTTGAAAAGCAGTCTCTGTGTGTGTGTATAATTGCTAAGATACAAAAGGAAGTTTATGAAATAGTTAAAGTTGTAATATATGGTTTCATTCTGGTATTTAGCTGCCAAAGTTGAATGTGATGGAAAGCATCTGTGGTTGTGTTTGTGTAAGATTGTCTTCAGTGGCACAGTGTATTATCTAGTGTCACTTTATGAAACTTTCAGTGGTACAGCCTTTTTCTTTTCCAATATGTGTGTAAGAATTACTTTAAACTTTTTTCTCTATGAGAAAAGATGAATATTATCTGCCATATATACCTGATGAAACACTTATCTTTCTGATAATTAATGTATCCATTTTAAGTCCATGTTATGCTATCCATCTTTTGTGGTACTGAAATGGATGACAGTGTGATTATGTCTTTGAAAGCTAAGTAAATGTGTGTGCTCTTAGATCATCAGGCTTTTAAAATACCAGAAAAATAGAAGTATAGCAGTGTTAGGAGTGTTATAGGAGTGTTTCTTAATCTTGACTTATAATACAGTGGTTTCTGTGCTTTTACTTATAAATGTACATTTTATTGCCCTATATATACACATCAGATTTCACAGGCCTCTGCAAATGATTATATTAATATTTTATGTTCCATTTATGCCTTTCCCCTGCATATTGACAAAATAATAAATATGCAATATATTGAATATTGCATGATTGAACATTGATTTTTATCCATACGACATAAAAGTAAAGAGCAAAGAATAATGCTATAATTTTACATGATAATTCTCAATATCATTACAAGTCAAGCTTTGAATTATATTTCAGTATTCTTGTCAATATAAACTGGCTTACAAAGACACATTTAGAATGATAATTGATGGATTTCTCAAAATACCTTTCTCATTGAAGAAAAGTATACACTTTGAATTTTATTATTGTAAAAATATATTTTTAAGAAGTCAGATCCTCTTAAGTGTCTTAAATGGTATAATTTTGGCCATCGGTTACAATATGGAATAATGTCCAATTATATCATTTTTCATGGCTTCTGGAACAACTTACATTATAAATTCTGTTTATTAAGGGCAAAATTATACTGTCAGATTCATACATGCTTATCTTTGAAAAGTGACTTGCAGACCACACTTTACCCTTTTAGAGGAGGAAAAAAGAATTTAAATGGGAAAAGGTCAGTGGATCTCTGGACACTTGTGTCCTGCATGCTATTTAATTCTCCTGTACATCACTTATAGGCACCAGTAAAAAAGCTGCTGCATCTTGGAGGCAGTATATAGCTACATGTAGGCAGTGAATTTAAACTGGAGTCAATCCAAGGCCCTTTCTTTTGGGGTTATGGCTGCATGTGTATTTTCTGAATCCACATTTCCATCAAACAGAAGTCCATGGCTCAGAAGATTGTTATGTTTTAAGACTGGCCAAATCCAAACTTGGAGACTATGTTTAAAAAGAAAAAAAAGAAAGAAAAAAAAATTATTGAAATGTTAAATGATCCACAGCTACATTGCCATCTAGAAAGCTAAGGCACAGTCTTTTCCTAAGGCTTCTATATTGACCTTTATTTTCTCATTCTTGTTTCTGCACTTGTGAAAGTGCCAGAACATCTTATCTGAAGGTATTTGGGACCTTCTGCATCCAGATTAATATAATTTGTCTTGACTTCTGGCTGCTCATCAGAAAGATAATGCTTAACTACAGACACTTTATGATCACAGGTATTGCTATGTTAATCATGACAAGGGATATTTAGGAAACACATAAGGTTACAATCATGTTTATTTAGATCCGTATATTGTCATGAAATACGAATGGTACTGATTAGCCATCATAGTAATTTATTAATAATTTTAAGAAAGAAGGAATGAAACTAAACCTTTGTTCCTGAACACAAATTCCTTTCAAAGTTTTAACTATATTTGTTTACTTAATTCCTTAGCCCATTAAAAATTAAAGTAGTGCATTATTTAGCTAACCAATATAAACACCTGTATGTGCCAGCAGCTGTTTATTCCCTGAGCTATAACTATGGTATTTGAAAAAAGAATAGATGATTGATTTCAATCCCATAAATTCATTTCCAAGAAATTAGACTGTGAGAAAAGTTAGTTAAATAAATAAAGATTTTGGGCAAGTATGAATGTTAATGGTTATGAAAGAAAATTGTAGTTTTTATGAGAATTAGCTAGTATACCCTTCACTAACTTATGCCAAGTTGGCAGTTCAGGTTGCTGCATATACTCTGAATTAATTACGTACTTAAAAGGCAGAGCAGCCTGACCAGGATTTAACAAAAACAGTGAATCATTTATTTACTTTGTTTCCTCCACCAAACAGGTCTGTTTTGGATAGCACACTATAGTCATTAATCTCTTCAATTAGTTTCTATTAGAAATCACTTGTTGGATATATATAGTCTCCAGAGATGTGGGGTATGTAAATTTTAAACTCAAATGGTTGGACTCTGATGGCCATTTTCTGTATAGTTCAGTAGCAGAATAACTAGCCCATCTACAGATTGAGAAGTACCTTCTTAAAGAAGTATGTGCTCTTATTTGTAAAATAAGTAATTGCCAAAAATGCAAATTATTCACATTTGTTAAGCATATTGTGTTTTAAAGGGACAATACCTTAAAAATGTATGTATTTTTCACAACCAAAAAAACCAAGTTATTGCCACAGATACTGCATAAATCTCCCAAAAAGTAATCATTGAACTTCTAATTCTTTATCTGAGCAAAGTTCATGATGAGTACAGCTTTTATCTCCAACTCAGTAAGTATATACTATATATATATGGTAACTGAATATAACTGAATGTGTGATTCATATCAGTTAAGGAATACTAACTTATATATATATATATATATAAATTGCAACAATTATATTTAATTTTTTACATTTTCAGTAGAGTAATTATTTGAATTTTCTGTCTCAGGATGGTTCCAGGTATAAGAAATCTTAAGTTGAAATCCTGGGTCACATTGTTAGCCTACTTGAAATTATTGAACCCATGAAATGAAGGGGTGTGTGCTTGCTAATATTTGCTAGGGATTTGGCCTTGTGCATAGACTGAAACTTTGCAGAATTTGCCCATAGTTCTATTGCTGCAGATCTTTCTTCTCAGAAAGAGAGATTTTTCCTTGATTCTAAAAACTACATTTGTTGTGAATTTTTCTTTTGCTTACACTGTTATAGTTGGAATATCTTTGGACTCCTTGGTTGTAATCTTACATCTGTTCAAGTGCATTCTGTGGCCACCACCATTTTCCTACCTCACTGTTTGGAGCTGGTTTCATACCAGACAGGCTTATCTTTGTTCTCATTTCTGGAATATTTTCTTTTGTATCTGCTTCTTTCTTTGCAAATTCTTTCTCAAACCTACCTTTTCCAAAATGTCCTTTAAGTAGTGTACTATTTTCCAAATTAATATTATTTATTTATTATTTCAAATGTTCACAAAATGGTAAATAACTATATCAACATTGTATTCCATGCACTGATGTAATTTGTTACCATTTTGCCTTTTGGACAAATAGAGCAGGGGAAGGGACTGTGTTTTCCTCTTCACTATGCATAGTCCTCTCACTCTTCTGAACTAGGAAAATCTTGTCATAGCAGTTGCCCACAGTACAGGAGATCAAAGTTCAGTTATTGACTGTATTACAGTATAGTTATATGATCTCATGCCAGGTATCAGTCTAGTAATGCTTAGGCTACCAGACATGATTTGAAACAGTAAACAAACAAAAATTCCTTTGCACAGATTTTGCAAGTATGAATACGTGTTCCTGGGTGTTTGTGCTTTGCTTAAATCTAGGGTTTTTTGAGCACAGGCTATCTCTTACTATGTACATGTAAATCATCTAAAACAATGGCATGCCTTATGTATTACCTTTATGATTATACACAGTTACTCTAATTAATGTTAAACAACATCAATAAAATAGATATTAATATGAAAATCTTATTTAAAGCAAATTCATGCAGCATACATACACATTTTCAACACATTCTGAAGTACTGTTCCATGCATAACTTTGTTCACAGATTATAAATCTTTTGCTGACAAAGTATAAAAGTCTGTACTACTTAACTGCGATAAAATGCATTAGATACATGAGAGTTATGCATCTGTTTCAAGGGAAGAATATCTCACATCATTTATATATATACAGAGTGAGCACAATAAGCAAAAATTAATATCAGCAACTGGATGATACATTAACCAAAATATCTACATAAGTACAACAGCAGCATAAAAGTTTAGAAAACAGTAGCCCAGTGAGATGCTAGGCAACAGCATTATGGTCACTAAATGAGGAAATCCTATTTGGCTGTCAGGCACTTCCCTTGGGTGCTTTGGTTACTAATTTGAGTCAGGCAAGAAGAAATCTTTCACTGGCTAATGCAACAGCTGTTGCAGTGCTAGATACAGCTCCAAATTGCAACATCTTTCTAACAGTTTTAACAGCAAGAAAAGTGGAAAAAGTAATAAAGTGGGCTTCCAGGAAAATGAATTACAGCATTTTAACCAGGCAAATAAGGACAGGACAGAATAGCGATCAGAGGAAAATATTTTTGCTGTGTGTAAGATTGTGCACAATTACATTTTTTCATTACAATCTTTTGGGAAAATTAAACAAAAAGTTTTCATCACCAAAAAAAAAAATCAACACCAATTAAAGCATAACTTAGTGCTTTTGACCTTATCAGAAACTTTGCGTGTTTATCATTGATTACGAATAGTCTCCTGCTCAGCAGGGATCTTTCTGAATATCACAAAGTTCCTATCCCTGTGCCAGTTATAATGGTAAATTCCTTTGAAAAGCCTGTATAGAAATACCTTGATTTCATTTTTTGTTCATTTGTCAAAAGCAAAGAGAGTGTTAACATTCTTGTACTCTAAGGATGTGAGGTGACACATCTGACAAGCAGAAATAGATTGGAATTCCATTAATATATCTAAGATCATTTTGTAAGTGATCATTTTTAATATACATGAGGGAGTAAGACATACACATCCAGGGAAGAATATACTCACTTTGAATGTGGCTCATGTCCCCCTCCATTGCATATAATTAAGTCCTTTCTGTTTTAAATAATTTCTCCTCTAACCTTTTTCTCTTTGCCTGAGATTTTTTAAAGCTCAATCTAACAAATACTTTTGACCAATGCCAGTTGTGCTTGGAGGAAAATTATGTTTAAAACTGACAAAATCTCTGAAACTGAACTCTGCAGTAGTACAGTCTAGGAGTTTATTCTCTGGCCCAAAACTGAAGAATTCTCGACAAAAACCTTGATTTCTCCAGTGGAGTCAGTGGAGGAAATCCTGTCCCCAGTTTGCCCCTCATCTGATGTATAACTTTGAGCAAGTCACTTCACCCTTTTTCTGTTCTATTTAGACTATAATCTTTTGGGGAAAGAGATTGTGTCTGACTATGTTTTACTAGGGCATGCCCAACAGTGCTCTAATTGCAACTACAGCTCAGCTCCAACATAACACTGTAATAAAAATAATTGATAACAATATCCTGAATAAAAAATAGTCTGAGTAAACCCTGATCCCAGAGGGAAGAAAATCACCTACCTTTAGAGGCCCATAGCTTTGCAGTGGCAGTGAACCCATATGAACACCTTCTGTCTCATGGTAATGGGAGAAAAGACAGAGATGGAATTTGTCCCCATCCATTTAACAGTGATGTAAACAGCAACCCGACCTCACACAAAATTGCTGTGCCTCTATATATGACAGCTCTCTTTGTTATATAAAATACTATAGCTAAGAATTCATTAATCTTCTACATTCTGCATTTTAAATGGCCTTCGTATTGATTTTTATTACTATTGGTAAAGACCCATTAATAGAGCAGCAGGTTAAAGAAAGAATGTGCCGTGAACAGGACTATCTAACATGAGAAAATATCCAGAACTGTCCTGTGCTGTTCCTAGTAAAAATGACAGCATTGTCTCCCTGGAAGTTCTTGCCTAGCTCCTTTATGAAACTATTTGTGCTAACTTCTCCTGTTGTTGACCTTGGAAATTTATTACATGCGTTAATGGGTCCTTGTGCAAAGAAATTACTCCTAAAGCCTTTACTTTCTGACTCTTCTATGCCTTATATTTGTTGCCCTTTTATTTCCTTTTCTCCTGTCCAAAAGACTTTGATGTCCCCTTGTTAACTTTTTCTTTGAATATAAATTCTGCTACATATTAAATAAATGTTTAAAAAATTAAAATGTAGCAATGCCAATTACTGAGAAAAAGGAAATGCTGGAATTTTCTATCTGTGAAACCTTTGGTTAACCTCTTAGTATACATGCATTATAATGCAGTCCTTAATTTCATTATAATATTCTAATTTTTCCATAAGAAATGTGAGGCCATATACTGTGCAGGGCTGACAATCCTCAGTAGATGAAAACCTGTTCAGTATTTTGTCTTAGCCTCATTGCTTACGTATGATCCTAAGAAATACTTCCGGTGTTCAAATTCTGCTTTTAAGATAGAGCTTTTTTAAAATTCAGAATGGTTGAGGTTGGAAGGGACCTCTAGAGGTCATCTGGTCCAACCACCCTGCTCAAGCAGGGTCACCTAGAGCCAGTTGCCCAGGGCTGTGTCCAGACGGCTTTTGAATATCTACAAGGAAGGAGACTCCACCACCTCCCTGGGCAACCTGTTCCAGTGCTCAGTCACCCTCACAGTAAAAAAGTCTTTCCTGATGTTCAGATGGAACCTCCTGTGTTTCAGTTTGTGCCCATTGCCTCTGGTCCTGTCACTGGGCACCTGTCGTGGTTTAACCCCAGCAGGCAACTAAGCACCATGCAGCCGCTCACTCACTTCCCCCCCACCCAGTAGGATGGGGGAGACAATCAGGAAAAAAAAAGTAAAACTTGTGGTTTAAGATAAGAACAGTTAATAGGACAGAAAGAAAGAAAATAATAATGATATTAATAATAAAATGACAATAATACTAATAAAAGGATTGGAATATACAAGTGATGCACAGTGCAATTGCTCACCACTTGCCAACCGATGCCCAGTTAGTTCCTGAGCAGTGATCCACTCTCTTTGCACCTTGCCTTCAGGTGGTGCAGATCTCATCACATATTGATGAAATCTGCCCTGAGCCTTCTCTTCTCTAGGCTAAACAGTCCCAGCTCTCTCAGCCTTTCCTCATAGGAAAGATACTCCAGTCCCTTAATTATCTTTGTGACCCTTTGCTGGACTGTCTCCAGTATGTCCATGTCTCTCTTGTACTGAGGAGCCCAGAACTGGACACATCAAAGTTTATCACACTTGCAGCATATAAGTCTTCACACAAGCAGTGGATCAATGTATGCAATGTTGCTTCAAGGTTTTATGAATGGCTAATTTAAATTGAGTTCTAGCTAATAGGCAGGACCTGGATGAAGTTTTAAAGACAGAAGGCATTTTGGATGAAAGTAAATAAGAAAGTTTGTAACTAGGAAAAAAGGTAAAAGCAATAGAATAAGAAAATTAACTAGAGCAAATATGGTTAATCAATAAGCAAGGTCTCATGGAAATCAGGTTTTAAAACACTGAATCTTATTGAAAGAATCTACATTAAAAATTAGCTAGGAGGAAATTGTTTTCACATACAAGAGGGATAAGATGCATGATAAAAAGTCATTGTGGTTATATCAATGGAATCTAAAAATCAAAATGGAGTAGTCACGATCATGGAAATTAAAACATACAGCCAGAGTAATTACTA